>NC_090444.1:131382842-131691094 GCF_031143425.1 Pleurodeles waltl
CTCGCAAATTGCAACTCGCAATTTGGAATGCAGAAAGGTGTCTCAGACACCTTCTGCGAGTCGCTATGGGGTCGCAATGACCCACCTCATTAATATTAATGAGGTGGGTCGCAATTTGCGACCCCATAGCGATTCAGGGCACTCACAGGGATGGTGGCCTGCTGGAGACAGCAGACCACCATGACCGTGACTGCTTTTAAAAGCGGTCTTTTTTTTTCAAAGTATAGCCCGTTTTCCTTAAAGGAAAACGAGCTGCACTTTGAAAAAAAAAACGAAACCTTTAGTTTCGGTATTTTTCAGGGCAGGTAGTGGTCCCTTGGACCACTGCCTGCTCTGAAAAATTATGTATGACCCCTTCCTGTTTGCGCCTGGGTTACCATCCACTTCAAGTGGATGGTAACTGCGCTTTCATTTGCGACCGCAATCGCGGTTGCAAATGAAATATGCATAGCATTGCGAGTCGCAAATAGGAAGGGAACACCCCTTCCTATTTGCGAGTCGGAAATGCATTTTGCGAGTTGGTTCCGACTCGCAAAATGCATTTCTACATAGCAAAGAGGCTTTTGCAACTCTCAAATGGCGGTTTTTGCCGTTTGCGACTTGCAAAACCCTTGCTACATCTGGCTCAACGTGTCTTGTGGTAAACGCTGACCACCTTTGAGTGGTTTAGTTCTGCCCATCTCTAAGGCAGGTACGGCTTGATATTCATAGACGGTAGTACCTACAGCAGGGTTTCAGGCAGCCAAAGGGTTCTATGGGTAGGTGGTGATCTCCTTTATGAACGTTGAAAATGGATAACCACATGTAATAGATTTAGGTGCGTTTTAGATGCATGTGGGAGAATGAGCAGCCCCAGCCTGTTGTGTTGTCACCATTGGATAAAGTCCCAGATAATCAATCTCAGTGGGAAAAGGCGCCAGGTCCGGTATCTCATCAGTGCCCTTGAGGACAGGTAGTGCAGAGTCCCGTAGGTCAGGATCTGGGAGTGCAGAAGACGGATCTCTGGAACAGTCAGAATGTGGGGCAGGGAAGGAAGGCAACAGGGGGATTCCGATCCAATTGCAGCCACCTCATACCTTAACGATGTTATTCCAGCGGTGCACCATGGACAGTCAGATACCCTAAACTTATTGCTTCAGCACTGTAGGGCCTTCAAAGATCGAATCTGTAAGGAAGTATGGGATGAAAGTCACCCTTTGAGGGCCTGGCCCTCTTTGGTCCAGGGGAGGGCACACACCTCTAGGGCCCAGGACCTGTCCTCAATGCAGTCTACCGCAGGAGGCAGTCCATTGGTGCAGACCCCAGCACCAAGCCCGGGGAGAGGGAGACGTGTCTGCAAAACATGGATACTCTTAGTTGGCAGTGTTCACTAAGATCTCACTGGATACACAATCACTGTCAACCGGGCCTAAACCAGGCTCCTAGCAGGCCACCAGTGTCTTCAATGTGGATTATGTACTCAAATGTCTGTGGGCTAGTTTGTTCAATGTTTCTTACCAGCACTCATCAATGTCTCACATCACGGGGATCAGAGGGCTGTTTGGACGTTGTCACCTGCCTTAAATGGAGAGTGGGCCGCACCGCCGGCAATAGTGGGCCCGTATTGTCAGCACCAAACTCTTCAGGCCCACCCAGCCGCTGACAGGCCCCAAGGGCAGGACCCAGCAATCAGGACCCATAGGGCCTCCAAGATGAGGAGCCTCGCAGCCAGCTTTCAAGCATGGGCTAGCATCATCCCGGGCAATAGCCTGGGGAGTGACCGCAGGCCCAGAGGGATCGCAGGCAACACACAGAGCGTGAGGCCGGCCATGCAGCATCTCCTGTTGACCACATTTAGGCCGGGCCACCAGATCCAGGCGTATTCCTTACACATGTGCTCCACCCCTGCCATTAATGTGTTTATACCTCCATCTCACCATGTTACATCTCAATTTGGTCGTATGGGTTGGAGATTACGAGCTGAGAGCTCTGAAAGTCCGCATCCACCATATTGGCCGCTCAGTTCAGGTGCCCCAGAATTGTTCACGCATTTTTTTAGAAAGGATTAAAGAGACTCAAGAACAAATAGACCGTAAATAGTTAGAGGGTCATCCTCTGAATACACCACTTGTATCACATCATGATTTGTACTTAAGTCAAAAAGCTCTTTTCATCTCTGCTACGAATTACAGGGGGGGTTAAGATGATGTTAGACTTTGATCCATGATCCTTTTAGTGATTTACAATTCACTCTGACAGGCAAAAATGCATCATTCCTTGTCCCTTTTCTGATGAAAATACATTGTGACATTCAAAATATTTCTGCAACCTTTACCAGTGCTCCTGAGCCAGGGCACACACTGTCTGCTACCTTCATAGCAGATCTTCCATACACAGAAGGCATTTGGGTCAGACTGGATACAGCTGATACCTCTGGCTTATTTCTTGCCTTTGTCTAAATTACCTACAGCAGAAGAAGTGCCTCAGTGCTCTTTGACTGACATTTTTTATCATCGTTTCTCACATAGAATCACTACTGAACAACTCAATGTCTTCCATATTTTTGGACAAACTTTTATAAGGCACTGTAAGTTGGTCAAGCTCTTCTGAATGTCATCCTCAATCTAATGGACAAACAGAATGAACAACTGAAGGTTCAGAACAGTATCTCCGATGCTATTCCAATGCCACTGAAAATGACAGAATTGTCTTGTAATAATTAAACTTAAAAATTGATGCCAAGATTCTCACCATTTTTCTGCTTGCAAGTCTTTAATCTCAGAGTTTTTCTTTCTTCATCTCGTGCGAATGCTTTAGTTCCAGCAACTACTGATTCAATGAATCACTTACAGAAATATAGAACATTGTTTTTGAAAATATTACTTCATTCAATATCAAACTGAAAGAACATGCTGACAAGTCAAGGTCAATGTGATGTCCTTTTGGTGCTAAAGTCTAGTTGTCATCTCACTAAATATTCATAGATTAACAGGCAAAATTTGACCATGATATTTTGGTCCATTTGTCATCATCAGTACTTAATTTGTGTCATTGTTGGTGGGCACCATTGGCACCCAATTTAAAGACCTTCCCACAGATAGCATCAAGCTAAGGGTTGTCACCCTGGCTGTCGATATTTCACCAGCAACACTATTAAACAGAAAGGTCAGTAGTTTGTTTTTACCTGTGGCATTCAGTGTCATAATCATTTGAGAGCCTCATGGTGATTGTCACTGGGTGAGTAGGCTAGCTTGAGAGCACCGCACAGGGTCAAGCCCTCACACCTTACAAATCTTGAAGTTGGTGTTTCCTTGCTGTCTGCACACATACACAGTGAGGCTGCTCTGCCTGGAATGGACGGAAGTCTCACTCAAACCAGGGCACTGGTGGGTTCATCCCACTTTAGTATGCTCTGTAACATGAGGCATCCTTGGGAAACTTTTCCAATGCATGAAATAACTATGACTTCCGGAAAGAGAAAACAAATTGTATACATCTCCTATCTACTTACTGTGGGGGTGATTCCAACCCTGGCGGTCCGAGACCGCCAGGGTTGGGGACCGCAGGAGCACCGCCAACAGGCTGGCGGTGCTCCCATGGGCATTCTGACCGCGGCGGTACAGCCACGGTCAGAAACGGAAAACCGGCGGTGTACCGCCGGTTTCCCGCTGCCCTGGGGAATCCTCCATGGCGGCGCAGCTTGCTGCGCCGCCATGGGGATTCCGACCCCCATACCGCCATCCTGTTACTGGCGGTTTTGGCTGCCAGGAACAGGATGGCGGTATGGGGTGTCGTGGGGCCCCTGGGGGCCCCTGCAGTGCCCATGCCAATGGCATGGGCACTGAAGGGGCCCCCGTAACAGGGCCCCACAAAGATTTTCAGTGTCTGCCATTCAGACACTGAAAATCGCGACGGGTGCAACTGCACCCGTCGCACCCCTTCCACTCCGCCGGCTCCATTCGGAGCCGGCATCCTCATGGAAGGGTGTTTCCCGCTGGGCTGGCGGGCGGCCTTCTGGCGGTCGCCCGCCAGCCCAGCGGGAAACCCAGAATAACCGCCGCGGTCTTCTGACCGCGCAGCGGTATTCTGGCGGCTCCCGCCGGCCCTGCGGTTACCGCAGCCGGCGGGAGTCAGAATGACCCCCTGTGTGTCTAAAAATGTAGATATTCTCTGGAAAGTTATCAGTTTCTAAAAACTTCCTTTTTCTGGGGTATAACCACTCATGCAAACTGCTCTGCAAAGACGCTGCTAGTTAATACGTGTCACTGACTTAGGGAATAAATACATCTGAACATTTACTTCTTTGGAGATTGCAGTGTTGTTTGGTCTGAACTATCAATTTCAAGCTAATCTATATTGAGGTGTCGTTCTTGTGCCATTATTGATCAGTGCCAAGAAAACAATTCTTTCAGTAAATAGTATTGCTTATTAAGCAGCTCTATTTCAGGTAACATAAATGAAAATGCAAAATGCATGACCTGACAAACCTTTATAATATGAGGAGATCTGTGACAGTCATACTGCAGTGGACTTCAGTCAGCCCAGAGCTCAAGCATGGCCGGACTGGCCATATGGGGCATTGAGCGTTTTCCTGGGAGGCTGGAAAGGTGGGGCCGGTTTTCTAGCAGTGCTGCAGTTTTAAAAACACTGCAGAGTTCCTTGTATATCCGGTAGTTTTCAGGCAACAATAAAAGTGCTATGATAACTCTGGTAATCAATGTACCTGCTGGAGAGAGATAGGAGTTTTGTCTAGTGTTGGTTTTGACTTATCTAAGGTAGAGCAGAGGAATAATACGCCTGCTGCAAAGAACGTGTACTATACTGATCACAGAATAGTATTTTATCTGCAATGCTCAGTGGCATACTGCTTTTGTCATATAGATCCTTTTATTACTGTGCAGTCCATACGTTACAGTCATAATCTAGCACAGTGAGCTATGGACTGCCACGAAAGAGCTACATGAAGACTGAATAGTACAGGTTAGAGAATTATGTTTTTGCCCCAGTTCTATTGTCCTAATTTTGCTAAAAACGGGTTGTTTGGGTAGAAATAAAAAGTTAATAATAAAGTCAACCCTAACCACTGTTGGAGGCTGGTCCTCTATGTAGTATGCAAAACTAGGTACACTATTCAGGGGGTCCAGGCAACCACACGTTGCTTTCCAGAGGTAAAAATGAGACCACCTAATGCTCCAATTTTTAAGGTAGCTGGTCCTGCAGTTAGGCTAATGCAGGAGATTTGCTAAGTATTTGCTGTATTCACAAATCCAATCATGCACCACACACACTCAATGAATAACTCAAGACCAGAATTTATAAAAATACTTAAGACTTTTATATACATTTTAAGACCAAGATCTTTAGAATATGTTAAGTACTTTTAAAGTTATGTCTTTTCAACATTTTGATTAAGTTAGTCTTTCTGTGCGTAATTACACACCATTGGAATCAATGCAAAATCATACAGTTGGGTTACCAGTCTCTTCTTTTGGAAGATGGTTGCAGCAGTTGGTGGGCACCTTGTGCCAGCTGGAGAGCCTCGGTGGCTCCCGGTTCCGGTGGGAGCAGCGTTAAAAAGTCTCTTGGCTCAGGCACAGGGCCACCTGGAGGGGCCACTTGGAAAATGAGCTGGTTGCAGATTTAAAGATGATGCCTGGGTGTCCCCTTCAGCTGTTGAGGTCACAAGGGGTTGGAGACCCATGGAGCAAAGCTGCTTCCTTGTTTCAGTGCGCAGGGCGGCCGGATGCAGGACAAGTTGAAGATCCAGGAGCAGTGCGCAATGGAGTCCTTTGGAGCTGGAGGTGAGTCTCTTTGAGGGCTGCTTACAGGACAATGGGGGTACTCTGGTTAGAGGTTCAGGGTGTTCCTGAAGTCCCTTGACTGGGGCTTCCTCCTGATCCTTTTTCAGCTCTGAGGGAGCTGGTTTTCTGGTTGGTCGACGCCAGCTGACCAGAACACAGGGTATTAGCATAACTCGGCCACTGCAGGGCACAGTGCCACCAAACGTGGCACAATTATAGGTCATTATAGGAGTGAGAAACATCCCAGGTCTCTTTGTAGAGATTAGACAATTCCTAGAAAAATGGTCCCTGATCGCCAATCGTTGTTCCCGAGATTGGATGATCCTTATTATAGAGACCGCTAGAGAATTGATGGAAACCCTTATGAAAGAAATTCAGTCACTCGAAGAACAACTGAAAACTCATGACTCTATACAGGAAGCTAAGAAACAGCTAGAGACTATTGAACAAGAACTTGAATCGTTCAATTCATATCTGATTAAGAGAAAGACAGACAAGCTTAGAAAGGACATTAGATGGTTCACCAAAGAACGAGCGTACCCATACTTATCAGATGGATACTATGCGAACCAACAACGAAACGCATCACAACAAGACCGACAATTTTGGACCACGAAGAAAATCGTCACCTTCTCTGATACCTCAGAATCCGAGGGAGAAGGAACTCTTAACCAGTCTGAACAATATAATGTGAGGGTAGACCCTAATGAAGGCCCAAGCCGCTCGAACCATTTTTTATCCAGAGGAGGGAGACCTCGAATGAGATACAGAAACTACCAAAGGGGCAGGTTTCAGAATGTGGACAATCAACCACATACCCTCTAAACCAGGAGACAACAATATGGGAGGGACTAAAGACAGCACCAGTCTTCAATCTAAGTACCTCATCCATGGATATAGATACTGAGTCCCTATTGAAGAAAGGGTTGTCATTTATCCCTACTACTCCCATTAACAAATTCGGTCTTCTTTCCGACTTGCATGCCTTCTTTCGGAAAATCAGGCTCTCTAGATATTTTGAAGACAAAACAGATCTTAGGGAACGAAATCTTTCTGGATTAAAACCTGCTTCCACTTTCACTCCCCACCTTGACATGGTGGGACCTGAAATTAAAATTTTCGAGAATATAGTGGTGAATAAGATCCAATCACTGTTGAAATTTGTTCCTAAGCCATACTTCAACTTAAACCAAGGAGAACATCAAGCCTTACAAAGACTGCAAAAAGATAAACTTATTACAGTCAAACCATGCGATAAGGGAGGAGGTATAGTCCTGATGGAAACTGAAGTCTATAAATCCAAAATTTTAATCATGTTAAATCAACCAGACTACTACCAGAAGACAGGTAAAAACTGGCAAGAACGAGTTAAGAGAGAGATAATTAACATAAGCACTGAAGCTTTAGAGAATGGGATCATTTGTCAACAAGAGTTCTCATATCTTAATCCAGTAAAAACCAGGACCCCTGTGTTCTATGGGGTCCCTAAAATACATAAAAATAAGACAGACCCCCCTATGAGACCTATTGTCTCCATGGTAGGAGCACTGACAGAACCTCTATCTAAATACGTTGAGAAATTTTTAAACCCACGAGTAGCACTACTACCAGCATTCATTCGCGATACCAGCCACATTATTGCCAAACTAGAAGGTCTTCCATTCAATTCGATCACCCAACTACTAGTAACCATGGACATTGAAGCACTGTATACTAACATCCCACAGAAAGAAGCGTGGCTAGCTGTTGCACGCCTCTTCGAAAAAGAAGGTAATACGGAACATTCTTCCTTCATTTTACAGTGCCTCAATATTGTCCTTCAAGAAAACTTTTTTGAATTCGATGGCCAAACTTACCAGCAAAAGAAAGGGGTCAGTATGGGGGCTGCCTGCGCCCCAAGTGTGGCCAACATCTATGTTGGCTCATTTGAAGAAACCCATATTTACAACGAGATGGCACCATTTTATGAAAGTGTCCATTGTTGGTCACGATTCATAGATTATATTTTTTTCATTTGGACAGGTGAAGAGGACGCTCTAACAGAATTCAGTCAGTGGATCAACGTATGTGATCCCAACCTCAAGTTTACTATTCACACCAGCAGAGATAAAATTGAATTCCTAGACATTTGGATTGGTCATGCTAACTATAAACTTGAGATGTCGTTGTTTACAAAACCTACAGCGAGGAATACTTTATTACATTATGACAGCTTTCATCCTACCAGTCAGAAACAAGGGATACCCTTTAGCCAATTCCTACGGGTTCGCAGAAATTGCTCCAATATGGGAGACTATGAACACCATGCCAACATCCTACAACAGAAATTTCTGCTACGAGGATACCCCAAAAAATTGATTAGAGATTCATACAAAAGAGCCAAATACTATAACAGAGCAAGTATGTTTGAGAAACAGAATAAAAAATCTATTTCTCCCATAACTTGTGTTATTCAACATTCCAATCTTAATGACAAAGTCAGGAAAATAATATTCACCAATTGGCACATTTTAAACAGTGACTCTAGTAAAGCACCATTAGAGCGCCCCCTCCTGTCCTTTAGGAGAAATCAAAATATCGCAAATAAACTAGTTAGAGCTATTCTACCTAAGAACGAGACCTTTTGTCAAAAGTCGATATATGGCAATCGACCTATTACAGGTAACCATAAATGTGGTAACTGCAAAGCCTGCCCGAGAGCTATTGTGGGCAATATATTTTCATGGAATGGTACCAACTTCCAATTATCAGATATGACCAACTGTAAAACAGTCAACTGTATCTATGTAATTAGATGTCCCTGTCCTCTCCTCTATGTAGGAGAAACTGGAAGAGAAGTGAAAATTTGAATATTGGAGCATATTTCCAACATTCGAAACAGTAAAGAAAATGCTCCACTGGTCACCCATTGGATACAACATGGACATAAAATTGAGGATCTCTCTTGGACTGTCCTAGAAAAGATTAAGAATTCTGGACAGAGAGAAGATCATATAATTCGGAAAAAGAGAGAAGTCTTTTGGATATTTACATTAAATAGCTGCGAAAAGGGATTGAATGAATATACTCCATGGGAAAATGCCATCATATAAATTTATCTTCTATTATAATCTTTACTCCCACCTTTACTTTTATCACGGTACCATTTTTAGCATAATTAGTTTTATGCTAAAAGAAGGAGATTTGTATTTGGAAGTGAGTCTGTCAGTCCTTAGCTTCTATCCTACTACTACTTAGAGTATACCTTATAGATCTAGTAGAGCCTACAATGCCTCTGGCTCCTTGAATTACTCTCTCATGGCCAGTCTCTGTAACATATACTACTATATATGTAATTTACGTTTCGTCTACGATAAAATTTTATTTAACATCGATATTTTGGATGCTTCTGTGTAACATTTACAGGCTGTTTTTCAAAACTACCTGCTTAAATATTAAAATTAGGGTGTAAGAGGTATTGAACAGAGCATATTTACTACCCGTTTTGCTCTGCTCAAATACTCCCGAAACAACCCCAATATGGCCGCCATAGTAGCCTGCCTATACTTTCTCTTCTGTGCGGCCTAGCAACAGAGATAACATCTCTGCACGGCCGCGTAAAAACGTCCTTTATCAGCGGCAGCTGACTTCGTCAGCGAACGCGGGAAGATCCAACACCGAGACCGGTATCGTTTTACTTGAGTCCGTAGCGCTCGTTTCAATATATTTGTATTATCATCATTTTATTACCGTTACTTAGCTCTACATGAGCTATAACCACATAAGGGTCTAACTATTTTGGTCTTTTCTTCTTGTCTGTCTTTATCTATTGATATCTATAAGAGCCCAAATTAATGTATCCAGGTTTTCACTTCCCGAATCCATTCAGTCCATCGGCAAGATTCTGAGGATTTATATTTATACACAGGGGCTCATTTGCACCCGAATTCAGAAACTGACATCAGCCTATATCGAGGTGATTCGTAGACCATATTATTAATAGTAATAATATATATTGATCACATTTTCCATCTATCATCACCATTTCTTTTACCTACCAAGTGTTTCTAGGTTCTTATTCAGTCTATTCTCCTGTATCATAATAGGTACTATTATGTTCTGCAGCGAAGCAGCTATGGCCAGAAGAATCAATAGCCTATAAAAACGCTAGACAAGACTCTCCAAACAAGGTCTGTCTGTATTAAAATCTACCATTTTTCCACTATTCTGCATGTACCTAGCTGCATGTTTTCATTAGAAGGGAACTAAGGTATACAGATTAATATAAGACACTTCCCACTGAGGATACACTAACTATTGCAACCTCTAATGGTATTTGGCATGCATAGCAGTAACTAACATTACATGAACTATTCTCATGTTCTCCAATTAAGTAATTTCAGTTTATATTTGTGTATATTCTATACCTTATGACTTATGCATTTTTCCACTAACAACACTATATACAATTCACTTTACTTTCTTTGGGCACGCCTTTTTGACAAGACAATATGCCACTGCCGGTAGAGATATATATGTCATGTTCACAGAAGTGACCACCAGACAACTAGCACGAGAACTTTATACCCAATGTTCATATAAATCAATTCTCTCATTAGATTCTTGGACTACATTATCAAAAAGAACATCATAAATTTATAATTGATCTGACCAGAAGATTTGGCTACCAAGATTCGAGTATCACACATTATTACCACTGGGAACGGCCCTGAGGAAGGTTGTCTTCTATATTACACAACACCGAAACGCGCGTAGGCCTTCGGTCCCTATGGTATCATTGAGACAGAATCATGCCCATATTGGCCTGTTTTGGCTATGTATCAGATTATCAAGACTAATATATTAGAACAATTTATATCTGTATATTCCTATTACTTTCAATTGTCTTAATCATATTACTTGCATTAGTTCTTTAATACGTTGGTTCACTTGTAAATAAGACACGTTTTTTTATTTGAATTATTTAATGTTTATGTGGTATGTTTGACTTAGGTGCTTTGTATGCATTTTCTGTTATTTTTTTTTATTTAATGTATATATTTTTTATGATTGTATCATCATGGAATAATAAAATATCTATATTTGTAAAATAAGCTTGTATCAATCATGTAATAGGATTCTGTTATTTGAGTACCTAAACTGAGTAGACTATTATAAATACACTATTGGTCAGTCACATATAGTTAGTATCATCTCAGACCATAGTATTGGTACGTGAAGATGATGGTATCTTCATGGCTATCTTAGTAGCTTTTGTAGTAGTTTTTTCCTACTTTGGTTATTTCCCTGTCTGAGCTACGTGCATTATATTCAGGGAATCCCCTTATAATTATTACAATTATAGGTCACATCTGAGTGGTTGTCAGTGTGTTGTGAGGTCAAGCTGAATCTTCTGGATGCAGAGATATCAGCCAGTCAGTGAAGTGACCCTCACTGGCTTCAAGGTTCTCGTTTGATTTTTGAGTGGTGCCTCCACTCAGAAGGGGTATCTGGGGTGATTCTTGAAGCCTGGAAGTCCCCTGGGTTTCTTGGGGCAGTCCAGTGTCCAGCTGCTCTGCAGCTGCGATTTTCGGGTCCTGGGTGCAGCAGGCAGGGTTTGGTGCCTTTTCTTGTGCAGCAGGTCCACAGTTCTCTTGCCTTGTATCTTCTTTGGTGCTGGTCTTCTTTGTCTTTTCAAATCCGATTTCTTGGTCTATGGAAGCCCACTAAATACTGAATTTAGTGGGCATTTTAGGGGGAACCTGGTAGTGTCCAATGGGACACTTACCCTTGGGTGCCTACACCCACTACAGTGAAGACTTCCTGTGGGAAGGGTCACTTTCCTAAACCTGATTGGCTATTTTCCTGCAATCCAACATGGAGGAAAATGAAATGGAGGGTTCACTTCACCTGCAAGCCCCTAGGGGTGGTGCATGCTCAGTGGGACCACTCCTCCTACCCTTTGTTTGTTTTCCTGTCTTTGCTCCCTCCAAAAGTAGGGGTTGACAAAGGGGGAAGCCATCTGCTGCGGTGGCCCTTTGAAGCTCACCGCCAGGAAAGTACACATTCCTGTGGAAGGGGGTGTTAGCTCCTCCACCCAGGAAGGGACTTGTTTTACAAACCAGAGAGCCAGGGCTCGCCCCCAGGTTTGTATATTGGCTGTCTGGATGTGGCAGGCTGGCTGGAACCAGTCAGCAACGATGCCAGGATAGATAGTTTTTGCAGGGGACACCTCTAAGGTGACCCCGGGTACATTTGATAATAAATCCAGTACTGGTTCCAGTTTGGATTTATCATTCTGAGTTGTTTGATACCAAAGAATGGCCATCATGTAGCTGGGAAACCCATATTGACCAGTGTCCTGCACATATATTAAAATGGCTGCTCTGTTCACTCACTATGTCATAGGTTTAGCAAGGAAGCAGTGGGGGCATTTTACTCATGCACCTATGCCTTCACATATAGTATGGTGCACCCTGACTTAGGGCTGGAAGGCCTGGTAGAGGGAGGACTTACCCATAACATATGCAGTGTAGGGTGAACAGGGCACACTGGGAGTGTGCCATGTCGAGTTTGTATTTTAGATTTTCACCAGGACACTCAGCCTGCTATGGCTGTGCTGGGTGCATCTGGATGCATGGCCCTTGAGGGTGGCACAATCAGTGCTGCTACCCTCAGGGCCTTACCCAAAGTACTCCATGCCTTGGGTACCCAAGTACCTTTCACTAGGGACTTATAGTGTAGCTAAAGGTGTGCCCAGTTACTTTGACAATGTTTTAGGGAAAGTACATTGGCACTGGGAGCCTGGTTAGCAGAACCCCAGTGCACTCCAGTCCAAGTTGCATTCAGAAAAAAGTGTGTGTGTGTGGGGGGGTACTACAACAAGGTGCCAGTTTCCCACAATCACTGTGTTAAGTTCTGGATCCTCAGTTTATGCTTACCAAGCCCAAGCAAAAACTGCTCACCAGTATGGATGACGTGAATCCTACACCTTGTTGTCCCCTTTGTCTTATGTAACATGTCCTACGTAACAGTTTCTATACACACATATGGTTCATTAACTGTATGTGTGATGTAAAGTGTTCCAACACCATGTGAGAGAGGGACTAGGAGAGATGAGAGGTACTGTTAGAGGGTGATGGTGAGGGAATCATTGAAGAGCCCCGATAAAGATTGCCATACCCTGGGGCACTGTAAGGTCATCATTAACTATGCCTTAAAATCTAATACAATTGAAAATATAATGGAAAACAAGCTGTAGAATGCACAGTTTTTACCATTTCTTCCCACATTTTGTTTGGTGGGAGAGAACCCCTCACGCCCCATTGCAGTGGTCAGGCTCACTTGCTATGTACCCTGTAGGGGCTGCTTTGGGTTCCCAGTCCGGCCATGAGTGCAAGTTAAATATTCAGGACTTTTCCTGATCGAAAGCATTGAAGATAGTGGTGGAAACCTCAAGCAGATGCTTTACATACAGCACAGAAGCATCTGTCCAACACACAGGTGCACAGGACAAGCACAGGATAAGCTTTGATTACAGTAGGGTCCTGGTAGCTGGATCCCCAGGTGACCAGGCCCTTCAGCATCCCTATAAGTCCCTAATAAATGGTACCCCTTGTACCTAGGGCATGGATACTGAAGATGACCCCCGAGCTGCATCACAACTTGTGCCATTCAGAGGGACCCTACACCAACATTATAGAGACTGCCATTGCAGGCTGCGTGACAAGGTGCTCACAAAATTGAAAACACAACACAGCATGCACTTGTGTGCAATGTCTCCTAAAACACTGCTTGTAATATCTGTAAGTCACACCTACAGCAGGACTTCAGGCCTAAGGCAGACGCAGTATATTACAAGTGAGGGCATATCTGCAAGAGCAAATATGCCCCTACTATGTCTTTGTCGATTCTTAGACATAGTAAATGTACAGAGAAGCGATTCTAAATGCATGTGCTGGACACTGGTCACTACGAGTTCCACAGCTACAAGATGTCTTCCCTGAACCCAGGGATGTTTGGTATCAAACATCTCATATAAAAAAACCTCAGTGATTCCAGTGAAGGGTTTATTAATACATGCACCCTGAGTGCACCTTAGAGGTGCCCCCCTGAAAAACCTACTAACTGCTAATGTGTTCACTGACTGGTCCTGACCAGTTCAGCCTCTTGTCACATTTCTGACCCCCTAAGGTCAGAGCCAGCGTCCTCAAGGTCCAGAGACAAAAGCGTGCATTGGGTGGGGGTGTTCACACAACCTCCAGGCAGGATGGACATTCCAGGGCAGGAAGGTTCAAAGGCCTAGCCATCTTTGTAATGCGACCCAGGTGTCTCCAAATAGCAGAGATGACCAACCCTCCTGTTTCTGCAGCAAGACAGGGCGGAAAATTAGGCAGATTAGGAGGTGTGCAACTTCATGTCAGCCCCACCTCTAAGGTGGATTTAGCTGAAGTGGATACCCCTTTTTAAATTCCTACATCTTGATTTGGAAAGAACTAGGCCACTAGGGTCAAGATTATGCCCACTTCCCAAAGGAAGTGGTCATAGGAAGGGTGTAGTCACCCTAAAGTTAGGCAACCTATTGACTGCCACCTGACAGCCCCTGTAATGCCCCTAAATTGAGTATCTAGGTGGCACCCCTGAAAGCCAGAATGCAGATCCTGATGACCTAAGAAGACAAGGACACAGAAGAGTCTCACCTGCAGAAGAAGAGAAGAAGAAGCAGCTGCCTGGTACCAACCCCACCGGCCTGCCTGCAACCCTCGATGGACTCTGCCCAAAAAGATGACATCCTGCAGCTGAAACTCCAGAAACCCAGGAAGACTGCCTGCCTTTAAAAAAGACTCAAGACTCCCGTGAGCAGTTGACCTGCTCTCCAACAAAACCTAAAGTAAGGATTCTGCAGCCTTCGGAACTGCAAAGACCTGACACCTGCACCCACCGTCACTGACCCAAGTGGACCTCCAGTGCCAACCAGGTCCCCCAGTTGTCCAGATTCTGAGTTCATCATGGTTTCATCCCTCCTGGACTTCCTGAAGTCGCCTGCACCCTCTGCACGCAGGCCCACTCTCCCGCAGCCTCTGAGGTGAGAGAAACCTGACACCTAAAGCAACCACTGCATCCGTCACCTCCGGCCCGAGTTGAAGTGGACCCCTGGTGTCAAAGTTGTCCCCCAGCTCTCCTGAGATTGAGTCCACTGTGGTTTTACCCCTCCTGGGCTCCACAATGATGCCTGCAGCCTCAGACCACAGGACCCTCCCAACTGCGAGTGCTCCTGGACAAGGAAACCCAATGCCAAAAGGATACCCCTACATCCATCACCCCTGGGCCCTGGTGAGGAGGACCAAAGGTGCACCTGCATCCCCAAACACCCCACATTTCCAACTTACCTTTTGGTTGTCCCCGACTGCCCCCCAGCCAGAGCCTGCTGACTTAATCCACAGGGACTGCACCTCTGCACCCGGCCGCCCCAGCGATGCCCGTAGTGACCTGTTGATGTAGTCCTTACCCTTGCCCAGCACTCACCGTAAGTCTACAAAATTGGTCCCATGAGTCATCGTAAAGTGCCTGTTTGTTGAATGTATTTTCCTTCCATAGGCTAACATTGAAGAACGCTGAAATTGCACTGTTGATTTTTGCAAGTGAATAGGTTTTATGCTTAAAACATACTTACATTATAACAAAGTTCTTGCGTTCAAAGTACATATAAAAAGAAGTGTTCTTTTTCTAAATTGGTCTCAGATTTATTTTTTGAGTGTCTCATTTATTGCCTTTGTGAGTGTAACAAATGCTTAGCACTACCCTCTGATAAGCCTAACGTCTCGTCCACACTACCACAAAACAGAACATGAGCCCTATCTACGTTTGAATCTGCAAACCAATTGGGGACCCACTGGACTCTCTACCCTGGGTACTTCTTTTTAGTGCACCATATAGAGAGCCAGCTTCCTACAGTAGTGAAACAGCGGTGGGGTCCGCTACTTTGGATTTGCTGATACCACTTGGTCAATAAGTGACTACATGAGTAAATCCCAAAACTGCCTTTAGATCAATTGCATTTTTTTAATTGATTATTTTTCTAAATTATTAAAAGTAATTGTTAGGGCCTCGGTTATGTTCCTGTAGGGTAACAGTTTAAAAAATTTGAAAACTAACTTTAGTTACGACTCCAGAAACCTGTGTTAGGAAGTTGCTCTAGCCACAAAAAGGTCCCAACTTTAGTAAAATAGTGAGTAGCTCGGAGGGTGTGGACAAGGAGCTTGACCTCACCCCTTGCCTCCAGCTGTCTCATAAACAGTTAAGGACCCTCTGCAAAGGGTATACAATTAAAACTGGCTCAACCCCTATCAGGGCAAAGCTCCAGCAGCTCTTGGCAAAGTATGAGCATCCTAATGATGTGGCCACTGACTCTGAGAGTCAGAATAGATTGAGTGAGGAGGACTTAGACCTCATCCCCATTGAAAGTGAGCAACCTGCACCCCACAGACAACACACGAAGTCTAGATCACTTCCCTCTAGTGAGGATGGCTTAGGTCCCTCGAGGTCCAGTGAAAAACTTTCTGAATAAGAGATTCTTTTAGAAAGATTGGCTTGAAAAATTGCCCTGGAGGACAGGATACTGGCCATAGAAAGGGAAAGAAGAGAAATGGGTTTAGCACCCACAGATGGTGTCAGCAAGTTAATACCTAGGGACAGAGTAGGGAACTCTGACTCCAAAATCCCTAAAGGGAATGTCCCCAAATATGAGGATGGTCATGATAGCAGCAAGTGGTTAATGGCCTTTGAGAGGACCTGTGTTTCCAGAACTGGGGTTCTCTCTTTTGAGAAATGCTCTCATGAAAGTGCAGGTATAGACTCCTGACTCTAAATGAGGCAGACGCAAGGTCCTATGACCTCATGAAGGACACCTGGATTGAGGGATTTGGACTCGCCACTGAAGAATATAGAATCAGGCTCAGGGAGACTCACAAAATCTTTTCAGTGAAAACACTAGGTGGCTTGTTGAAGGGAAGCTAGGTGCAAGATTATGAATGGTTATATAATTTGATTATGAAGGAACACCTATTAAGTAACTCTACTTCTGAGAAGTTGCAACAATACCTGGTGGATCTGGGGCCAGTCTCACCCCAAGAGCTGGGGAGGAAGGCTGATCATTGAGTTGGAACTAGGGGTGACCACAAGAAAGAGTCAGGGAAACCCCCGCAAGAAAAAAAGGTGGACAACCCTAAAACTAGAGAAAAGGAGTCCTTTGTAGGCCCCACAAATCTATTCATGAGGGTGGGCTCCAAAACACCTCACAAAACAAAAGTGGGTGCCAGGATAAAAACAGGGATGCCACTAAAGCATGGTGCTTGGACTGCAAACAGACAGGGCACCACACCAAGGGCATTTCTTGTCCTAAAAATAAATCCACTACTAAACCCCCAGGGGTTGCCAGCATAGCCATAGGGGATGATTCCTCAGATGAGGAGGCCCTCTTAGCCTTTGACTGGAAAATGGGTCCAACAGGTGTGTTAGAGAGTCCACCACCTATTGGTGAATGGAATCCCAGCCACTGCCCTGAGAGATACCTGTGCTAGCCACACAGTTGTTCATGACAGGCTGGTAAATACATCTCAGGTGAGACTGCCAGGGTAAGGGTTATCTCAGGGGAGCTCACTGATAGGCCTGTGGCTCTAGTGCCCCTAGAAATAGCTGGGTCCCTTAGTTGGAAAAGGGTGGTAGTCAGTACAGACATCCCCTTGATTTTCTCCTTGGTAATGATCTCCCAGAGGTTGGTCAGAGCCCAAGAGAGGAACTGGTCCAGTGCCAGTCCTCTCCCAAGAATTCTGGAGGTGCTGCCCCTGCAGTGAGTGCAAGTAGACCCCAGAACAAAAGGAAAAGAAAGCGGTGTAGGAAAGGTGGGCAACTTTTAGAAGTTTCAGTAAGCCAAAAAGATTCTGTTCTAGTAGGGAAGAACTCCAAAGTGGCACTGGTGAAGCCCAGCCTGACCCACAAGAAGTCCTGACTACTCAGGCAGCTGTTAAGTTTGAGTTGGTGGCTCCTCAGCTAACAGAAAAGAGAGTGGAAGGAGGGTGTTTGCTACAGGATGTAGCAACCCCCCCACTCTAAAACAGTGGACAGGCATCCTGATCCCAAAAACCTATAACTTAGCCCTTCACTTGGCAGTGAAGAGCTAAAGGTGGGTTCTGGGTACTGACAGCTGTCAGTGGCCTCTGCTTGGTGCTAGCTTTATAGCAGCATTGACTCTGGCATGGTGGCCTGGCCCCATGCCCAATAGCAAGATAGGCCCCCTGACCCTGCTGGTCATGGTGGGGTTACTTCATTTGTGGGTGACCTCTTGGGGTAAGCTATGGGTTGCCCTGGCTAAGATAGAGTTAGCAGAGGTGGACACCTCTCATCCCAAAGAAAAGGAGAAGGCAGACAGTGCATTCTAAATGAGGTCCTAACACTGCTGAGGTAGCTCAGCTTCCCAAATGAAATGACCTGGACAGTAGGATGGGAGGCAGAGTAGGCCCTGCAACCATATAGCCTGCTCCCTTACTCTTCCTTGCCTGATGGACTAGGAAGACTCTCCCAGTTTGGCTGAGCCTCCAGGCCTGTTGACTTGTGAGGGACAGGGGCTTCTGTAGGGCGCTGGGGTCTGGTTTCAATACCCCCACACTTTTTGCCTGGTTTTTAGATTCAACTTTGACTGCTAACCAGGTTCCCAGTGCCAGTGTTCCTACCCCAAAAGAACACACCTGGTCACTTGATCCCTAAGTGACGAGGCCCTTCAGCACCCCTATAAGTCCCTAGTAAATGGTACCCCTGGTACCTAGGGCTTGGGTACTGAAGAGGGCCTCCAGGCCTCCAGAGCTGAGGGACCCAGCACCAATCTTATACATATTGCCATTGCAGGGAGCATGACAAGATACTCCCAAAATTGAAAACACAACATGGTACACACTTGTGTGCAATGTTCCCAAAAACACTGCTTGTGATATCTATAAGTCACCCCTACAGCAGGACTCCAGCCCTTAGGCAGAGTGCAGTATATTACAAATGAGGGCATATATGCATGAGCAAATATGCCCCGACTATGTCTTTGTTGATTCTTAGACATAATAAGTGTGCACGGAAGCCATTTTAAATGCATGTGCTGGACACTGGTCACTACGAGTTCCCCAGCTACATGATGGCTTCCCTGAACCCAGGGATGTTTGGTATCAAACATCTTGTATTAATAAACTCTCACTGATTCTAGTGAGGGATTTATTAATATATGCACCTAGAGGGCTCTCTAGAGGTGCTCCCTGCAAAACCTACTAACTGCTAGTATGTTCAATGACTGGTCATGACCAGTTCGGCCACCTAAGCCACGTTTCTGACACCCTGAGGTGAGAGCCAGCACTCTTGGGGTCTAGAGACAAAAGCCTGCACTGGGCAGGGGTGTTGACACCTCCTCCAGGCAGGATGTACATTCCAGGGCGGCAAGCTTCAAAGGCCTAGACACCTTTGTAATGCGACCCAGGTCTCTCCGAATGGCAGAGATGACCAACTCCCCTGTCCTGACCCCACTTTTGACAGCAAGACAGGTGAGAAAATTAGGTAGATGAGGAGGTGTGCCCACTTCATGCCAGTCCCCCCTTAAGGTGGACAATGTAGGAAAGTAGGATCGTTCTGACATGGTTGCTCCCACTTTTTGCCTGGTGTCATTGTGTTTGGACTGTAGTACACTGGGATCCTGCTAACCAGGACCTCGGTGTTGGTGCGCTTTCCCCTAAATTTGATTGGTAAGTACTTCTTACAGCACACAATTAGCATACTGGTGCCCTCCTGTAAGTCCCTAGTATATGGTACTTAGGTACCCAGGGCATAGGTACAGCAGGGGTCCCCATGGGCTGGTATTATGCCACCCATGGGGGCCCATGCAAAGTGTGTCTACAGGCCTGCCATGGCAGCCTATGTGAAATGGTTCATGCACCTTTCACCCCAGACATAAGGTTCACCCTATGTCGTGATCACTGCACTACTGACACTGTAAGTCACCCCTAAGGTAGACCCTTCAGCCCACCGGCAGGGTGCCTGGTTCTAAGTATAAGGGTACCCCTGCATAAGCAGAGGTACCCCTACAAACCTCAAACTCCATTTTCTGGGCCCTTTTAAGGTATGTAGTGGACAATGGTCATCATGAGATGTCCAACTAAAGAATGGCTTCACTGAACCTGGTCAAGTTTGTTATCAAACATGTTGGAATCTCGCAACTACACCGGTTCCAGTGCTAGTTGCAAGATACCACATACTTTAGGGGTTCCTTTGAGGATCCCCCATGTTTGCCTGTTCAGCCTTGCAGGGTCTGCGTGCAAGCTAGTGCTGCTGCTGAGCCCAGACACTGTTCTGGCCTCCTGCTGCTGAGCTTAACTCAGACAGGGGAAGGCAGAACAAAGGATTTCCTGTAGAGGAAGGATGTTACTGTAGGAAAGTACCCTCTTTGTGGCACGGTTACCCCCACTTTTTCCCTGCTATCACTATACTTAGACTGTTTTCAGTGGATCCTGCTAACCAGGACCCCAGTGATTGTGCTTTCTCCCTCTAAATTTGGCTGCCTAGGACCTTGTACACTCTGCAATTGGCATACTGGTGCCCCCTTATAAGTCCCTAGTATATAGTACTTAGGTATCTAAGGCATTGGGGCACCAGGGGTTCTCGATGGGCCGCAGCATGTATTGTGCCACCCATGGGAGCTCATGCACAATGTGTCTGCAGGTCTGCCATTGCAGCCTGCGTTAAAAGGTGCATGCACCCTATCACCACAGGTCACTGCACCAGGTCACTGTAAGTCACCCCTATGGTAGACCCTCCTAGCGCAGAGAGCAGGGTGCAGGTCCCTGTGTGTGAGACCAGCGCCAAATGGATGAAGAACAGCTGCCTTAAACTGAATTCTGACAAGACTGAGGTCCTCATCTTCAGCTCCACCCCCTCTGCATGGGAAGGCTCCTGGTGGCCTGCCACACTGGGAACCGCACCGACACCCACCGACCACGCACACAACAGTCGATTCATCCTGGACTCTTCACTATCTATGACCCAGCAAGTCAATGCCATCTCCTCCTCCTGCTTCAACATCCTTTGCATGCTTCAGAAGATCTACAAATGGATCCCCACTGAAACCAGAAGAACAGTCCCCCAAGCCCTCGTAAGTAGCAGACTGGACTACGGGAATGCCCTCTACGCAGGAACCACAGGCAAACTCCAGAAAAGACTGCAACTCATCCAGAACGCCTCAGCATGCCTCATCCTGGACATCCCCCGTCACTGCCACATCACAACCCACCCAAGAGACCTGCATTGGCTCCCCATCAACAAGAGAATCACTTTCAAACTCCTCACCCACGCTCACAAGGCACTGCACAACACCCGACCAGAATACCTCAACAGACGGCTAACCTTTTACACCCCGACCCGACAGCTCCACAGAACAACCACCGGCAGCAGATTATTCTTGCACCTCGCCGCCAAGACGTGGAACACTCTTCCCACCCACGTGCATCAGACGAAGGACCTCCTTACCTTCCGGAGACATCTCAAGACTTGGCTGTTTGAGCAGTAGCATCCCTCCTCTCAGCGCCTTGAGACCCTCACAGGTGAGTAGTGTGCTTCACAAATTCCCTGATTGATTGATTGTTTGAGGGCACCCCTGCATGAGCAGAGGTGCCCCTTTGAACTCCTGTTCCATCGCACTGGACTTCGTAAGTGCGGGGAAGCTATTTTACCCATGTATTGGATCTGTGTCCAGCTACATAATGGTAACTCCGAACCTGGGCATGTTTGGTATCAAACATGTCAGAATCATACATTAATACTGTTGCCAGTATTGGTTGTATGATTCCATGCACTCCGGGGGCTCCTACCAGTCTTCTAGGGTTATTCAGGAAGCCTGCGCTGCTGTCACCCCTCAGACAGGTTTCTGCCCTCCTGCTGTTTGACCAGCTCAAGCAAGGGAAGGCAGAACAAAGGATTTCCTGTGGAAATAGGTGTTACAAGGCTTGGGAGGGGTAGCCTCCGCAAGCCACCAGTTTGATTTGAAGGGCAATTTAGGTGCCCTCCTTGCATAAGCCAGTTTGCACCAGTCCAGGGACGCCGGTCCTTGGTCTGGCACGAAACTGGACAAAGGAAAGGGGAGTGACCACTCCCCTGTCTATCACCACCCCAGGGGAGGTGCCCAGAGCTCCTCCAGGTGGCCACTTGATTCTGTCATCTTGAAACCAAGATGCACTGAGGCCCGTGGGAGCATCTAAGTGGCGAGAGCAGGCAGGTGATGTCACAGACCCCTCCTAATAGGTGGCCACCTTGCTAGGTGACCAATCCCCCTTTTAGGGGTGGGTCTCCAGATTCAACATGCAAGACTCCACCAGGTGTCCTCTGCATCTGGCCACTGGAACCGCAACTGGACTCTTCAGGAACCAACAAGACTGCAACTCCAGCAACGACTTTGCTTTGCAACATTGTTTCTCTGGCTCCTTCCAGCAACTGCAACATTTCCCCAGCTGTGCATCCTCTCGGGTCAGCAAGACTTCAGCCTGTACCAAGAAGCAAGTAGGAATCTCCCTTGGAGTGAAGGAGTCACTCCCCTGCATCTGCAGGCACCTACAGCAACAACATCCATCCGCGTGGATCTGCTCTCCTCTGGAACCACGTGGATCCTGCATGATAGGTGGTGGTCTAGAGTAGTCCTCTTGGTGCTCTCTGCTAGCTATCCAACTTGGGAGACGGTGAGCCCTTGCCTCCCCTTGCAGGATAGTACCCTGTGCACTGCAGCTCTTGCAGCTGCCAAGGCTTGTTGTATTCTCCTCTGAGGGATCGTCAGGCTCTGGATAGCCCCGGCTCCCAGCACTTCTTACTGCCAAGCAAAGTCTCCTCTCTGCTGCTCCAGCTATGTGGGACTCCTCTTCAGGTGTGCTGACTGGGCCTCACTGAGACTTACTGTGCCTGCTGCCAGTAGGTTGACTGTGGGGGCTGTGACGGCTTCTGTTGGCTCTCCCAACTGCTGACGGTCAGCCCGGACTCCCCTCCAAGAGTCGAGTCCCCTGGACCTTGCTAGTCCTCTTTAGCCTTGCAACTCTCCTTTTGCTTCTGCTTGCATATGCCAATGCTTGTTGGTGGTTCTCCTAACCACTGACTATCTGCAACCTGACAACCAACATGGAAAACCATCTGCACTGCTCTGAAGTCTCCTCTTCAGCTCCTGGGCTCCACAGCTGGTCTTCTTTTTCATTACCGTCCACCTAGTTGTTCCGCCACAGAAGGGTAGGTAGTGGCTCCTGCTCCGACTGGACACTCCATCGTGGACTGGACTCTGTACACTTCTTATGCAGGTCCTCTTCTTTCCAAATCCACTATTTGTTTCTTCTAGTCTGGTCCTGTTCTTGCACAATCCCTTTTCTAAGTCCTCCTGTTAGTCCTTGGGAAGACCAGGTACTTACCTCTGCTCTCCTGGTCGCTTGGGGTCACTCAGGTACTCACATTTTCGGGTTCTTAGTTCTTCCACCTCCCCTGTAATGACTCCATATCCTTGGATGGGGGACTTCACTTTTCATTTCACTATTTTAGCATATGGTTTGGTCCACCCCTAGGATCCTAACTATTTTTCATTAATTCTTGCCAATGTTTGTTGTTTTGCCAATTCCTAATTATTACCATGTGTATATATAGTGTGTACTTACCTCCAGTTGGAGTACTGCCTATAAGTAATCTAGTGTTGTGTTACTATAATAAAGTACCTTTATTTTTGTATCACTGTGTGGTTCTTTCATGTGTGACAAGTTGCTGTGTGACGATTGTGGTATTGCATAAGCTTTGCATGTCTCCCTGATGAAGTCTTGGCGGCTCATCCACAGCTACTTCTAGAGAGCCCTGGCATCCTAGACACTGCCTAAATTCACTATTAGGGGTTGCATGGACCTGGTATAAGGTGCCCACACCATAGGTGGCACCACACACCAGGCTAGACTCCTACAGTTCCCACTTCTCCTTTAGAAATAGGTGTCTCTGGGCTGGGGTGAGGGTGCTCCTGAGTGCCAGTAGACTGCTTTGAAGGGCACATTTGCAAAATCCGTTTCATCCAGTGCAGGAGCCCCCGGCTCCCACTCTGGTGTGAAAACACACAAAGGACAGGGGGTGACCACCCCGCTGTCCAGCTCCTCCCTTAGGGAGGTGCCCAGAGCTCTGCCAAGTGGCCACTTGATTCTGCCATCTTGGAAACAAGATGAGCAGAGGCCCCTGGGAGTATTTGACTGGTCAGTCCAGGAGAGTAGCGTCCCTGACCCCCAACAGGTGGGTCATAGCAGTAGATGTCTAACCCCCTTCCTGGGTTATTTAAGAGCTCCCCTACGGGTGGGACCCTAGATTCATCTTAGATTCGTATTGGATTTGTCTTGGAACCATCTGCAATATTCTTCAAGACACTTCTGCTACCTGGACACCGAATTCTGCTGCTGGACTTCACTTGGGCCCAAGATAAGACTGCAACTGGTGGGCTCCTACAGCAACTTTGTCCCCGGTTATTGCAAGGACTCTGCAACTTCCATGGCTGTGCATCCTCCACAGTCACAAGGACTCTGCCTGCACTAAGGACTGCAAGAAGGAATCTCCCTTGGAGCGAAGGTGTCACTCCCCTGCAACCGCAGGCACCCCAGTGTCGATGACCAGTTTGTGGATCCTGCTGTCCCACTGACTCTTCACAGCTATGCAACTTGTGTGGTTGTGTGGCTCTTCAGAGGGAGGTCTGACCTGCCTTCCTTGCAACTGGAAAGTTGGTGGTACTGGAACAGAACCCCCGTGCACCATATCTGTTTGCTGTTGCCAAGGCTTGTTGGCTCTTCTGTCCAAAGACCCCCTAGCTCCAAGAAGCCACGGAATCCAGCATCACACAGCTCCTAGACCGACGTCCTCCCTGCAACTTCTGCAACGTGGGCATCCATCTTCCTTGTGCTGCTGAGGCCTTCCTGCGACTCCCTGTGCTTGCTGCCAGACAGTCCTCCTGGAGGCTCCATCAATTCCCTCTATCCCTTCTTTTTGCTGAGCGTTGGCCCTGACCTATCTGTAAAGGGTGAGTCCCTTGGATCTTATTGGTCCCCACTTCTGCAACTCTTCTTGAAGCACATCTGTTGCATTTGCCAAGGCTTGTTGGTGGTCCCGCTGGTCACTGACCCTTCTGCAATGGGATAACCAGTGTGGAACAGCTCGTGGATGACTCCCGGGATCCATCTGCATCACCTGGACTTCAGAGCTGCATCTTCAAGACCTCCGTCCTACAGTGAGGTATCCACAAGAAGGGTGGGCATTGCCCCCCTGCACGCCCTGGGGACTCTGGGTTGCTTGGACTCTGTCCCCTCTCTCCACAGGTAGTCCTCATTCAGAATTCATGCCTCGGTTCCACCAACCTGGTCCAAGAGTCACTGTAGCAGCTGGACAGCCGAGGTCCCCATTGACTTCAACGGGAGGTTCAGACACAACTTCACCCTTATGCACCTGGCCTCCACTTCTTTGGGTATCCACGGGTGGGGCACTCTCAAACCTCCCTTGTCCCAATTGTTTTCTTGGGGGCCTTTTGGGAAGGGTCCTAAAACACAAAAACTCTAATCACGACTTTCCCATGTTATTCTATGGACACCTGACCCACTGTAACATCTCTGCACACGGGCGCCTAGGGAATCCTAGCCTCTCACATCTGGTGTTTTAGTACTTCCCTAGTCCTGAAGATCCTTGGGTGCCAGTCTTGGTTAGTTGTGACTTTCTCATGTCATTTATTTAGTATATGGTTTGACCCCCCCCCCCCCATAGGGGCCCATGTTATTTTATGCTGTTATTTACCTGTTTTTAATCATATTTGTGTTTGTATATATCTCTGCTTAAGATATATATATTTTTTAATCTGTTTATTGATTTTATTACATATTTCGAATTGCTTTAAACATAACATCGAGTTATTGCAACGGTCTATCTTGCATCCAGGATAACTCTGTTGTCCATTGTGCAACTTAGTAACTCCTACGATTAACAATCAAAAGTAATAAAGAAAAAGAATGAGAAAGAGAGGAAATTTAACGTTGATGCGCCATTCAGAAATGTTCTGGTGTGCCAGCAACCCAGCCCATGTTCCCCATTTTGTGGGAGGGGGGAGCTGTGGGGACTGGGATCTATGAGGGGGGGAAAGGGTGGGAAGGGAGCGAGGGGGGTCAGGGGAGAATGTGCTACCCATTTCTAAAAGGTTCCAGACCAGGTAAGAAGATGATTTGTGTAAATATTTGTGACTAAGGCGGGGTTGACTCATGGAGGTAGAGTGTCATCTTTTTGTTTCAGCTGCTTTATGAGGGAGTCCCATATATCTGCCCCCTTGATTTCCATTCCGCTGTCGCGCATGTCGTGTATTATTTGTGCTTCTGCTCTGGCCCAGTGTAATAATTCTAATGTCCATCGGTGTATATCTGGTGTGCTGAGCGATTTCCATTGTATCGCTATTAGTCGTTTAAGTAAAACGAACGCGAGATCAGCGCACCTGTGTTTTTGTCTGTCCTTTCCTCGCCGTGGGCGTATCCCTTATAGGCATGATTCCGGAGTTGGGAGTAGGGGCAATCTCAACCAGTCAGCCGTCTGCGTCGTTACCTCCTGCCATATGCGGAGTACTGGTGGGCAACTCCATGTCATATGCAAAAAGTCAGCCTCCAAGGATCCACACCTCGGGCAGTCTGGTGTTGACTGTGGGAACATGCGTTTTATCCTGGCTGGGGTTAGGTATGTATGGTGTAAGTAATTGAATTGGGTGTATCGGAAACTGGCGTTTCTCTATACTTCCTGTGTAGTTGCGAGCACTGTGTTCCACGTTTGCGTGGGTAACGGTGTTAGCAGGGCCGTTTCCCACCTGATTTTAGCCTGTGATTGTATCTCGGGGTAATCCTGTAATATCTTGTGTATCCAAGATATATCTGATTGCTTGCTCGCCCGCGCCTAGTAGTAATTTGTGAAGTACTGTTGATGTGTGCGGTTCACTATTGCCATTTCCCCACGTACTGCGTACCGCCTGCTACAGTGCCCTGTGTGTGAGAAATTCGCCCCTTCCTAAGTCATATGTGTTTGCCAGTGTCTCATACGGGTGGAAGTGTCCCTCCTCGAATATTTCTCCAATAGTTTTCACCCCTTTGTCGACCCAAGTGGACAATTTAAACTGTCTTTTTATTTTATTTGCGCCCGGAGTGGCAAGCAATGGAATCTTGGATGAGTATGGTGTTTTCTGCCCTTTTTTTATCACGTATTGGCGCCACACCCATTCCGCCACTCCCATCAAAATATTTCTGTTGGGCAGTGGATTTTCTTGGCCTATGAGCCACCGGAACACATCCGAGTGTCCCAGCTGTGCATATACCATTTGTCCCTCTGAGCCTGTTGGGTTGCACAACCAATCCATGATCCAGTGTATTTGTGCCGCTGCATAGTATAACTCGAGTTGCAGTACTCCCAGCACCCCCTTTTCCAGTGGCATATAAACCTTATCTAGTGCCACGTGGCAACGTCCTCCACCCCAAATTAAATCTGTCAGTAAGCTGGACAAAGGCGCAAAGTAGTTTTTGGGGAGTTTTAGAGGTAAGGCCGACATATAGTATAGGATCCTGGGTAATATGATAATTTTGGCTATTGCTACTCTTCCTATGGGCGAGAGTGGGAGTGAACACCAAAAGGGTATCGAGCCTCTGATAGATCTAATCATCCTGTCTAGGTTTCCTCCTCTTAGGTCCATTTCGTCATGGTATATTTGCACTCCTAGATATTTGAAAGTGGTGTAACACCATTGTAAATTATGTGCAGGGGAGGTTTCTCTCTGGAGGTTTGGAATCTGTTGCAACGGGAACAGGCATGACTTCGGCCAGTTTACCCATAGGCCTGATGTGTCCCCAAATATATCTAATAGTTGTAATAGGTCTGGTAGAGATTCAGTTCAGTTGCGCAGATATATTAATGCATCATCTGCGTATAGAGGGATGATTTTGTGAACACTCCCATCTGGGATATCCCATCGTGGAGCTTCACAGCGTAGCCGAGCCGTAAGCGGCTCGATTGCCAGTGCAAACAGGAGTGGCGACAATTGGCAGCCTTGTCTGGTGCCTGTATTAATCGTGAATTTCTCTGATATAATCCCGCCTGTCTTAACTCTTGCCTTCGGCTCTGCATACAGCGTTGCTACCCATCTCGTGCATGTATTTCCGAAACCCATACATTTAAGGGTTTCCATCAGATATGCCCAGCTAGTGTGTCGAATGTTTTTTCAACATCTAGTGAGACCGCTGTTCGTGAATCATCTAATTCCGGGATCTCGGCTATTAATCTTAAGAGGCATCTGATGATAATGTGAGTGCTACGGCCGGGTATGAATCCCGATTGATCTGGGTGGATTAGTGTTGGCATCATCGGGAGGAGACGATTCGCCAACACTTTCCCTAGCAATTTGCAATCAGAGTTCAGCAGAGATAAAGGTTGATAGGACCGGACATCCAGAGGGTCGCGTCCTTTTTTGTGGGGAACCACAATAATTGCCTCTCGCTGTGATTCTGGTAGGTGACCTTTTTCGTATGCTTCTTGCAGCATTTCTAAATATGGTTTTATTGTCTGCGCTGAGAAAGCTTGATAGTACTGTGCTGGGAGGCCGTCTCCGCCTGGGGCTTTATTTTGGGCCATTTGCTTCAGGGCTTGCTGAATCTCCTCTGTTTCTATTGACTTTTCCAAATCTAATAGTTGTGCTTCTGTCAGGCGGGTCAGCCGGGATGCTTGTAGGAATCTCCCAGCTGTTCCTCCGACGGGGGGGGGACCCGCTTTGTACAGAGTAGCATAGTATTTTTAAAGGCCTCATTAATCTCCCACTGTGTATTGACTATGTCGCCCGTATCTAACCGAATAGCACTTATGGTGGAGTGTTGTTGCTCATCTTTTACCAGCCATGATAGCAATCTGCTGGATCTGTCCCCTTCGGCATGTAGTCTTGCCGTATAGTGCAGATAGTCAAACTTTCTCAAGCGTGTGTCAGTCTCAGTCCATTGCGCCTTTAATTCAGTCACTTCTTTCATGTCTCCTCTGCCTCTTTCCACCCCCCTCTCCGCTTTCCCTTCACTTCCTGTAGTTCCACGATCAGCGCACGTCTGACTCCGCCCGACGCCGACATACATAAGCCTCTCACTACCACCTTATGCCCGTCGTCCCATTCGACTGCTCTTGATGATGCCTATTTTGCGTTTATTTTAAAATATGATTCTATACCCTCTGCTAGCTCGGCGCAAAAAGGGGGATCTCGTAATAGAGAAGGTTGCAGGCACCAGGTAGGGATACGCGTTACTGTTCTACCCCATCGCATTGTGGTAATTAGGGGGCTGTGGTCTGATATCGTTTTAGCTACATATGTTGCTTTGTCTATGAGTTGAGTGGGTTTGCTGGACCATAATAACAAATCTATCCGGGTGTGGAGTTGGTGTACTGGGGAATAGAAGGAGTATTATCTGTCTGTGGGGTGCAGGATCCTCCAAACATCATGGAGCCTCCTGTCAGCCATGTTCGCAACGCCTGAGAAAGTCTTCTACTTTGAGCGCCCTCAAGCGGCGGGTGAGACCTGTCTATAGTTACATCTGGAACGCAATTGAAATCTCCCCCCCAGATGCTGGGTACTGATGGGTCCCATGTTAGGGCTGCGTAGATGGATAATAAAAAATCTCCCTGTTTAATAATGGATGCGTATATTCCTGTTATTGTCAACTGTTTACTGTCCAATTCTCCCCCCAAATGAACATATTTACCTTCCTTGTCTACTTGTGTGCATTTAATTGAGTAGGGGACCCCTGGAGCTACCCTTACCAACACCCCTTTTGCGTATGTTGATGTCTGAGTGCCATATGTTGTTCCCGGCCATTTCCTGTCAACCCTGCCTAGTTCATCCTTGGTAAGGTGTGTCTCCTGAAGTATTGTAATATGTATTGCATGTCTCTTAAGGTAGTTATATATTCTGCTGCGTTTGGAGGCATTAGCCATCCCTCTCACGTTCCATGTGATAATATTATATATAGTCATAATTTTGAGTTGACTGTATTTTGTGTCCCCCCTCCATCGGACAGTGTCCCCTCCCAGCCCGAGGTCCCATCCACCCCCACCCTCTGAGAGCAGAGTACGTGGCGCATGTAAGGAAAGGTGTAAAGGTGTAATAGAACTTACAATAACCAAAGCATCAATAAACTGCATGGCACAACCAGTGCCAACAAATATGTTAAATACGTTACTCCAATCTAGGTCCATTCGGTATCCCATGTTGGCTCCAGGGCGTGGTCAGTGAGGGTTCGAGTCAGCGATAGCCCGTGGCCCACTTAGATGGATGGATCCTCCTGAGGGTCCCGGCCGCCCGGACACCCGTCCACATTCGACCACATTCGGCACTCCAGTTTAGCAATTAATCCGGTTCTTTTTTTTCTGGGTTCTTCTCTGGTACTCTCGCAGTCAGCGGGAACCCAGCACATTCAAGTCCTTGTTATCGAGCTTCCCTTCCCTATACCGACTTGTTAGGACTGTTTATGTCTCATAATATTGGTTTGTGTCCACATGAGCTCAGCTCTGGTGCGTCCAGTTCTACTGCTTTATTTCATATGCCATTAGCCGTGTGTGGTGTCAGGTCGGGACCATTGTTAATGGCGAAGAGAGAGGACTTAAGTGATCTTGTGAGGAATTCGAGTCTGTGTCCCCATTTTCATTCCTGGTTAGTGCCGGCGTGGTCACGAACCTGTTTACTTTTTTTAGGGCCTGTGCCTGTGCGTCCGTGGCTTGTAGCTTCAATGGTCGTGCTTGGAACCCAGTGTTCCTTTTTTATTTTTGTCGGGGGCGCTGTTCTAGCCATTCTCTGTTTCCGTCCGGCTCTTCCACTGGTTCTGCTAGGCCCTTGGCGTGCAGCCATGTCCATGCATCCTCCGCCGATGGGAAGAAAAGAGTTCTGTCCCCATCTATTACTCTTAATCGGGCTGGAAAAAGGAGAGAGTAAGTGATGTTTTTGTCACAAAGCACCTGCTTTACTTTAGTGAAGGTGGCTCGCCTTCGCTGCACTGCTATTGTGTAGTCCTGGTATGCTGTTATTTCCGAGTTTTCCAGGCGGATAGGGCCCTGAGTTCTAAAGCCCTGTATCACCTGATCTCTGTCCCTGTAGTTTAGGAACCTCGCAATCAGCGGTCTAGGAGGCATGCCCGGTCGGGGCGAGCCGCCTGGCACCCGGTGGGCTCGTTCCACCAACAGCATTGATGTCACGTTTCAGGTGAGCACTGTGTCTTTTAGCCATCGCTCCAGAAAGAGTTCTGCATTAGGGAGCTCCGTTCGTTCTGGGATACCCAAGAACCTTACGTTGTTTCTGCTTGACCGGCCCTCAGCATCTTCAGCTCTGCGTTGTAGTTGCGTTACTTCGGATTCCATTCGTCTGATTTGAGCTTTCATTTCAGATATTACAGGCTGTGTAATTCCTAGCGTTAGTTCAGCAGCGCTGACCCTTTCGGTCAATTTATGATGATCTGCACGGAGATTAACCTCTAGTGCCACTGAGTCTATCTTTCCTTCCAGTGAGGTCTTAGTATCTAATATCACGTGTAGTACCTTATCAAATTGTGCAGAGTGCGTGGTCAGAGTCTCAGACATCCTATGTAGGGCGTCGTCATGAGGTCTCGACTTCCCCTCTGCGACAGGGGTCTCTGGTTCTGTGTTGGCTTGTGTCCTCTGTGGCTTTGGTTTAACCATGGTCGTCTGTGGCATGTCCGCGTCCTCCACCGGGTTAATCGTCGTCCACCCAGGTCCCGTTATATGCTGCGGCCCGCCCCAGCCTTCCGCCGGGCCCCAGGCCCCCCTTCCGGGCGTTTTCGTCTCTTTTACACTTGCAGTGCCTGTTCTCCAACTCTCTTTCTCTACATTGGGTGTCTTCGCCTATTAGTCCCTGGTATTATAGCCCCTTTGGGGGATGGTGGTGATAATTGTACTTGCGTCTCTGGAAGGCAACGGACAGGAGTAGTGTTGAACTTATCATTGGGTTCTCTGTTTCTTGACACTGGGATTTGATTGGGATGTAGATATAAAGCAGACGTAAGGCTTAGATTTCTCTCGGTGGCGCCGTATGCCGAGAACTATGATTCAAGCGAGTAAGGGCATGGAGGAAGGGAAAAACAAAATCGCAGTCTCTTCTTTGTTTCCACCGAGAGGATCCCTTTGACCCTCTTGAGGACGTCCTTATTATTTTACTGTTCTATGGTATTGTTAAAATTTTATTTGCAAGTAATTCTCAGTGGCTGACTCAAGTTCTTCGTCTCTCTTCTCCTCCCCTCCTTTTTCCCTCTGTTTATTTCTTCTTCATGCTGCTCTTTCCCTCCTCCCCTGGTTCCTGCCAGCTCCGGTTATAATTTCTGTCAGGGGGGGATGAGGGGAAATGGGGGGGCACCTGCAGAATTCGCTTTTCTGCAGGGCCTCGCGGCCGTACTGGTGTTTCCCAGCACGGCTGGGCGTTTCAGTCACTTGCCTGCTCGCGCTCAGCCCAGCGCGCGTGAGCTAGGTTTGCTCCGGCCTTCCTGGCCTTGCAGGGGGCCAGGTCCGCCCCCTCTGTCTCTTCACCGTGTCCTTTCTAACTCTTGGGCGCACAGCCCTCAGGAGTCCCGTTCTCCCCGAGTCCCTGGGCCCGGCAGCTCCCGGCAATGCGGAAGAGACACTCCGCTTCGAACGACGCGCCAGCCCGGCGCGTGCCCTGCGTCTCCCCCACTCAGCTCGCCACACCTCCCGCTCCGATGCGGCGATCGTCGGGCGTACTCAGGGGTCCCGTGGCATCAGGGCGACTATCCGGGCAGCCCCAGGAGCAGGTTCACAGACGGATTACTGGTGGGCCACGAGCGGAGCTCGGATTAAGGGCCAGATGTAGCAAAGGTTTTTACCCATTCTGTGTCTATGGGAAAAAGTGTTTGTACATATGGCCCTAAGTGTCTGCTCTGGCCGCCATTTTGGCCACGCCCCCCCTCTGCTTAGGAGCTATACCAAAGTTGGTTCAGTGCCTGTGTTGTAATAAATAATACATTATTTTTCTAAGACTGGTGTGATTCTATCCTGTGTGGACATTACTGACTGGCTTCTGTGGTATTTGCAACTGCTTTACACCCTCTCCAATAAGCCTTAGCTGCTCTCCATAGCTACCCTATGAGAGCTTTGGTTATCTGGAACCACTAACACTATCACTAAGGGTTGCCTGGACTCAGTACAGGGTACCTCATCTATAGGTGTACACCATATATCAAGCCAGCACTCTACAGATGAGCTGAAGAGGACACCACTTTTTAAATTCCTCCATCTTGGTTTGGAAGGAATTAGGCCACTAGGGTCAGGGTTATGCTCACTTCCCCACAGAAGTGGTCATAGAAATGGTATAGTCACCCTAAAGGTGGGCAAACATTGGCTGCCATGTGGCACTCACTGTAATGCCCCTAAGTTGAGTATTTAGGTGGCACCCCTGAACCCCAGAACTCAGATTCTGATGACCTAAGAAGACAAAGACACAGAAGAGTCGCACTCACACAAAAGAAGAAAAACAAGCTGACCTGGTACCACCCCACTGGCCTGGAGCGGAATCTCCAGAAACCCAGGAGGACTGCCTGCCTTTATTAAAGACTCAAGATTCTTGTGAGCAACAGACCTGCTCTCAAACAAGACCTAAAGAAAGGACTCTGCAGTCTCCAAAACTGCAAAGACCCTACACGTGAAGTCACCATTGCACCCGCCATCTCCGACCCAAGTGGGAGTGGACCTCCGGTGCCAACCAGGTCACCCTGCTGTCCACATAGTCCAATTCCATTGTGGTTTCACCCCTCCTGGACTCCCTGAAGTCATCTGCAGCCTCTGCAAGCAGGCCCCTCTTCCACAGCCTCTAAGGTGAGAGAAACCAACACCTAAAGCAACCACTGCACCCAATGCCGCTGGCCTGAGTTGAAGTAGACCCCTGGTGTCAATGACATCCCCCAGCTTTCCTGAGCTTGACTCCACTGTGGTTTCATCCCTTCTGGACTCCACGACGATACCTGTGGTTTCATACCACAGGATCCCCCTACTGCAAGTACTCCTGGACAAGGAAACCTGATGCCAAAGGACACCCCTGAATCCATTGCCCTTGGGCCCTGGTGAAGAGGACCAAAGGTGCACCTACATCCCCGAGCAACCCACGTTTGCAACGTACCTGTTGGTTGTCCCTGACTGGCCCCCCAGCCAGAGCCTGCAGCCTGAATCAAAGAGGATCAATTCCCATTGAAACACATTGGGCACATGACCCCCTACCGCATCTCTGCACCCTCTGCCCCAGTGCTGCCCAGAGTGACCTGTTGGTGTTGTCCTGACCCTTGCCTGGTACTCACCTTAAGTCTACAAGATTGGTCCCGTGAATCATTGTAAGGTGCTTCTTTGCTGAATGTGTTTTCCTTCCATAGCCTAACCTTGAATTTTTTTAATTGGTCTTGGACTTATTCTTTGAGTGTGTGTCTGCCTTATTGCCTCTGTGAGTACAACCCGTGCTTAGCACTACCCTCTGATGAGCCTAATTGGTTGCCCACACTATCACAAAATACAGCATTAGCCCTATCTGCTTTTGCCTCTGCAAACCAACTGAGGATCCACTGGACTCTCTAGATGGCGTACTTCTTTTCAGTACATCATATAGAGAGCCAGCTTCCTATAGTGACCCGGAGGACAAGTACAGCAAGGTCTCAACGTTCTCATCAAGACGAAAGCCATGGGCTGCAGAAATCCAAGCTTCTCTCACACACTGAGGTTCAGCCCGGACAACGCAAGTTTCATCCAGCAAACAAGGCCCATATTTATGAGGCCCTTGCACCACCTATCACTGCCTTGCCTTACTCTGTGCTACAGGGACGTTCCATGGGCATTGAGGTGGGTGCTCCCACGCAACACCCATGGATTTTGGCTCATCCCCAGATTTCGAAGAACTTGTAAACTTGGGGATGCACCAAAACCATCCGTCTTTCCACAGGAGGCGCAATGAGGAGAAACATCTCTCTTCTTGTTTTTTCCTCTTTCTACGAGTGCTGCACTCTGCAGCATGCATAGAAAGAGTAAAAAGCCTCCCAAGATGGCTTTTGAGCAGAAAGGGTCCCTTTCCTGCACAAACACAATTGTGCATGCAACACAAGCACTTTAGCACTGTGGTACAAGGGTGCCTGCGTTGGTGATAGGCTGCAGAAACGGCACCAGCGCAAGGGGAAGGACAGGAATGCACCGTATGCCATTCCTGCACTTTCCCTGTGATGCAGGGCAGTGAAGCAAGGTAATTTGCTGTGTTGCTCTGCACCACAAATCAGTAAATATGCTCCAAAACGTTTAGCACAAGCCACAGCAGTGGCAGCTTCCCTTGCACACAGGTGACGTATAGCGTGGGCAGCAGTGCAGCTAGTCTCAGTGTGTATTATCAAGATGCACTGTACTTGTTTATCTCCCATGCCTCTCGGAAAGTGGTATTTATGTGCCTAGAAGTGTGTCAATTGCAGTTCTGATTGACCAGCATGTTACCACTTGCCTTGTCTGTGTGCATACTGAAGGTTCTGAGTGCGAATCCTTGCAGGCAATACTATAGTCAGGCTTTTATCCTTCTGAGATCAATAAATGTAGAACCATAGATTGGGTAATAGTAATTTTTGTTATTTATAGCACTTAGGAATCTCAGATGTACAGGAAGCATCACCTCAAAATTTTTTATATAATCAGTATATCACTGTCATGTACCAAGGTGTGTGTTGCTCAAGTAGTGAAAGTGGGCCACACCAGTGGTGTAACTGGGCAGCAGCTTCCTTAAAGAAAACTTTGGGCACTGGCACTTTTTTTATTTTTTATTAATTGCTGATTGTCTCTCATTGAGGTAAACCGGCAGCTGTTTGTCTGAAGTTATCTCATACCTGGAAAGCTCATCTTACTTTCCATACTTCACAACTGAAAATATATGTTTCTGGTCCTCAATTCAACTGATTTCCATACTTTATAATTAAAGACATATGTTTCTGATTCTTATTATTGTCTACCCTCTGAACCACCACCACCAATTATGGTACAAGTGCAACTGGAATATGAGGGTCAAGTGATCTGAATTCTCACATATTTCGATGTTGTTTTCAATTCTTGATCCATTGGAAAGATTAACAGCCAGTGAACTTTCCTGAGAAGATGCTTCTTCAGTTCATGCCCAATTGCTGGTACGTTTTTCAGTGGCATCAGACCAAACCCAGAGCTTTAGGAGGAAGACACCATGTTACATCTACACATGGGATTCACCACAGCCAACAGCGTGGTAATGAGGCTTTTTGTTCATGGAGAAAGTAGAGGTTCTCTGGTCCTTGTTCATGGCTGTTTTGTGGACTGTGTGGAGCGCCAGCCTTTAAGAGCAGTGGGGAGAGTGCAGAAGCATGGAAAGAAGGAAAACGTTCGGAAGGTTCTTCTTGTGCCTGAAAGACACCATTATCCTGCATAATGCAACATTACAATTAAATCTGTGTCATATTGGGTTGTTGGTTGACTTGTAATAATAAATACAACTTTACCATTAAAGATGGTTTATTTTTGCAAGTTCATCTGTACCATACATGACATATCTACCACCTCTGGTTTAGTAATTAAAACGTATTAATTTTAATAAGGAATCCCCAATGTTACCCTATTGGAGGGGTAGGCCCCTCAGTAGTGAGAAAATTAATTTGGCAGTTTTTCACTACTAGGGCATGTAAAACTAACAAGTACATGTCCTACCTTTAAATTACAGAGCACCCTGCCCTATGGGCTACTTAGGGCTTACCTTAGGGGTGGCTAACATGTAATAAAAGGGGTAAGGCTTGGCAAGGGGTTTTAAATGTCAAGTCATGCTTGGGACATGTTTTAAGGGGCTATTTAAGTCGGCGGCACAATAAGTGCTGCAGGCCCACTGGCAGCATTTAATTTACAGACCACTCTACAAGGGACTTGCATGTAAATTAATTATGCCAATAATGCCTTGTTTAGGGGAGTGAGCACATGCACTTTAGCGCCGGTTAAGGCCAACAGAGCAAAAATGCAGACAAGATGGAGGCAAGCAGGCAAACAGTCGAGAGGAAGACCACCCTAAGGCTGACAGGTCTACGGCATTTCAAGATGGCTGTGTGCCCAGTGTTATTGGCTGAAGTTTGAAATCTAAAATGATACTAACATCTTTTCCTGTGATATCATGTGCTGCCTCACCCACATAAGGAGGCTTTGTTTTGAGACAACACATTTGTTTAATTTTTTGCCTCATTCATCAACCATTTAAAGCTTTATTCTGATTCCTGCTCTATTTTCTGCGTCTGGATTCCTTATTTGAGTATCTGGTTTTGAAGGTCTTATGTCTGCTCTGTCTACACCCCAGTGCAGGGTAGTTTTGCTACTTTGCTTATCAAACCTTATACTCCATCATCTACAATCTAGGATCACCAAGATTGCCAAAGGTGTTTTTACTGTTGTGGTTTTTCTTTCTAAATGGGACCCTCTTAGGAGACCCTTCACACTTCTCACAAGTTTATAAAGTGCATGATGGCACTCTGACTTTTTGGGATGTGTGAGGGTTGGTATTTAAATAGACCCGCACACAAGATGTGCACACTGTTTCTTTTCCTTGTGACGAGTAGATCAAACACACAGTCAGTTCTATACTTTTGTGTTCAGACTTCACAACCAAACCATCTTAAAACCCTTGGTCTGTGTTTCTTTGCAGGCATGACTTCTCTTCTTCCATTCGAGCTGATGGTCCCCCTATGGAAAAAAACCTTAAGTAAGTAAGTATTTGGCAAAAAATGGAAATTAAACTATGTTTTTTTTTCTAGGATTATTGTGTGTTTTCTTTAATCTCCTCTCCTACTCTCTGGTGTCTTTTTTCTCCACTTGGGACTGTATTGCCCTCATAACCAATATTCCTGACTTTCTGCTGTATTATTCAACCCTTGATCGAAACTAATTTCTAGTACCAGGCATCTAATTTACTCTCCCTCAAACAGGTAGGGGAGAGGAAAAATAAGAAAAATAAAACCTTCTCTTTTGTGCTGGACTATCACAGCTATTTCTTCTTCTTGCTCAAATGATGTACATGAGGGATGGCCTCAACCAGTAAAAATGATTGCAAGAAATTGTTCCTGGGTTTTCCTCCTTTGCCCTCCCCTCTTTCTACACCTCTAGATTGTTTCACCTCTAGCAGGTTTGAGAGACTTGCTCCTGCCCGATCAACCACCTGGCAAAGCCACAGCCCTTCAGCACTGTGGCATGCTTGGGGGCTTCATGGGTCTCAGGAGGTGGACTTCATTGCTTTCAGTCCAGTCCCTGGCATTCTCTCTCTGCCCATCCAGGTGATTTTTCTCCTACCATCACAGTAATATTTTTTACTGCCCCCTCTGGTTCTGCAAATCGTACTTTCTGTCTCATGTTCTCCCAATCTGTCTCTGGAAATTCACGCTTTTTAGTTCTTCCTTTATGTCTATTTCTTCTCCTGCTTTCTTTCTAGTGTGATTTCTATATCTGATTGAGATTTCTAGTTGCAGGTTCCTTACCTTAGAATTTCCGCCAGGCGTCAGTTTGCATCCAGAGAGATTTCTCAAGCAGTACCTCTATGCACTATCAGGTGGTGTTGTTCGGTTCTGCGCCCATTGTTGGCGTCGTGCATGCCGGATATGATGTTACGGGTCCTATACAGGCCCCACCCTGGTGCGCTTATGTCAGTTCTTTTCTTTCCGTGCCAGCCTAGTGCAGATCCGAAGAAGAGCTACCCTTCAGTCGTTGTTTGACTGAACCTTTTTTGACTTTTGTCAAAGTCCTTTTGATTCTTGACACTCCTGGTACATCAAGGAATGTCTTTTACGGAAGACCAGATTCAAGCCTTGTGGATCCTGTCAGTGGATGATTTCTGTGACGGATCCTCACCTCATGTGCTTGTGGTGTCTGGAATGTGAAGAAGTCATGCTCTGAGTGCCAGGCCATGAATCCCAAGGCTTTGAGGGATGCTCTGCTTCACGTCACTCCCGATCTCGGTCAAGAGGTGGGTCAAGAATGGTTGTGGATCACCCAATCCTCATCGTCACTCTCTAAGTCCCCGGGATGATCGGGTATGAGGCACAAGAAAAAGTCAAAGAAGAGCAAGCATTGTTTGACTTCATCCATTGGCTGATGAGACTAGGGAGAAGGAGCATCAGCGTTCTAGGCCTCCATCCTCAGAGCCTGTTGACTCCGTGCTTCTCCGATTTTCCAGGAGCCGAAGCCACCCCATCTCAACTGCGAGACTTTTATGAGGTCATGCGCTGCATATTTCAGCAGTCCGACTCCACTTCAGCGCCCTCGGGCCCCAGAGGGTTGGTAGGGGCCCAGTTGGGGTTCCATTCCAGTGGATCCATTCTGTGATCCGATCCGGAGTCGGTCGTACCAACTCCACCTTCCACGATGCTGGTTCCAACGTCAATGCTACCAATGCTACTCGTGCCCCTGGGTGCTGTACCTTCGGGCCCCACAGGGTTGGAAAGAGCCCACACGGGTTCCACGCTGGAGACTTCAGTCTCAGCTCCGGAGGTACCAATGGATCTGTTCTCGGATCAGAACCGGTGTTGGTCGTGCCACCTTGACCTTCCCCAACTCAGGTTCCGATGTTGACGCTCATGACGCCTCCCGTGCCCTGGGCGTCGTTGACCCCATCCTTATCGCCGACTCCGACATAGAGCTGGATCCGCATTGTGCGATGCAGACTCTGACTTAGGCAGGGGCCTGCCCCCTATGTTGGATCCTGACCCCTTATCCTAACTAAGGGTTGGGGCACAGTGAAGGTTGGGAGGGGTCACTGGACCCTTTAGAATGCCAGCTGCAGGAATCGGAGGACTGTCAGACGGACTTGGGTAATACCAGTGGTCTCGACACTTTGCCTGACACTTGCATGCTTTCTCCCCCTACTGTGGCTAGAGAGGAGGGAGTGTCTTATTTCATGATGGTGCAAAGAGCTTCCAAGGTCCTTGACCTCAGGCTTTCTTCAGTGGCAGTCAAGACCAACATTCTGACAGAGGTGTTTCAGCCTGGGGCTTCCTCCTCTGAACCCCATTTGTCCTTTAAAGAAGCCTTTACAGATGTCCTACTGGGTTCCTGGTCCAAACGCAGCACCAGGGCTCCTGTGAACAGTACGATCACCTGCCTCCATAGGCCTGCTACTAATGACTCAGCATTCCTAACGCAACACCCCACCCCGTGAACCTGGTTATCCAAGGCTCTATGTCTCAGGATGCATTCCCTGCCGCACCCTTGGATAGGAAATACAAGAGGCTGGACCAACTTGGGAAGAAAATGTTCTCTTCCTCCAGCCTGGCATTGCAGTCTGTGAACACTGCATGTCTGTTGGGCCATTACACCCATACTTTATGGGACACGGTTGCGCAAGTGTCATAACAGGTCCCAGAGGAGGCCTGGGCCATCCTCCCCCAAGCTGTTGCTGACGGGAAAGACGGAATGAAGTTCACAATCAGATGTGTGCTGGACACGACTGACTCACTGTGCAGAGCAATTGCATCGACGGTGGCCTTGAGGTACCACACCTGGTTGAATATGTCTGGCTTTTCGGGGGATATCCAATCCACCCTTATGGAAATGCCCTTTGATAGCACCCGTCACAACAGAGACAAAGCAGACTCGGCGCTTGTGCGCTTCAAAGATTCTCAGGCTATGGCCAGATCTCGGGATCTCACAGCTGCCCCTCGCCCCCTTCAGTTTGCTTTTCACCCCTTTTATGGCTACAGAAAGGGTGTCCCCTCATGTCCGTTCCCCTCCAGCCAATGTGCCACACATCCTGCCCTGCCTCCTCATGGCAAGGGACTACTGTTGTCATGGATCAGGGAGCCAGCGGTCTGCCAAGTCCACCACCCCCACAGCCTCCAAACCTTCCAAGTCCAGCCCTTCCCCACCAGGGACCATTCGGCGGCAGGATTCACCATCACCTGCCCCGCTGGTAGCCCATCACATCGGACAGGTGCGTATTGCAAATAGTTTGAAGGGGCTACTCCCTCTCCTTCATGACTGCCCCTTTTGCCACCATCCTACCATTGGGTGACGGGGGATCACTTAGCACTTTTCTGTGAGGTTATGGCTCTCTTGGCCAAGGGAATAATACAGAGGGACCCTCTGCCAGAAGTAGGCCGTGGTTGTTATTCCCTCTACTTTCTGGTGCTCAAAAAGGAAAAGGGCCTCCGCCCTATCATAGATCTTTGGTCCCTCAACCTCTTCCTTAAAAAGGAGAAGTTCAAAATGCTTACTCTGACTCAGGTTTTATCTGCCCTGGATGCAGGAGACTGGATGGTAGCATTGGACTTGCAGGAGGCTTATTTTCACATTCGCGTCCTGCCTGCCCACAGATGTAACTTGCGGTTTATGGTGGGCCACAAGCACTTTCAGTTTACTGTGCTCTGCTTCTGCCTGACCAGCCCCCTTCGGGTGTTAACCAAGGTGATGGTGATGGTCACAGCTCATCTGTGCAGGTTAGGGGTCTCAGTATTCCCCTACCTTGATGACTGGCTGTTGAAGGTGGGCTCACCTCAGGCTGTCATGTCCTCCCTCCAGACTACAGCAGAACCCCTGCATTCATTGGGGTTCACTATCAATCTGCCCAAGTCACACCTGACTCCCTTTCAGACGCTCCCTTTAATTGGAGAAGTTCTGGACATAGTGCAGTTTCAGGCTTATCATCCTGAACGGTGAGTCCAGGATATTCAGGATATGATACTGATATTGCGGCCTCTATTCTGGATTTTGGTGAGAATTACTCTGAGGCTGCTGGGCCTCATGGCCTCCTGCATCCTGCTGGTGCAACATGCCAGATGGCATATGCAAGCTCTGCAGTGGGACCTAAAGCTCCAGTGGGTGCAGCATCAGGGGAATGTCTCCGACATGGTCCAGATCTCAGAGCGAACTGCGCAGGATCTGCAGTGGTGGCTCATGAAATGCGATTGTGTCATAGGTAGATCCCTGTCCCTTCCCCAACCACATCTTACAGTAGTGACAGATGCGTCACTCCTGGGTTGGGGCGGCCATCTGGGAGAGGCGGTGATCAGAGGCATTTGGTCTTTGGAGGAATCTGAACTCCAAATAAACCTGTTGGAGCTCTGGGCGATCCGACTGGCATTGAAAGCATTTCTTCCCTCTCTCAAAGGGAAAGCAGTGCAGGTGTTCATGGACAACAGCACTGCCATGTAGCAGTGCAACAAGCAGGGTGGGGTCGTGAACCCTTTATCAGGAAGCACTGCGCCTCTGGACATTTCCCTGGTGGTTCAACACGTGGTGGGGTCTCTGAACATCAGGGAGGACAAACTCAGCCGATAATGCCTGGTCAATCTCGAATGGCATCGCCATCCGGAGGTGGCACAAGGTCTCTTTCAGCAATATGGAGAACCTTGGTTAGATATGTTTGCCTTCGCAGAGAACGTACAATGTCAACAGTTTTGCACGTTGGAGTTTCCAAGGCGGCACTCGCTCAGCAACGATTTTTGTCTCAAGTGGAGCTCAGGCATCCTGTATGCCTTTCTGTCCATACCACTTCTGCCCAGAGTTCTCAAGAAGATCAGGAATGACCGGGCCCAAGTGATCTTTGTGGCTGACTGGGGATGAAGAGTCTGCTATTCCGAGCTGCTGATCATGGCCATCGATCCTCCGATCAGACTGCTCCTTAGGGATCATCTTGTGTCTCAAACAGCAGGGAAGGGTCCTCCACCCGAACCTGTCCAGTCTCCGCTTTTTTTGTGTGGAGATTGTGTGGCTGCAGTTGACAGCTTTCAGCCTTCTGCCCGAAGTCTGTAAGATCATCGTGGCAGCCAGACGTCTCTCCACCAAAACAGTATACGCATGCCATTGGCATATATTTGTGGCATGGTGTACATATAAGTCTGTTGACCCCCTGTCTGCTCCTCTGACCAAGGTCCTTTTGTTTCTACTTACTTTGGCTAGCACAGCTCTGCTTTGGGCACTCTCAAAGGTTATCTCTCTGTCCTTTCTCCTTTTTTGAGGTTACCTGGTCAACCCTCCTTGTTTAAGTTTCCTACCATTAACAGGTTCCTTAAGGGCCTTACCCTTTTCTTATGTGTGCTACTTTTGAGACCCTACACAATTGTCCTCTAAGACTCCTGACCCTGAAAATGGCTTTTCTTGAGCCCATTACCTCTGCCCACAGGGTGAGTGAGCTGCAGGCCTTGTCATTTATGCCTCCATACCTCACCATCTATCTTGACAAAGTGGTGCTTCCTTCTGAGGAAGAGGAGAGACTCCACTGCCTGGACCCAAAAAGAGCACTGGCGTTCTACCTTGATCGTACCAAAGAGTTCCGGGTGGATGATCAGCTCTTTATTGGCTAGGTGTGTAGGAAAGTGCCCCTTTTGACATGGTTACCTACCCCCCACACATTTTGCCTGATATTGATGCTGACTTGACTGAGAGTGTGCTGGGATCCTGCTAACCAGGCCCCAGTACCTGTGTTCTTTCTCTAAAACTGTACCATTGTTTCCACAATTGGCACACTCCTTGCTCACAGCTAAGTCCCTTGTAAAAGGTACCAATGGTACTGTAGGAAAGTGCCCCTTTTGACATGGTTACTCCCCACACACCTTTTGCCTGATATTGATGCTGACTTGACCAAGAGTGTGCTGGGATCCTGCTAACCAGGCCCCAGCACCAGTGTTCTTTCTCTAAAACTGTACCATTGTTTCCATAATTGGCACACCCCTGGCACACAGTTAAGTCCCTTGTAAAAGGTACCCATGGTACCAAGGACCCTGTGGCTAGGTAAGGTTCCCAAGGGCCGCAGCATGTATTATTCAACCCTGGGGGACCCTCACCAAATAGATGCACACTGCATTTGCAGCTCATGTGTGCCAGTGGGAAGAAAAAGACAAAGTCGACATGGCACTCCCCTCAGGGTGCCATGCCCACAAACCACTTCCTGTGGCATAAGTAAGTCACCCTTTTAGCATTCCTTATAGCCCTAAGGCAGGGTGCACCATACCACATGTGAGGCCATTGCTGCATGAACAATATGCCCCTACAGTGTCTAGGTCCATTCTTAGACATTGTAAGTGCAGTGTGGCCAGATAAAGTATATGGGTTGGGAGTTTGTCATTACGAACTCCACAGCTCCAAAATCAAACTTCCCAGCACAATAAACCCACACTGATGCCAGTGTTGGATTTTTGAAAAATGCACCTTAAGCCAAACTTAGAGATGCCCCCTGTATTTTAGCCAAAGGTCTAGGGCAGGACTGACCAGTCTGTGCCAGCCTGCCACTTCCAGACGAGTTTCTGACCACCTAGAGTAAGAGCCTTTGTGCTCTCTGTGGCCAGAAACAAAGCCTGTACTTAGTGCTTCACAACTCCCCCTGCAGGAACTGTAACACCTGGCGGTGAGCCTCAAAGGTTCAGGCATTCTGTTACAGTACTCCAGTGCACTCCAGCTAGTGGAGGTGCCCGCCTCCCAGACAAAGCCCCACTTTTGGCAGTAAGTCAGACTGGAAAATTAGGGAAAACAAGGAGGAGTGACCACTTCAGCTGGGACCACCCCTAAGATGTGCAGAGCTGAAGTGACCCCCTCCTTGCAAAATCCTCCATCTTGGTTTGGAGGACAGGGACCAATGAGGTTAGGTCTGGGTTGACCTCCCAAAAGGGAGTGGAGACTGGAAGGGTGTAGTCACCCTCAGGGACAGTAGCCATTGTCTACTGCTCTCTGATCCCTGTAACATCCCTAAATCCAGGATTTAAGGGCTCCCCTGAATCTAGCTCATCAGATTCCTGGTGACCTCACAAGAGGAAAGCTAAGCCTCCCCCCCGGCAGAGAAGACTGAAGACGCAAACTGACTTGGCCCTAGCCCTACCGGACTGTCTCCAGCTTCTAAAGCCATGCCTAAAGAATGCGACTCATCCTGCAGGACCAGCAACCCCTGAAAAGCCTAAAGAGGACTGACTGCACCCCAGAGGACCAAGAACTCCTGTGTACAGCGGCCTTGTCCAAGAAGAAACTTCATCCAAGGACTCCAGAGCCTACCCGGATATGCAAGTCATGTCCACTCTGTACCCGACGCCCACGGCCCATGTCCAGGTGGTCCAAATGGCTAGAGCTGGTGCCCAGGGGATTCTGAGCAAGTGCCTACCCTGGGTTGATCCCTTCTGTCCTACATGATGAGTCCTTCAGCCTGAATCCGGAGGACCTCCCCTGACTGCCACAGAACCAGATGAAGATTCCAGATGCCAAAAGGTACCCCTTCACCTGCAGCCTCCTGACCTTGGGGAATCCGACTTTTGGTACAGCAACGTCGGCAAGTGGCCCTCCTCCTTGTCCAACCTTTGGTTTCCCTGAACCAACCCATCTGCAGCATCTTTGTGACCCCTGGGATCCCCCTATAGGAAAGCATTGGGAGCCTGGTGCTGTGTTTACACCCTGCACCCGGCCGCCCCTCGCTGCTGAGGTTGTGTTTGGTGCTGACCTGTGGCCCTGGGGGCTCCTCTAAACCCTCCTGGTTTGCCCACCAAAGACGCAGCTACGTACCTGCAAGCAGGCCTGATTTCGAATGGCCCCAGTCTCCATAGGAGTCCATGTTAAAACAACCTCAACTTTGACCTCTGCACGCGGCCGGCCTGGTGTTGCTGGTGGTGGGTGTTTGAGGTTAACTTGAAACCTCACCCTGTGGACATCCTAACCCCCAGAGACTGGAACTGTAAGTCTCGTACTTATCTCAAAACTGTGCTAACTTTTCTTCCCCCAGAACTGTTTCTGAAAATTGCAGTCAACTTTTAAAACAGATTATTGCTATTTATTTGAAAATAGTATAACTTGCCATTTTGAAAAAAAGTGGTATTGATACATATGTTGGATACTTACTTGCAAATGTACTTACCTGCAAATTGAATCTTGTGGTTCTGGAAATAAAGTAACAAAATCTAGTTTTGCTATATAAAAACAATTGGCCTGGAGTTAGTCATTGAGAGTGTGCTTCATTATGCCTGTGTGTGTACAACAAATGCTTTGCACTACCCTCTGATAAGCCTAACTGCCCAACCACACTACCAAAAAAGAGCATTAGTATTATCTACTTTAGCCTCTGTTAAGCCTCTGGGGAACCCCTGGACTCTGTGCACAATATATCTCATTTTGATATAGTATATATTGAGGTAGCTTCCTACATTTGTGGATCAGTGGTGGTGTCTACAACTTTGCATTTGCTGGAATACTCAGCCAATACCTGATCACACGACTAAATTCCAAAATTGCCTTTAGTAACTCACTTTTAAAATTTTATACATTTTTCTAAATTATTAAAAGTCCTGCTAGGGCCTCGGCTAAGTCCCCTTTAGCATTTCATTTTAGATTTAAACATTATTTTAAGTTAATGGTTAGTAACTAGAATTAGTTTTTAGTTTCTACAAATAATCCCCACCTTTAGTAACATAATGAGCAGCTCAGAGGAAATGGTTGTGGAACTCAATCTCAACCCTTACCTCCATCTAGGGATGGGAGAGTTAAGGTCCCTCTGCAAGCTGAAAAAGATTAAAACAGGGTCCAACCCTACCAAGGTCAAGCTCCAGGAGCTCTTGGCAGAGTACACCAGGGACCACCCTGCTGAGGAGGAAGACCTCCCCTCAGATAGGGAAGATGTTAGAGATGAGGAGGACGAACTCCTGTCTCCTCACCTAACTAGGGAGATCAGGGCCCCAAGGCCCCTATCTCCAAGAATAGTGCTCACAGGACCTGGATCTTCCACGGGGGAGCCCAGTTCCTCTAGAAACACTGAGGGAAGCCTTAATGAAGAGGACCTCCGTTTAGCAAGGATGGCCAAAAGATTAGCTTTGGAGCAACAGCTCCTAGCTATAGAGAGGGAGAGAGCAGAAATGGGCTTAGCACCCATTGACGGTGGCAGCATCATGAATAGGGCCAGAGAGAATACTGATGTCCTAAAAATCCCCAAAGGGATTGTCCCAAAATATGAAGAGGATGATGATATCACCAAATGGTTCACAGCTTTTGAGAGAGCTAGCACAACCAGAAAACTAAAGAAATCTCACTGGGAGACTCTCCTTTGGGAACTGTTTACTGGTAAGCGTAGGGATAGACTCCTCACCCTCACTGGTGCAGATGCTGAATCTTATGACCCCATGAAGGCTACCCTGGGTGAGGGATTTGGATTCACCACTGAGGAGAATAGAATTAGGTTCAGGGGGGCTCAGAAAACCTCGAGCCAGTCTTGGGTTGATTTTGTAAACTACTCAGTGAAAAACGCTAGATAGTTCGATTACTTGCAGTGGAGTGCAAGACTCTGATGGGCTTTATAATTTGTTTATGAAAGAACAACTGCTTCAATGACAAGCTGCATCAATATCTGGTAGACCTAGGTTCAATTTCTCCCTAAGAATTGGGAAAGAAGGCAGACTATTGGGTCAAGATTAGGGTGAGCAAGACTTCCACTTGGGGTGACCAAAAGAAAGGGGTTACAAAGTCTCCCCAGGGAAAGGGTGGTGAGACACCTAAGGTCAAAAAGCAAAGAGTCTTCACAAGGGCTCCAAAACCCTGCACAGCAGGGTGGGCTCCGAGCCTTTTTACAGTCCTCTAATGGGTACAAGGATAAAAGCCTTGATCCCAAAATGGCTTGGTGTCAGAACTGTAAACGGCATGGACACCAAACTAGAGACTTGGCGTGTCCCAAAAAGAATCTCACTAGCAGTGCTCCAATTAGTACTGTTCTGGCCAGTCTCCAGGTGGGATCAACAGCGTACCCAGAGCAAATCAAGGTTCACACTGAAGCTACTTTAGTCTCTGAGGGTGGGGTAGATGTCGCCACACTTTCTGTCTCTGCCCCCTAATATGCAAACAAACAGACAGCACCTTTTAATTAATGGCACAAAGGTAGTAACCCTGAGGGATACAGATGCCAGTGTCACCATGGTGACATCGAAACTGGCTTCCCTAGGACAGTATTTGGCTGAACAAACATATCCAGTTACTCAAAGTAACTAAGGTCCATCCTGTGGCTATGGTGACTTAGAATGGGGAGGGGATACTGGCCTGAAACAGGTAGTGGTCTCTTCTGCAGTCTCAGCAGAATGCTTGCTATGGAATGATCTGGAGTCCTCAGCATGGGCTCAGGTAGGACTCAAACCCCATGCATCCATGCTGGGTATCCCTGAACTTGTATGTTTCAAAATAAGAGCACAGAGCGGAGCATAGGTGAAAAAGAAGTGATGGAGCCTTAAATGATGTCCCAACCTTCTAAGAGAAAAGGCAAGAAGACTGGGGAACCACCTTCTGAGCAGCACAAGAAACAAGACCTCTCTTCTCAGGAAGATGTCTTATCCGCTGAGGGAACTGAGTCCATGGAGCTGGATTGTTACCAGGTAGAGCTCTTGGGCCCAGAGGGACCCTCGAGGGAACAGCTGTGCCAGGCACAAAAGACTTGTCTCACTCTTGAAGGCCTGAGGCAGCAAGCTACTGCGCAGGAGAAGGGAGATATCAGTGGCTCCCACAGGGTCTATTGGGAAGATGAAATCCTTTACACTGAGGCCAGAGACCCCAAACCTGGTGCAACCAGGAGAGTGGTATTGCCTCAGCAGTTTAGGGAGTTTATCCAAACTTTGGCCCATGACACCCCCCTAGCTGGGCACCCGGGACAAACAAAAACATGGAGTAGGGCTGTCAACCACTTCTATTGGCCCAATATGTCCCAGAAGGTGAAGGAGTTTTGTAATCCTGTGTCACCTGCCAAGCCAGTGGTAAGGCAGGTGGCCACACAAATCCCCACCTCATTCCAATTCCTGTGGTGGGGGTTCCCTTTGAAAGGGTTGGTGTGGACATTATGGGGGTGATTCTCACCCTGGCGGGCGGCGGAGGCTGCCCGCCAGAGTTCCCCCCTCCAAAATACCGCTCCGCGGTCGTGAGACCGCGGAGGGTATTCTGGCTTTTGCACTGGGCTGGCGGGCGGCCGCCAAAAGGCCGCCCGCCAGCCCAGTGCAAAAGAGCCTTCCCACGAGGACGCCGGCTCAGAATTGAGCCGGCGGAGTGGGAAGGTGCGACGGGTGCAGTGGCACCTGTCGCGTATTTCAGTGTCTGCAAAGCAGACACTGAAATACAAAGTGGGGCCCTCTTACGGGGGCCCCTGCAGTGCCCATGCCATTGGCATGGGCACTGCAGGGGCCCCCAGGGGCCCCACGACAACCCATACCGCCATCCTGTTCCTGGCGGGAGAACCGCCAGGAACAGGATGGTGGTATGGGCTGTCAGAATCCCCATGGCGGCGCAGCGAGCTGCGCCGCCATGGAGGATTCTAAAGGGCAGTGGAAAACCGGCGGGAGACCGCCGGTTTTCCGCATCTGTCTGCGGCAAAACCGCCGCGGTCAGAATGCCCTGCGGGGCACTGCCAGCCTGTTGGCGGTGCTCCCGCCAACCCTGGCCCCGGCGGTCCATGACCGCCGGGGTCAGAATGACCCCCTATGGGTCCACTTGAGCCACCCACAGGCTCAGGGAATCAGTACATACCTGTAGGAGTGGATCATGCTACCAGATAACTGGAAGCAATTCCCCTTAAGTCTACTTAAGACATCTCGGGCCCAGCGGCTCATACCGCCATGGCGATAAGAGTGGAGAAGTGGCGGATTGGCTACAGCCAACCCACCAATCTCACAATATGACGGTATGTACCGCCGGCCTGTTGGCAGTACTACCACCATATTAACCCTGACCAGTCATAATGATGGCCATATTATTGTCTGTGAGTGGTGGTATAAGGTTATTCCTTTTAACCTAACATCAGCTTTCGTTTGAATCCTGTCGTGCACTGTCCTGTATGTGCTTGTGGGCCTTCAAAATGGTCCTAGCGGAAATGTCTCTTCAGAGGCGCACTCTACTTCTTTGGGACTTTGACTGTTTGTTATCGGTGGTGCGGCTTCCAATTCCCATTTTTTTCTTTGTTGTTCTCTGGCTTGAGCACTCACATCCTAGACAGCTGCATTACAAGGGCATCTCTTCAGTCACATGCCCTTTTGCTTTCTGAAGACGGGCGCTCTGACACAACTACCATTTCTTCACTTGGATGCAGCTCTCTTCCCTGAGGACGGGTCTTATTTTCCCTCTATCTGAGACACATGCCTTATTTTTGTCTTCAACACTCCTTACAGTATCCTTTTTAAAAAAACACCCCCTAGGAGGAGCAACTGCATTTTTTTTGTCACGCCTAGGTAGCATGCATGCGCTGTCTCTCGACCTGCTGTAATCTACTTCTGTGGGCTTTCACCACACCCATCACACACCCATCACTTTCATTCCTTCCTTGGCCTGCCTTTCAAAATTCCTTTGGTTTGTTAGGTAAATGCTTTAGTTTTGTCTCGCCTTGAAATGTTTTGTTACAGCTTTGGAGACTGACCCTGTTACATGGATTATTGCACGATCGACCACATACATTAGTCTCGGTGCAACACATTTTTCTTTTGTCTCTCCACTTTGTGCTCATGGCAGTATGTGATTTCTTTCTCTAGGATCTCGCTGTTTCTTTGCAGTGTCTGTGCCTGACAAATGTTGCAAGCTGGAGAGGGATTATTTTTTATTTCTTTTTTTGCAGTGTTATATAGCGTGAATTTAGACCGTAAGATTGGATCGCTTTATTTGAGCACTGGTTAAATTTTCAGCCCCATTCCTAAAGTATTCCCAAATTTAGCAGTTGAAAAATATACAAACTGGTGCCTTTTAAATAGAAAAAACCCCACAAGGAAAACCCCCAACGCGGCTCTCTCCAGCACAGCAGGATAGCTGATACTACAATATTCACTCGAGAAACTCCCCCATAATGCTTTGCAGGGCATTCCTTTTACAACACATTTTTACCCATAACTCAGCCTGTTCATCCTTCAGGTCCCCGTACTAGATTGGGAGGGGGGCAAAACCATAACCTCTTCCTCCATTCAATGTCTCTTTAAGCTCTCCCATGGCTGGAGCTTTTGCTTTACAGCTGGGAGTAGTTTGTGCTCTAACGGCCTTGTTTGTAATTTTCTAGCAGGTCTGCTTTGCCAAGGTCTTTTTTACTCAGAATTAATTCTTTTAGATCTGGAATCTTGAGAAGAGCTGGAATAGTGGCTAGATCACCTAAAGGATGGGAAAGGTCAGTATTTTCCACCATTCCAGATCTTATTTTGGAACTTAATGCCAGGGCGATCTGTTTGGGGTGCAAGATCTGGGCATCTTTATAGCACATAAACTGTTTGAAATTACTTGCAGGTTCTTTCTCAATTCAAACCTCTGCCAAGAATAGAACAGGTTGTTTGAGTCTGTTATAAATGGACAATCTTTCATCAGTATGGTACGTTGCCTGGAAGGACAATGTCCAAACCTCTAGTGGAATTAGCCAAGAGTTTTTGAAAGTTCTGTCTCAAGCAGAAACTTTCACTTCAAGTGGAATACCTTCTTGGGAATCTTAACACTTTTGCTGATTGGTAATCCAGCAATTTTCAGGACTCCAGCCATTGGCATCTTTATTGTTCTTTATTCGACAAGAGTTTTTCAAAGTTTGGTCCAGTGCTGATAGATCTCTTTGCATCCCAGCTAAACCCACAGCTTCCTCTTTTTACAGTTAGAAACCAGACCATCAGGCATTAGCAACAGATGTTTTCATTCAGGTATGGCCCAATCACTTATACTATGTTTTTCCTCCATTTATTATGATTGCTCGAGGCTTGGCACAGGTGCGTCTTCAACAAACCCCTCTAGTGTTGATAACTCCTCTTTAGCAAGCACAGCCTTGGTGCCCCACAGTCCTAGATTTGTCCATAAATTACCCAATTCTTCTTCCATCTTTTCTCAATCTTCTTCTGAATCCTGTAGGTTTTTGTCACAAAATGATTCTCAACAACTCCCTGAAACTGGTTGAGGATTTTGGGTCAGCCTGGAGAACCCTAGGTACTTTGCTGTAGGCTGCTCAATACATTAAACAGGCTTGGGCACTGGCAACAACTACACAGTACAAGTTAAGCCTGGCTTTTGTGGACAAGCTGGTGTATGGAGAGGGATTCAGATCCCGTTTCAGGTGATGTAACTTCAATTGTTAATTTCCTAGCCTCCTTGGCCTCTCAAGGGAAGGCTTATAGAATGATTAACACATATAGATCAGCTATTTCAGCGGAACATGTCCGAGTAAATGGAAGACCAGTTGGTGACCATCATTTAATATGTTGTTTGTTAAAGGGAGTAACATTTTGTAATTCTCCTTTTCCAAAGTGTAACCATATGTGGGATGTTAATTTAGTTTTGCAATTGTTTCTGTCTGTGCAGGGTAATGACAAACTTTTTTTTAAAACAAATTTGCCTGCAAAATTGACAGTTTTGTTCTGCTTGGTATTGCTGGAATATATATCAGATGTCAGAGATTCAGACATTTCTTCTATACAGTAAACCTCTTCTGGGGTACGTTTTCGGATTTCTAGAAGGACAAAATCAAATTGATCTTCTGTTCATGATCCATATTTTCCATCACAACCACAATTATGTGTAGGAAATTGTCTAAAAGCCTACATGATGGCAACAGCAGATCTGCGAATGTCCTCCTCTGTGCAACTTCTTCTATTTTACCAAAACCTCTTAAACCTGTGTCTTCCACTAATTGAGCTCGTTGGGTCAAATGGATTATGAACCAAGCGTGTTTTGGCATTAACAATTTTGGAGCTCATTTCACTAGAGCAGTCATGGTTTCAAAGGCTTTTTGTGCTTGTGTTGGACTTATGCACATACTCAGATTGGTGGATAGGCAAATGAGAATCATTTCAAAACCTATTATTGTAAACCAATTGTTGATATGACTAGTACTGTTGTGCCTAAGCTTTGAACAAGCATAATAGAAGCCTCTGGTATTGTAATAAAATTGAGATTTCCCTAGCTTTAGTGAATGGATGTCTGGTTGTATTAACGACACACAGGCTCTTATCCCACCACTTTTTGTTTTATCCCTCCCATGCTTGTTTTTTGTAGTGCCAACTCTGGCAACAACTTCCTCCACATAAGACGTTTTCAAGTGCATCTGCTATTTCGATGGATGGTACTAGACACCAGTTTTTCCAGACATGTTCTGAAAGGAACCCTCTGGATTCCTGACTTTCCTTAGATTTTTGGAAATCTGCCATCCACTCATCTAAGAATTGGGCTAAAGACTTCTTCAATCTTCTTCTGGCCTTTTCTATTTTGATGATTATAAATCCTATGTTACAATCATAATGTCTAATGTCTAAAGAGGGCTTGTTTCTCTTAGTCAAGATAATTATTGAGTTGGTGGAGTTGTTGTGCTATTATATTGTTTGTCTTTTACTTAGTGTTTCTGGGTAATGTAGTTATTGTGTCCTCTGCTGCTATTACAATTAAAGCAAAAAAGAATGCATAATACTTGCCTGTGTTCTTCATAAAATCCAGACTTCCCTTCCCTACTAAAGCTAAGGAAATCTCAATTACTTCTTTTTCATGGTGTCCTTCTTCCATTTCCAGGACTCCCGATAGACTTCCCTCTTCACCAGCCTGTCATGGGATCCCTTAGTCAGGTAAGTGAACTCTGTTACAGGCAAGCTAGAAGGAAACTTGAGAGACCTATGCAGCTCTTGAACCACGAACATGCAGACACAAACCACTCATACATATCCACCCAGTCCACTCATCGACTAGTCACCCACTAGGTAAGATATTATGGGTCTGAAAGGTGGTAGGTGATCTTTTTTCTCATTCAGTCACTGACCTTCAGGTAATGCCTCAATACCTGGTTATTCAAGCAGTAGCAGTCCTTTCCAACCCCCCTTTCAGCGCCTCAAGACCCTAGCGGGTGAGTAGCGCGCTTTACAAATGTTTGATTGATTGATTGATTGATAGCATGCATTTGATAGGAGGTTGAAAATCTTCTGGGGAATTTAAACACTTTTACCATTTTGATGGCCTGAAAGAGCAGAACTTTTTATTTATGCACTGGCATTAGTGGAGTCAACACAGGAAAGATGTGATCTCATTTCACAATGAAAAGAAGTGAACAACCTTTTTTTCTACAGGACATGATGTCTTTTCTACAAGGTAAATTTTAGAGAAGAGTTTTTTCAACAGTATACCTAGTGGGTTTAATAGGATCAGCATAACCTCTTTCCCTGTGTCTAATTGACAGGGTGGACGAGACGTGAAGGTATAACTTTTTTGTCAAAATAGGTGATCTAGTAGGCGGGGTCTGACAAGAGAGTCATTACCTTTTTCCCTTTTCCCTTTTGCTGTAATCTCTTTCCCCAGTTGTTTTCCACAAAGTGGGGTCTGACAGAAAGAGGTTACTTAGGAATTGATGCTGTGGGTGACAAGGAAAGACAAAGCCTCTTTCTCAGTGTCTAACGCATTGCATAGGTCTTACATAGAAAAAGGCAGTATTTATGTAAGGTCCAGGACGCTAATCGGGTAGATGCAAATACCAGGTGGGTTTAAAAGGTATGAAATATGGAACTTTGCTAACATTATCCTGGTGTCAAAATTTCATTTCCAGGTGTCACTAACAGGAAGCTCACTACCCCTCTCCTCCCCCCCAGATAGCGCAGCATGTTTAACACAGACGGCATATGAACTATTCATTTATTAATTCTTGCGTCAGCAAATCAACAAGAGTATTCTAAATATATACATCTGCTTTTAGGGATGGTCCCTGCTGTTGAATCTTCAGCTGTATTCCTGGGACTGCGTTGTTCAGAATCCATATCTCAGATGTGATCCTCAGCATTGATGTTCCAGCAGAACATTTTGTGCCTGCTGCTTGAAGATTTTGTGGACAAGGAGGAATATCCTGGCCACCTATCAGCATGTCTCTTTCCAGTCACAGGGTAGTAACTCATCAAGCTAGTGCATTTGTCAGTTGATGAATTGTCCTGGATAGTGGGGGTTTCCCCCCCTCTGTGTCGCCTTCCTCTTGGCGCAATGACATCCAGGCTCATCACTTCTCCTGATTCCCCGTGAGTCTTAGTGGAATCAAGCCCATACTCTACTGTCACACACGAAGCCGATGTACTAGCTGTGCTAGGCTGCACATTCCACTCAGGCGAAGAGGATTGTTTTATTCTTGCTGTCCTGCCGGACATTAGTTCCCAGTTTGCTTCCCACTCCTGGGTAGACTTTGAGGTTTCTTTATACAATGTGTGCCTAGTAGAGTGTGTGTCCTCTTTAGCAATAGGTGTGGATGCCACATGCTCTGATTTTCTCCTTTCCTTCAGTGACTTTCTCCCATCCTGGATGTCTTTCAGATCTACTCTAAAATTTTGTTCCAGTAAATCTTCAGCCTTGTGAGTCTCTCTATCACTTGTCTTCTGGCCACTTGAAGCTGTGTCTCCAATTGAAAATGGTGATGATATGGTCTTGATTGGCTTACCAGGCTTAGGTGTGGAATGAACAGGGCATATCTTGCTAGATGTCTTTGTGTTGGCCTTTGGTATTTTAGGGATCCTCTTTGTTACTTTCTCCTTTCCCCTCACTTTGCTGGTGGGGTTTTGAGCGGTGTTTTTTTTTAAAGGTAACCCACTCTCCCGTGACGGTCCGTGTACTTCAACTCCACCCTTTTTGGGCTTTATTTTCCTTTGTCCATATTTGAATATGCTTTTTTTGAGTTTTGACATCAAGTTTTGCAGAAATGTGGCTTTTCTTTGTACTGGAGAAGTAATGCAATCACTTTTGCTTGCTCTTCGAGCTGCCATTTTGGATGAGGCATCAGTGCTGGTGTTTGGAATATCCTTGCCTGCTTGATTAGGCAATGCTGGGCTGTTTTCACCATGGCTTGCCTGAAATAATGAAGCTATTCTGTTACAAGGTTTTTGTTCTACATTTCTTTCAGAACCACTTACTGTATTTATTGGCGTTGATGTCCCAAGGGGTAGGTCCCACGCATCTAGAGTCTGAGAGCTGACGTCCCTCATGGTCAGTATCTCCCTTTTTTCTTCTCTCAATTCTTTCTCATTAGTATCTAGAAGCTGCATAAGAAGGTTTTCATTTCCGTTGACCAGATCAAGTCTGTTTAGTCCGAGGGAGTTGTATGTAATCCCTGTCTCCAGGCCTAGCCTGGCTCCATATGGTCTGATTTGGTGAGTGGCTTCTCTTTTCCTGTGGGTAAGCAACTCCTGGTGAATGCTCCTAGAATTAATAACACAGAGTGGCAGTGTGAGAGCATTCATAATAATTTTATGCTGTAAGTGTGCAGCAGGAGTTCTTTTTATATTATCAGAGCAATTAAAGACACTGGTCCTGGTTATTGGAACCAAGAAAGAAGGTGCCCTAGGTCTAGCCATTTGGCTTGCGGTGTATAGTGAAGACCCTTCACTGGAAGATATCCTGGCAGCTTCCAGCCCCACCTCCTGTCTCACACTCCAGTGTGTATCCTGACCCTCCAAACTGTTTTGAAAATTCACCTTCTTTTTATGCGCCATCCTTGGGGTCAGTGATTGGAGCAAGGCAGGGTTGGAACGTTCCAATCCTTGCGTGTCAATCATGCTGCTATAGTAATCCAAACCATAGCCTTGGCTACTATGATACGGGAACTGGGAGGTGAGAACTTGGCGCCTTTGCGATGGCCAAGGAAAGGCCTTTCTAAGCATTTGGCGTTTGGATTTATTCTCCAGATCATGCATGATCTGTTTTTCATTCACTTTAGCTGTATTGATAGGGGTTTGATTCATGTTATGAATTTGTTCCAATACAAACAAGTTTTGTTTTGGGGTATCATGCTGTGTGATGTCCTCAGAAGCCAGCACGGCATTGATATCATGATCAATATGAGGAGGTTCCAATTTTGGGGAGTCATGGACAGGACAAGGGGGATTAAAAGGAATTTCAAAATTCCTCTTTCTGAGGTGAAAGTTAACAATAGAAATTAGTTCTAAAATATTTTGTGGTGTTTTGAAGTAAGCTACAATAGCATCGGAGACTGTTGAAAATTTTTGATGTGTTTCCTCTAGGGATGTTGGAGATTTTGTGAATGTGGAAAATGTAACTGACTTGCTAGCAGGGGTTTGCAAATGAGGCAGCATCGATTGCACCAATTTCTGCTGAAGGTGTAGCTCGATAGCCTTAGCTATATCTTGAAAGTCATTAATATCAGGAAGAGAGTCATTATCACCAGAAACAACGTCTCTCTTTGGGGAATTTTGATGCAAAGAACCAAGGGAATGTGCTTCCCTTTCAGTGGATGTAGTGTGCTGTGTCTTTCTTAAGAGAGGATTAGCTTTTGCAGCTGAAGGGGACACATTTCTGTCTCTGTGTCTCCCAGTCATATATTGATACTTTTGAACCCTGGACATTTGGGCGAGCGGTTTGGGCAATGACAAATCAACTTGCCAGGAATCAGAATGCTTGGCCATCTGCTGTTGATGTTTGCATCTTGCACCTGGGTTATCCTTTTGGGGTGTGAGCCTGAGGGCAGGCCTTCCATATAGTATGTTTGGATGGTGTAAATCTTCTTCAGGAGACAATTAGTCCTCATGTTTGACTGGAGGAGGAATTTTGGTCACATTTTTAGAGCAGAGTCTGAAGACAGACTGTGGTTGGAATGGCGGGTCACTTTTCTCATTAGAAGTCAGAGGGTGTCTTCTTAAGGAGATGCCAAAGACTTCAAGACTTGGAACGACATATAGTGTTTGTGTTTGATATTCATATCAACTTGATGAACATTCTCAGCCTCTAGAAAAGGCACAAGTGTGGCCCTCGGCTTGACGTGTGGGCTTTGGATGATTTGTTTTGGTAGACTAGTTTTCGTGGTAGAAGAGGTAATTCTCAAAGACCTCTCAGCCAAAAAGGGGAGCACTCCTGTCTTCACTTCCAAGCATTTCCTGGGGAGGTGCTGTTCTAGCTGATTATTGAATTGAGATGCTGTTGTTGCATAAGCATCGGTAAATCGCTGTGGTTTATCTTCAGCCGCAATACTTCCTTTTGCGAGCGACGCCTCTGAGCGCGTGGAGAAAGATCCCACAGAATCCTGGTCATCCGAAATCTGCACATCAGAGGTGGGAAAGGAAAGAAGGCTCTGCTTCAATTCATCTTGGATGTGTCTGGACAGTCCAAATCTCTTCTGCACAATCAACCTCTGAATGTGGAACTCCAGTTGCTCCTTTATTCCTTCATCAATGAATTCCAGTTTCCAGATCAGCGGCAGGATTTTCAACTTGGCCTCTCTGTTATATGGCGATCTCAATAAATATTGAGTTGGTGGAATGAACATTTGCAGATAATTCTGTACTACTTGTGGGAGGCTGCACTCTTGCTGCAAACTCTTTTTCCTGACATGCCAGTCTAGGTGAGTTCTTACTTTGCACCCAAGAAAAGACGTTTCCATTGCTGAGAACTCAATGTAAGGTCCATCAAGGTTAAACCGTGGACCTCTAGAACAGGGTTTGTGGATTGTTGTAGGAAAGAGATTGGTGCTCGGAGACAGGACGCCACAGAGAGAGGGCGGGTTCTCTAAATTCATGTTCAGGTCTACCCATTTTACACCTATAGCGAGTGTGTCTAGGACACTGCACTGACGAATGGTTCCTACGTTGTGTTTCTTGGATTCCATGGCTCTAGCACGTCTCTGTTTTGTCCATTTTTTAAATATATTAGTGTTTCTCTTTTTGGCAAGTACAAACATTGGGCCTCGACCTCTGCTTGGAGACTCTTGCTTGCTCATCTGTAGTTTTTGGGGCTTGAGTTCCTTATCAATGCAAAGACCACATGCCCGGGAGGCAAGACTGCTTCTTGAGCTTGACACCAGTTTTTCTTCAGTGGCCTTTTCTATGAATGTCAATTCAACTGGGCGGATGTTAACTTCAGTGGGAAACTTTGGTTTTGTTACAGTGAGTTTTGCAGGCATTGGGGAAAGAACTGTGGTTCTCTGGCTAGCAAAAGGCAGTGTAGGGTCGTACTGCAGCCTCTTTGGGTCAACATGGCATTTTAGGGCATCCCTTTTTTCACCTGCAAGGAATGATGTTTGCATGTCAACAAACTCCATGACTGCCCGCTTGGGTCTTGTATGGGTTGTGGACCAAGTACATGCTTGCAGCGCTAAGGTCTTTGAAGACTCAGCATCAGCCATTGCCGACATCAACATCAAATGCTTGTGTACCAAATTCTGATTGATTTGCTCTATGGCAAACTGTTCCATAAATGTAAGGTATGTGGGTCTTGGCAAGTTTGAAATCCGGCTAGAAAGAACAGTCTTTGCTAATTCATCAATCTCAGAAGTCTGTACTGAATTCCAAGACTTCACAACATGAGAAGGGAACTGTTGTAGGTGGATTTCAATATACTTCTTGACCAAATGTAGTTGAAGAAAAATTATTTCTGTTTTTTTGCTTTCTTTAAGTGTTTCTCTTGGGGAACTCATTTGTTTACTGGACTGGCTATGCTGCTTTGGGTCCCAAGCATCTACCAACGCTCTTGTAGTAGCATCCCTTGTCTCACTCAACCCTTTCACAGAGTCACGCAGTGGTCCTTTACATTCCTCAATAGGAGAGTGAGGGGTAGACTCAGGAATCTCAGGTGCACTGGGCATAAAGTGTTTTAAAGACTGGATTATGTTCTCAGGAAGCCCATCCCTCTGCTGCATTTGCACTCTTTTGATGTGATAATCCAGGCAAAGGTGTGTCTTCTGGGTTATAAAGAACCGCTTTTTTGTCAGGACAACCCTGTTTACCTTGGTCTTCTTGGGGCCAGAGAGTGCTGAAGGCCGAGGTGTAAACCAATTGAAAATCTTCCAGAGTTTGACAGGCAGACCCAATTCCTGGTGAAGTCTCTTCTTCCTGACATGCAACTCTATCAACTCCCTAATCTCCTCATTCAGGAATAGCTTTTCTTTGCTGGACACAGTGTTAACCCCACCGACATGGACTGCACTAGGTGGAAGTGGTAGCCACTTTGCCATCAAGGAGTTTACGTAAAGAGACGGCAGCCCCCAAAGACTCGCAAGATATTTCTTCTTGAGGTTCATCTCAATAGGCTCAAGGATCCTTTGTTCTGCAAATATCGGTGCACTGTTTCTAAATTTTGGAGATTTGCAAACAGTTGTTTGTTTGGGGAGGGGCTTCGTCTGCACAGAATACATCGCTTTTAAGGATATTTTCACCGCAAGAGGTATAGCCCCTAGCCTCACTTCTATACATTTTTTGGCTATCTGGAGCTCTAGTTGGTGTAGACTGTCCCCAGAAAGGATCTTTGTTGAAGGGGACTCAATGGCAACTCTGCAACGATGTGTCAGTTGCGGCGCAGGTTTCCTTGCAAGTGCCATTTTACATGCGGAATCTGTATGTGGGCTAGGAAACCACCATTTAGACATGAGATGTTTCTGCCGGAGGTTCTTCTCTATGCAGTCAATAGCATCTTGTTCCACGAAAAACATCAGTTTTCTAACTGTTCTTAGACATGTTTTAGATATTGCAGGTGGTGTACGAATAGACAGTTTGTGACCTGTGCCGAAGACGGTCCAGGACTCTATTAACGAGGAGTGAATTGTTCCGTGTCCAGTTTCACATAATCTTTTTATTAGTTGTAAGTACAGGTCATTGTGCTTGTGCAGATCTGTCACTCTGAAACTGGTTCTTGCTATCTTGCTGAGATCAGAGGAATAGATGGTTAACTTTTTACTGCTGTTGAACAGTTCAATATGGCCCTTTACAATCTGTACAGAGAAAGATGGACAACCAAGGACAGAGCTGATTCTATAACAATCGACTGTTTCTTCACTCCTGGGTAGTTTGCAAACAATGAGAGCTTTAAAAAAGTCCACAATTTTTTGTGGCAGTCCTCTTTTTTTCTGAACACTTTTGTTCTTGGACATCAGTGGTTTGATTTGGACAGGTGCATCCTTGGGTATCTTGTACGGCATACCCTTCTGTTTTTTAGATGTGGCTACAAGAAGAGCACTGTCATTGGCTTCAGACTCTTTGGTCGATGCTGGAAAAGCTGGCAATCGTGGAACATCAACAGTGGCTTCCTTTTTAGATGCCAATGCCTCATTGCAAGTTGAGGGTGGAAAAAACTCTGCTAAAGATACTTCTGCTGTATTTGGAAGTCCAAAATCCTGAAGCATTATTCGCTGTTTGGCATGCGATTCAACACACTTTCTAGTTGTTTCAGGACTGAAGAATGCTTCTTCTCCAATCATAACAATTTCATCTTCAGGCTGTGGACATGCCTCAATGCTACTACATTCTGGAGATGAAGCCATGACTGCTTGGAGAGAACTTCGCAAAAGAGTTGGCAAACCCCATCCAGAGTGCATCGTCTTCATCTGGATGTGCTGCTCGAGAAGGGCCCTCTGTGTGAGCATGAGAAAATCACTTTCAACCTCAGAGAGATCAGTGTTGGCAGTCACCTCCGCGGGAGGTGGTGGACAAAGCAAATCTTTGGTGTTACTCTTTTTGTAGTCATCATGGTGTAGGGGCGCTAACCCCCACAGATGTCTAAGAAGCTTGTGTCTAAGGTTCCAGTCAACAGTATCGATAATGTTATGCTCTGCAAATGGCAGAAACGTAGTTCTCGATTTTAAATGTCGACCACCAAGATGACTCTGTTTTGGAAATAAGACCTTCTCCATGGACAGAAGGCCTTCTGTGTGAACTTTAAACTCTGATTTTGTGTGCTTCATTTGTAGTTGATGTCTGTGTTGGAAGACCATGTATGGGTTTTTGTGAAAGTGGGACACAAATACATTATATTGTAGGCTACGAGTTTCTTGATTAGTGTCCTTCTGATATATGTCTGATCGTATGCTAATCACTGATGTATGCAAATTGCGGTTTGTTGGCTGCGTTTGACATTGGCTGGTTGCACTAACCTTTGGCATATGGGCCATGAGTTTGTCTACAGTTTTACTGCTTATTCTGCTTGGGCATTCATGATTTTCCTCCGTAACGTTCCTCGTGATGTGTAATAAGTGTTTACAATTCTCATTTAAAAGTGTGACATCTACCAGATTAATGTGTATATTTTCTTTCTTCTTTGAACTCTCTGCTGGTGGCCTTTGCAGTGGGACTGAAGGCATGAAGGCCCCCCGAGGCATCTCAGGTTTAGCTGTGAACCGCTGCTCATGTATCAGAGTCTTTCTGGTGTTGTCTGGTTCCAAATCCTGCATGGCATTAGGTTCAACTAATGGACTGCACGTACAGTTGACGATCCTTGTGGTTGTTCCTGATTCACTCTCCATGAACATTTGTGTCTCTTTGGCAGCCGTCTTGGAGTAGTATTGTTTATAGCTCATGTGAGGCTCAGAGGGCAACTTGGCATGGGTGTCTTTGTTATCTGTCTGTACATATCTAATATTCCCTTGACTAGGGCATGGCCTGGGAAGCAGGCACTTGCTCGATGTGATGAGAGGTTTGGGCAAGCATGGTTCCAAGCCATTCGTCTGTACATATCTAATATTCTCTTGAAAGGGGCATGGCCTGGGAAGCAGGCGCTTGCTCCCTGTGATGAGAGGTTTGGGCGAGAGTGGTTCCAAGCCATCTGTCTGTACATATCTAATATTCTCTTGAAAGGGGCATGGCCTGGGAAGCAGGTGCTTGCTCCCTGTGATGAGAGGTTTGGGCGAGCGTGGTTCCAAGCCATCCGTCTGTACATATCTAATATTCTCTTGTCTGGGGCATGGCCTGGCAAGCAGGCGCTTGCTCCCTGTGATGAGAGGTTTGGGCGAGCATGGCTCCAAGCCATCCTTCTGTACATTTCTAATCTTCTCTTGACTAGGGCATGGCCTGGCAAGCCGGCGCTTGCTCCCTGTGATGAGAGGTTTGGGCGAGCATGGTTCCAAGCCATCCTTCTGTACATTTCTAATCTTCTCTTGACTAGGGCATGGCCTGGCAAGCCGGCGCTTGCTCCCTGTGATGAGAGGTTTGGGCGAGCATGGTTCCAAGCCATCCTTCTGTACATTTCTAATTTCTATCTTCTCTTGACTAGGGCATGGCCTGGCAAGCCGGCGCTTGCTCCCTGTGATGAGAGGTTTGGGCGAGCATGGTTCCAAGCCATCCTTCTGTACATTTCTAATCTTCTCTTGACTAGGGCATGGCCTGGCAAGCCGGCGCTTGCTCCCTGTGATGAGAGGTTTGGGCGAGCATGGTTCCAAGCCATCCTTCTGTACATTTCTAATTTCTATCTCCTCTTGACTAGGGCATGGCCTGGCAAGCCGGCGCTTGCTCCCTGTGATGAGAGGTTTGGGCGAGCATGGTTCCAAGCCATCCTTCTGTACATTTCTAATCTTCTCTTGACTAGGGCATGGCCTGGCAAGCCGGCGCTTGCTCCCTGTGATGAGAGGTTTGGGCGAGCATGGTTCCAAGCCATCCTTCTGTACATTTCTAATCTTCTCTTGACTAGGGCATGGCCTGGCAAGCCGGCGCTTGCTCCCTGTGATGAGAGGTTTGGGCGAGCATGGTTCCAAGCCATCCTTCTGTACATTTCTAATCTTCTCTTGACTAGGGCATGGCCTGGCAAGCCGGCGCTTGCTCCCTGTGATGAGAGGTTTGGGCGAGCATGGTTCCAAGCCATCCTTCTGTACATTTCTAATCTTCTCTTGACTAGGGCATGGATTGGCAAGCCGGCGCTTGCTCCCTGTGATGAGAGGTTTGGGCGAGCATGGTTCCAAGCCATCCTTCTGTACATTTCTAATCTTCTCTTGACTAGGGCATGGCCTGGCAAGCCGGCGCTTGCTCCCTGTGATGAGAGGTTTGGGCGAGCATGGTTCCAAGCCATCCTTCTGTACATTTCTAATCTTCTCTTGACTAGGGCATGGCCTGGCAAGCCGGCGCTTGCTCCCTTTGATAAGAGGTTTGGGCGAGCATGGTTCCAAGCCATCCTTCTGTACCTTTCTAATCTTCTCTTGACTAGGGCATGGCCTGGCAAGCCGGCGCTTGCTCCCTGTGATGAGAGGTTTGGGTGAGCATGGTTCCAAGCCATCCTTCTGTACATTTCTAATCTTCTCTTGACTAGGGCATGGCCTGGCAAGCCGGCGCTTGCTCCCTGTGATGAGAGGTTTGGGCGAGCATGGTTCCAAGCCATCCTTCTGTACATTTCTAATCTTCTCTTGACTAGGACATGGCCTGGCAAGCCGGCGCTTGCTCCCTGTGATGAGAGGTTTGGGCGAGCATGGTTCCAAGCCATCCTTCTGTACATTTCTAATCTTTTCTTGACTAGGGCATGGCCTGGCAAGCCGGCGCTTGCTCCCTGTGATGAGAGGTTTGGGCGAGCATAGTTCCAATCCTTTAATTAACATCTGCTGAGACCTTTTAATCACAGCTGGATGACACTTCCTCCTCCTCTTACTGCCTCCATTTGCTACACGGGGTTTACTCCCTAGTGAACTTGTACTTGATGTGGTTTTAGGCACAGAGGATGCATTTTTCTGCTCTCTTGGCCACAGTGATGTTTTCACTCCTTGCTTTTGTTGCATTTTGGGAGGAGGAGGCGATGCAACAGAGAATGACTGCTTTCGCTTGACTGGCAGTGTCCCCTTGGCAAGCAGCAGCTTTTTTTGGCCACATAATTCCCTGCTATGTCCTGTTTTGGACTCTACAAAACCTGCTTCTTTCTTCTTCAGCATAATGGAGGATGTTCCAGACTCGACCGGCAGAGAAGGCTGTGAATTTGTGGGGTGGGGGGAAGGCCCACTAAAAAGCACATGGTGTTTGCGGCTCAGGTTCTGTTCTAGGCTGCGCATGACGTCGTGACTTAAGGATGGCATGTTTCCGACTCTTGGCCTTTTAATTCCTTGGCCCTTGAAAACACATTTTGGAAGGTGAGAGTTTGCCAAGAAAACATGGTTTTGCCCAAACTCTTTCACTTGTGAAGGCATTTGTTCCATTCCTGTACTAACACATGTCTCTGTTTGCTGCTTATTCATTTTGTCAGATTTTTGAGTTGTGATTTTGATGGGTGGCCCTTCGTTCATCTCAGCAGTGTCCTTTAAGCTCTCATGGTCTGGTCTTGGGGACCCTGAAGGAAGAACCTCTTGTGCAGATTCTGATATTTTTCCAAGAAGTGTAGAATGATGCTTCTGGACCTTCTTCTGGAGGTGTGCCTCAAGAAGTTGCTGGGCCTCCGAGCTCATGAGAGCTGCAAGCACTGTTTTGACACGCTTTCTACATGGTGTGGGCTTGAGAGGTTTGGGCGAGCATGGTTCCAAGTCATCCGTCTGTACATTGCTAATCTTCTCTTGACTAGGGCATGGCCTGGGAAGCAGGCACTTGCTACCCGTGATGAGAGGTTTGGGCGAGCATGGTTCCAAGTCATCCGTGTGTACATTTCTAATCTTCTCTTCACTAGGGCATGGCCTGGGAAGCAGGCACTTGCTCCCTGTGATGAGAGGTGTGGGCGAGGATGGTTCCAAGCCATCCGTCTGTACATATCTAATATTCTCTTAACTAGGGCATGGCCTGGGAAGCAGGCACTTGCTCCCTGTGATGAGAGGTTTGGGCAAGCATGGTTCCAAGCCATCCGTCTGTACATTTCTAATCTTCTCTTGACTAGGGCATGGCCTGGGAAACAGGCACTTTCTCCCTGTGATGAGAGGTTTGGGCAAGCATGGTTCCAAGCCATCCGTCTGTACATATCTAATCTTCTCTTGACTAGGGCATGGCCTGGGAAGCAGGCACTTGCTCCCTGTGATGAGAGGTTTGGGCGAGCATGGTTCCAATCCTTTAATTAACATCTGCTGAGACCTTTTAGTCACAGCTGGATGACACTTCCTCCTCCTCCTCCTCCTCCTCTTACTGCCTCCATTTGCTACACGGGGTTTACTCCCTAGTAAACTTGTACTTGATGTGGTTTTAGGCACAGAGGATGCATTTTTCTGCTCTCTTGGCCACAGTGATGTTTTCACTCCTTGCTTTTGTTGCATTTTGGGAGGAGGAGGCGATGCAACAGAGAATGACTGCTTTCGCTTGACTGGCAGTGTCCCCTTGGCAAGCAGCAGCTTTTTTTGGCCACATAATTCCCTGCTATGTCCTGTTTTGGACTCTACAAAACCTGCTTCTTTCTTCTTCAGCATAATGGAGGATGTTCCAGACTCGACCGACAGAGAAGGCTGTGAATTTGTGCGGTGGGGGGAAGGCCCACTAAAAAGCACATGGTGTTTGCGGCTCAGGTTCTGTTCTAGGCTGCGCATGACGTCGTGACTTAAGGATGGCATGTTTCCGACTCTTGGCCTTTTAATTCCTTGGCCCTTGAAAACACATTTTGGAAGGTGAGAGTTTGCCAAGAAAACATGGTTTTGCCCAAACTCTTTCACTTGTGAAGGCATTTGTTCCATTCCTGTACTAACACATGTCTCTGTTTGCTGCTTATTCATTTTGTCAGTTTTTTGAGTTGTGATTTTGATGGGTGGCCCTTCGTCCATCTCAGCAGTGTCCTTTAAGCTCTCATGGTCTGGTCTTGGGGACCCTGAAGGAAGAACCTCTTGTGCAGATTCTGATATTTTTCCAAGAAGTGTAGAATGATGCTTCTGGACCTTCTTCTGGAGGTGTGCCTCAACAAGTTGCTGGGCCTCCGAGCTCACGAGAGCTGCAAGCACTGTTTTGACACGCTTTCTACATGGTGTGGGCTTGAGTGGTTTGGGCGAGAATGGTTCCAAGCCATCCGTCTGTACATTTCTAATCTTCTTTTGACTAGGGCATGGCCTGGGAAACAGGCACTTGCTCCCTGTGATGAGAGGTTTGGGCGAGCATGGTTCCAAGTCATCCGTGTGTACATTTCTAATCTTCTCTTGACTAGGGCATGACCTGGGAAGCAGGCACTTGCTCCCTGTGATGAGAGGTGTGGGCGAGGATGGTTCCAAGCCATCCGTCTGTACATATCTAATATTCTCTTGACTAGGGCATGGCCTGGGAAGCAGGCACTTGCTCCCTGTGATGAGAGGTTTGGGCGAGCATGGTTCCAAGCCATCCGTCTGTACATTTCTAATCTTCTCTTGACTTGGGCATGGCCTGGGAAACAGGCACTTGCTCCCTGTGATGAGAGGTTTGGGCAAGCATGGTTCCAAGCCATCCGTCTGTACATATATAATCTTCTCTTGACTAGGGCATGGCCTGGGAAGCAGGCACTTGCTCAAAGTGATGAGAGGTTTGGGCAAGCATGGTTCCAATCCTTTAATTAACATCTGCTGAGACCTTTTAGTCACAGCTGGATGACACTTCATCCTCCTCCTCCTCCTCCTCCTCCTCTTACTGCCTCCATTTGCTACACGGGGTTTACTCCCTAGTGAACTTGTACTTGATGTGGTTTTGGGCACAGAGGATGCATTTTTCTGCTCTCTTGTCCACAGTGATGTTTTCACTCCTTGCTTTTGTTGCATTTTGGGAGGAGGAGGCGATGCAACAGAGAATGACTGCTTTCGCTTGACTGGCAGTGTCCCCTTGGCAAGCAGCAGCTTTTTTTGGCCACATAATTCCCTGCTATGTCCTGTTTTGGACTCTACAAAACCTGCTTCTTTCTTCTTCAGCATAATGGAGGATGTTCCAGACTCGACCGGCAGAGAAGGCTGTGAATTTGTGGGGTGGGGGAAGGCCCATTAAAAAGCACATGGTGTTTGCGGCTCAGGTTCTGTTCTAGGCTGCGCATGACGTCGTGACTTAAGGATGGCATGTTTCCGACTCTTGGCCTTTTAATTCCTTGGCCCTTGAAAAAACATTTTGGAAGGTGAGAGTTTGCCAAGAAACCATGGTTTTGCCCAAACTCTTTCACTTGTGAAGGCATTTGTTCCATTCCTGTACTAACACATGTCTCTGTTTGCTGCTTATTCATTTTGTCAGTTTTTTGAGTTGTGATTTTGATGGGTGGCCCTTCGTCCATCTCAGCAGTGTCCTTTAAGCTCTCATGGTCTGGTCTTGGGGACCCTGAAGTAAGAACTTCTTGTGCAGATTCTGATATTTTTCCAAGAAGTGTAGAATGATGCTTCTGGACCTTCTTCTGGAGGTGTGCCTCAACAAGTTGCTGGGCCTCCGAGCTCACGAGAGCTGCAAGCACTGTTTTGACACGCTTTCTACATGGTGTGGGCTTGAGTGGTTTGGGCGAGCATGGTTCCAAGTCATCCGTCTGTACATTTCTAATCTTCTCTTGACTAGGGCATGGCCTGGGAAGCAGGCACTTGCTCCCCGTGATGAGAGGTTTGGGCGAGCATGGTTCCAAGTCATCCGTGTGTACATTTCTAATCTTCTCTTGACTAGGGCATGGCCTGGAAAGCAGGCGCTTGCTCCCTGTGATGAGAGGTGTGGGCGAGGATGGTTCCAAGCCATCCGTCTGTACATATCTAATATTCTCTTGACTAGGGCATGGCCTGGGAAGCAGGCGCTTGCTCCCTGTGATGAGAGGTTTGGGCGAGCATGGTTCCAAGCCATCCGTCTGTACATTTCTAATCTTCTCTTGACTAGGGCATGGCCTGGGAAACAGGCGCTTGCTCCCTGTGATGAGAGGTTTGGGCGAGCATGGTTCCAAGCCATCCTTCTGTACATTTCTAATCTTCTCTTGACTAGGGCATGGCCTGGCAAGCCGGCGCTTGCTCCCTGTGATGAGAGGTTTGGGCGAGCATGGTTCCAAGCCATCCTTCTGTACATTTCTAATCTTCTCTTGACTAGGGCATGGCCTGGCAAGCCGGCGCTTGCTCCCTGTGATGAGAGGTTTGGGCGAGCATGGTTCCAAGCCATCCTTCTGTACATTTCTAATCTTCTCTTGACTAGGGCATGGCCTGGCAAGCCGGCGCTTGCTCCCTGTGATGAGATGTTTGGGCGAGCATGGTTCCAAGCCATCCTTCTGTACATTTCTAATCTTCTCTTGACTAGGGCATGGCCTGGCAAGCCGGCGCTTGCTCCCTGTGATGAGAGGTTTGGGCGAGCATGGTTCCAAGCCATCCTTCTGTACATTTCTAATCTTCTCTTGACTAGGGCATGGCCTGGCAAGCCGGCGCTTGCTCCCTGTGATGAGAGGTTTGGGCGAGCATGGTTCCAAGCCATCCTTCTGTACATTTCTAATCTTCTCTTGACTAGGGCATGGCCTGGCAAGCCGGCGCTTGCTCCCTGTGATGAGAGGTTTGGGCGAGCATGGTTCCAAGCCATCCTTCTGTACATTTCTAATCTTCTCTTGACTAGGGCATGGCCTGGCAAGCCGGCGCTTGCTCCCTGTGATGAGAGGTTTGGGCGAGCATGGTTCCAAGCCATCCTTCTGTACATTTCTAATCTTCTCTTGACTAGGGCATGGCCTGGCAAGCCGGCGCTTGCTCCCTGTGATGAGAGGTTTGGGCGAGCATGGTTCCAAGCCATCCTTCTGTACATTTCTAATCTTCTCTTGACTAGGGCATGGCCTGGCAAGCCGGCGCTTGCTCCCTGTGATGAGAGGTTTGGGCGAGCATGGTTCCAAGCCATCCTTCTGTACATTTCTAATCTTCTCTTGACTAGGGCATGGCCTGGCAAGCCGGCGCTTGCTCCCTGTGATGAGAGGTTTGGGCGAGCATGGTTCCAAGCCATCCTTCTGTACATTTCTAATCTTCTCTTGACTAGGGCATGGCCTGGCAAGCCGGCGCTTGCTCCCTGTGATGAGAGGTTTGGGCGAGCATGGTTCCAAGCCATCCTTCTGTACATTTCTAATCTTCTCTTGACTAGGGCATGGCCTGGCAAGCCGGCGCTTGCTCCCTGTGATGAGAGGTTTGGGCGAGCATGGTTCCAAGCCATCCTTCTGTACATTTCTAATCTTCTCTTGACTAGGGCATTGCCTGGCAAGCCGGCGCTTGCTCCCTGTGATGAGAGGTTTGAGCGAGCATGATTCCAAGCCATCCTTCTGTACATTTCTAATCTTCTCTTGACTAGGGCATGGCCTGGCAAGCCGGCGCTTGCTCCCTGTGATGAGAGGTTTGGGCGAGCATGGTTCCAAGCCATCCTTCTGTACATTTCTAATCTTCTCTTGACTAAGGCATGGCCTGGCAAGCCGGCGCTTGCTCCCTGTGATGAGAGGTTTGGGCGAGCATGGTTCCAAGCCATCCTTCTGTACATTTCTAATCTTCTCTTGACTAGGGCATGGCCTGGGAAGCAGGCGCTTGCTCCCCGTGATGAGAGGTTTGGGCGAGCATGGTTCCAAGTAATCCGTCTGTACATTTCTAATCTTCTCTTGACTAGGGCATGGCCTGGGAAGCAGGCGCTTGCTCCCCGTGATGAGAGGTTTGGGCGAGCATGGTTCCAAGTAATCCGTCTGTACATTTCTAATCTTCTCTTGACTAGGGCATGGCCTGGGAAGCAGGCGCTTGCTCCCCGTGATGAGAGGTGTGGGCGAGCATGGTTCCAAGCCATCCGTCTGTACATATCTAATCTTCTCTTGACTAGGGCATGGCCTGGGAAACAGGCGCTTGCTCCCCGTGATGAGAGGTTTGGGCGAGCATGGTTCCAAGCCATCCGTCTGTACATTTCTAATCTTCTCTTGACTAGGGCATGGCCTGGGAAACAGGCGCTTGCTCCCCGTGATGAGAGGTTTGGGCGAGCATGGTTCCAAGCCATCCTTCTGTACATTTCTAATCTTCTCTTGACTAGGGCATGGCCTGGCAAGCCGGCGCTTGCTCCCTGTGATGAGAGGTGTAAGGAAATGCCTCCTTGGCATGGTTGCCCCCTGACTTTTTGCCTTTGCTGATGCTATGTTTACAATTGAAAGTGTGCTGAGGCCTGCTAACCAGGCCCCAGCACCAGTGTTCTTTCCCTAACCTGTACTTTTGTACCCACAATTGGCAGACCCTGGCATCCAGATAAGTCCCTTGTAACTGGTACTTCTAGTACCAAGGGCCCTGATGCCCAGGAAGGTCTCTAAGGGCTGCAGCATGTCTTATGCCACCCTGGAGACCTCTCACTCAGCACAGACACACTGCTTACCAGCTTGTGTGTGCTAGTGAGGACAAAACGAGTAAGTCGACATGGCACTCCCCTCAGGGTGCCATGCCAGCCTCTCACTGCCTATGCAGTATAGGTAAGACACCCCTCTAGCAGGCCTTACAGCCCTAAGGCAGGGTGCACTATACCATAGGTGAGGGTACCAGTGCATGAGCATGGTACCCCTACAGTGTCTAAACAAAACCTTAGACATTGTAAGTGCAGGGTAGCCATAAGAGTATATGGTCTGGGAGTCTGTCAAACACGAACTCCACAGCACCATAATGGCTACACTGAAAACTGGGAAGTTTGGTATCAAACTTCTCAGCACAATAAATGCACACTGATGCCAGTGTACATTTTATTGTAAAATACACCACAGAGGGCACCTTAGAGGTGCCCCCTGAAACTTAACCGACTATCTGTGTAGGCTGACTAGTTTTAGCAGCCTGCCACAAACCGAGACATGTTGCTGGCCCCATGGGGAGAGTGCCTTTGTCACTCTGAGGCCAGTAACAAAGCCTGCACTGGGTGGAGATGCTAACACCTCTCCCAGGCAGGAATTGTCACACCTGGCGGTGAGCCTCAAAGGCTCACCTCCTTTGTGCCAACCCAGCAGGACACTCCAGCTAGTGGAGTTGCCCGCCCCCTCCGGCCAGGCCCCACTTTTGGCGGCAAGGCCGGAGAAAATCATGAGAATAACAAGGAGGAGTCACTGGCCAGTCAGGACAGCCCCTAAGGTGTCCTGAGCTGAGGTGATTCTAACTTTTAGAAATCCTCCATCTTGCAGATGGAGGATTCCCCCAATAGGGTTAGGATTGTGACCCCCTCCCCTTGGGAGGAGGCACAAAGAGGGTGTACCCACCCTCAGGGCTAGTAGCCATTGGCTACTAACCCCCCAGACCTAAACACGCCCTTAAATTTAGTATTTAAGGGCTACCCTGAACCCTAGAAAATTAGATTCCTGCAACTACAAGAAGAAGGACTGCCTAGCTGAAAACCCCTGCAGAGGAAGACCAGAAGACGACAACTGCCTTGGCTCCAGAAACTCACCGGCCTGTCTCCTGCCTTCCAAAGATCCTGCTCCAGCGACGCCTTCCGAAGGGACCAGCGACCTCGACATCCTCTGAGGACTGCCCCTACTTCGAAAAGACAAGAAACTCCCGAGGACAGCGGACCTGCTCCAAGAAAAGCTGCAACTTTGTTTCCAGCAGCTTTAAGGAACCCTGCAAGCTCCCCGCAAGAAGCGTGAGACTTGCAACACTGCACCCGGCGATCCCGACTCGACTGGTGGAGATCCGACGCCTCAGGAGGGACCCCAGGACTACTCTGATACTGTGAGTACCAAAACCTGTCCCCCCTGAGCCCCCACAGCGCCGCCTGCAGAGGGAATCCCGAGGCTTCCCCTGACCGCGACCCTTTGAACCTAAAGTCCCGACGCCTGGGAGAGACCCTGCACCCGCAGCCCCCAGGACCTGAAGGACCGGACTTTCACTGGAGAAGTGACCCCCAGGAGTCCCTCTCCCTTGCCCAAGTGGAGGTTTCCCGAGGAATTCCCCCCTTGCCTGCCTGCAGCACTGAAGAGATCCCGAGATCTCCCATTGACTTCCATTACAAACCCGACGCTTGTTTCTACACTGCACCCGGCCGCCCCCGCGCTGCTGAGGGTGAAATTTCTGTGTGGACTTGTGTCCCCCCCGGTGCCCTACAAAACCCCCCTGGTCTGCCCTCCGAAGACGCGGGTACTTACCTGCAAGCAGACCGGAACCGGGGCACCCCCTTCTCTCCATTCTAGCCTATGTGTTTTGGGCACCACTTTGAACTCTGCACCTGACCGGCCCTGAGCTGCTGGTGTGGTGACTTTGGGGTTGCTCTGAACCCCCAACGGTGGGCTACCTTGGACCAAGAACTGAACCCTGTAAGTGTCTTACTTACCTGGTAAAACTAACAAATACTTACCTCCCCTAGGAACTGTGAAAATTGCACTAAGTGTCCACTTTTAAAACAGCTATTTGTCAATAACTTGAAAAGTATACATGCAATTTTGATGATTTGAAGTTCCTAAAGTACTTACCTGCAATACCTTTCGAATGAGATATTACATGTGGAATTTGAACCTGTGGTTCTTAAAATAAACTAAGAAAAGATATTTTTCTATACAAAAACCTATTGGCTGGATTTGTCTCTGAGTGTGTGTACCTCATTTATTGTCTATGTGTATGTACAACAAATGCTTAACACTACTCCTTGGATAAGCCTACTGCTCGACCACACTACCACAAAATAGAGCATTAGTATTATCTATTTTTACCACTATTTTACCTCTAAGGGGAACCCTTGGACTCTGTGCATGCTATTCCTTACTTTGAAATAGCACATACAGAGCCAACTTCCTACATTGGTGGATCAGCGGTGGGGTACAAGACTTTGCATTTGCTGGACTACTCAGCCAATACCTGATCACACGACAAATTCCAAAATTGTCATTAGAAATTGATTTTTGCAATTTGAAAAGTTTTCTAAATTCTTAAAAGACCTGCTAGGGCCTTGTGTTAGATCCTGTTTAGCATTTCTTTTAGAGTTTAAAAGTTTGGTAAAAGTTTGAATTAGATTCTAGAACCAGTTTTAGTTTCTTAAAAAGTATTCCAACTTTTAGAAGCATAATGTCTAGCACAGATGTGAATGTGGTGGAACTCGACACCACACCTTACCTCCATCTACAGATGAGAGAGCTAAGGTCACTCTGTAAACTAAAGAAAATAGCAATGGGCCCCAAACCTACCAAAGTACAGCTCCAGGAGCTTTTGGCAGAGTTTGAAAAGGCCAACCCCTCTGAGGATGGCAACTCAGAGGATGAAGATAGTGACTTGGAGGGAAATTCCCCCCCTCCAGTCCTACTTAGGGAGAGCAGGGCTTCTCAAGCCCTGACTCCACAAATAATAGTCAGAGATGCTGGTTCCCTCACAGGAGGGACCAACAACTCTGAAATCACTGAGGATAACTCCAGTGAAGAGGACATCCAGTTAGCCAGGATGGCCAAAAGATTGGCTTTGGAAAGACAGATCCTAGCCATAGAGAGGGAAAGACAAGAGATGGGCCTAGGACCCATCAATGGTGGCAGCAACATAAATAGGGTCAGAGATTCTCCTGACATGTTGAAAATCCCCAAAGGGATTGTAACTAAATACGAAGATGGTGATGACATCACCAAATGGTTCACAGCTTTTGAGAGGGCTTGTGTAACCAGAAAAGTGAACAGATCTCACTGGGGTGCTCTCCTTTGGGAAATGTTCACTGGAAAGTGTAGGGATAGACTCCTCACACTCTCTGGAAAAGATGCAGAATCTTATGACCTCATGAAGGGTACCCTGATTGAGGGCTTTGGATTCTCCACTGAGGAGTACAGGATTAGGTTCAGGGGGGCTCAAAAATCCTCGAGCCAGACCTGGGTTGACTTTGTTGACTACTCAGTGAAAACACTAGATGGTTGGATTCAAGGCAGTGGTGTAAATAATTATGATGGGCTGTACAATTTATTTGTGAAAGAACACCTGTTAAGTAATTGTTTCAATGATAAACTGCATCAGCATCTGGTAGACCTAGGACCAATTTCTCCCCAAGAATTGGGAAAGAAGGCGGACCATTGGGTCAAGACGAGGGTGTCCAAGACTTCAACAGGGGGTGACCAAAAGAAAGGGGTCACAAAGACTCCCCAGCAGAAGGGTGATGAGACAACCAAAACTAAAAATAGTAAAGAGTCTTCTACAGGCCCCCAAAAACCTGCACAGGAGGGTGGGCCCAGAGCCTCTTCACAAAACAATGGGTACAAGGGTAAAAACTTTGATCCCAAAAAGGCCTGGTGTCATAGCTGTAAACAGCATGGACACCAAACTGGAGACAAGGCCTGTCCCAAGAAAAGTTCCACTCCAAACTCCCATCCAGGTAACACTGGAATGGCTAGTCTCCAAGTGGGATCAACAGTGTGCCCAGAGCAAATCAGGGTCCACACTGAAGCTACTCTAGTCTCTGAGGGTGGGGTGGATTTAGCCACACTAGCTGCCTGGCCGCCTAACATGCAAAAATACAGGCAGCAGCTCTTTATTAATGGGACAAGTGTAGAGGGCCTGAGGGATACAGGTGCCAGTGTCACCATGGTGACAGAGAAACTGGTTTCCCCTGGCCAATACCTGACTGGAAAAACTTACACAGTCACCAACGCTGACAATCAGAGAAAAGTACATCCCATGGCAATGGTTACTTTAGAATGGGGAGGGGTCAATGGCCTGAAGCAGGTGGTGGTCTCCTCAAATATCCCAGTGGACTGTCTGCTTGGAAATGACCTGGAGTCCTCAGCATGGGCTGAGGTAGAGCTAAAAACCCATGCAGCAATGCTGGGTATCCCTGAACTGGTGTGTGTGAAAACAAGAGCACAGTGCAAGGCACAGGGTGAAAAAGTAGAGCTGGAGTCTGGAAAAATGGCCCAGCCTACCAAGAGAACAGGAAAGTCAGTTGGGAAACCAACTGCAACACAGCAAAAGAAAGGGAACCTCTCTTCTCAGGAAGAAGTTCTGCCCTCTGAGGGAACTGAGCCTTTGGAGCTTGAACCTTATCAGGTTGAGCTCTTAGGCCCAGGGGGACCCTCCAGGGAAGAGCTGTGTAAGGGACAAGAAACCTGTCCCTCTCTTGAAGGCCTTAGGCAGCAAGCTGCTGAAGAGTCCAAAGGCAAGAAAAATGGAACACATAGGGTCTATTGGGAAGATGGGCTCCTGTACACTGAGGCCAGAGACCCCAAACCTGGTGCCACTAGGAGAGTGGTAGTGCCTCAGCTGTTCAGAGAGTTCATCCTAACATTGGCCCATGACATTCCCCTTGCTGGACATTTGGGACAAACCAAGACGTGGGAGAGGTTAGTCAACCACTTCTACTGGCCCAATATGTCCAACATGGTTAAGGAGTTTTGCCTCTCCTGCCCCACCTGTCAAGCCAGTGGTAAGACAGGTGGGCACCCAAAGGCCCCCCTCATTCCACTTCCAGTGGTGGGGGTGCCCTTTGAAAGAGTGGGTGTGGACATAGTTGGTCCACTGGAACCTCCCACAGCCTCAGGAAATATGTATATCCTGGTAGTAGTGGATCATGCTACCAGGTATCCTGAAGCTATTCCCCCTAGGTCGACTACTGCCCCTGCAGTAGCCAAGGCCCTCATTGGTATCTTTACCAGAGTGGGTTTCCCTAAGGAGGTGGTGTCTGACAGAGGTGCCAACTTCATGTCAGCATACCTAAAGCACATGTGGAATGAGTGTGGAGTGACTTATAAATTCACTACACCTTACCATCCACAAACTAATGGCTTAGTTGAGAGATTCAACAAGACATTAAAAGGCATGATCATGGGGCTCCCAGAAAAACTCAAAAGGAGATGGGATGTCCTCCTGCCATGTCTGCTTTTCGCTTACAGGGAGGTACCACAGAAGGGAGTAGGGTTCTCACCCTTTGAACTTCTGTTTGGTCATCCTGTAAGGGGACCACTTGCCCTTGTTAAAGAAGGCTGGGAGAGACCTCTCCATGAGCCTAAACAGGACATAGTGGACTATGTACTTGGCCTTCGCTCTAGAATGGCAGAGTACATGGAAAAGGCAACCAAAAACCTTGAGGCCAGCCAACAGCTCCAGAAGTTTTGGTATGACCAAAAGGCTGCACTGGTTGAGTTCCAACCAGGGCAGAAAGTCTGGGTTCTGGAGCCTGTGGCTCCCAGGGCACTCCAGGACAAATGGAGTGGCCCTTACCCAGTACTAGAGAGGAAGAGTCAGGTCACCTACTTGGTGGACCTGGGCACAAGCAGGAGCCCCAAAAGGGTGATCCATGTAAACCGCCTTAAGCTCTTCCACGACAGGGCTGATGTCAATCTGTTGATGGTAACAGATGAGGATCAGGAGGCAGAGAGTGAACCTCTCCCTGATCTTCTGTCATCAGACCCAAAAGATGGTACAGTAGATGGAGTGATCTACTCAGACACCCTCTCTGGCCAACAGCAAGCTGATTGTAGGAGAGTCCTACAACAGTTTCCTGAACTCTTCTCCTTAACCCCTGGTCAGACACACCTGTGTACCCATGATGTGGACACAGGAGACAGCATGCCTGTCAAGAACAAAATCTTTAGACAGTCTGACCATGTTAAGGAAAGCATCAAGGTGGAAGTCCACAAGATGCTGGAATTGGGAGTCATTGAGCGCTCTGACAGCCCCTGGGCTAGCCCAGTGGTCTTAGTCCCCAAACCTCACACCACAGATGGAAAGAAAGAGATGAGGTTTTGTGTGGACTACAGAGGGCTCAATTCTGTCACCAAGACAGATGCTCATCCAATTCCAAGAGCTGATGAGCTCATTGATAAATTAGGTGCTGCCAAATTCCTAAGTACCTTTGACTTGACAGCAGGGTACTGGCAAATAAAAATGGCACCTGGAGCAAAAGAAAAGACAGCATTCTCCACACCTGATGGGCATTATCAGTTTACTGTTATGCCCTTTGGTTTAAAGAATGCCCCTGCCACCTTCCAAAGGTTGGTGAATCAAGTCCTTGCTGGCTTGGAGTCCTTTAGCACAGCTTATCTTGATGATATTGCTGTCTTTAGCTCCACCTGGCAGGATCACCTGGTCCACCTGAGGAAGGTTTTGAAGGCTCTGCAATCTGCAGGCCTCTCTATCAAGGCATCCAAATGCCAGATAGGGCAGGGAACTGTGGTTTACTTGGGACACCTTGTAGGTGGAGGCCAAGTTCAGCCACTCCAACCCAAGATCCAGACTATTCTGGACTGGGTAGCTCCAAAAACCCAGACTCAAGTCAGGGCATTCCTTGGCTTGACTGGGTACTACAGGAGGTTTGTGAAGGGGTATGGATCCATTGTGACAGCCCTCACTGAGCTCACCTCCAAGAAAATGCCCAAGAAAGTGAACTGGACTGTGGACTGCCAACAGGCCTTTGACACCCTGAAACAGGCAATGTGCTCAGCACCAGTTCTCAAAGCTCCAGATTATTCTAAGCAGTTCATTGTGCAGACTGATGCCTCTGAACATGGGATAGGGGCAGTTTTGTCCCAAACAAATGATGATGGCCTTGACCAGCCTGTTGCTTTCATTAGCAGGAGGTTACTCCCCAGGGAGCAGCGTTGGAGTGCCATTGAGAGGGAGGCCTTTGCTGTGGTTTGGTCCCTGAAGAAGCTGAGACCATACCTCTTTGGGACTCACTTCCTAGTTCAAACTGACCACAGACCTCTCAAATGGCTGATGCAAATGAAAGGTGAAAATCCTAAACTGTTGAGGTGGTCCATCTCCCTACAGGGAATGGACTTTATAGTGGAACACAGACCTGGGACTGCCCATGCCAATGCAGATGGCCTTTCCAGGTTCTTCCACTTAGAAAATGAAGACTCTCTTGGGAAAGGTTAGTCTCATCCTCTTTCGTTTGGGGGGGGGTTGTGTAAGGAAATGCCTCCTTGGCATGGTTGCCCCCTGACTTTTTGCCTTTGCTGATGCTATGTTTACAATTGAAAGTGTGCTGAGGCCTGCTAACCAGGCCCCAGCACCAGTGTTCTTTCCCTAACCTGTACTTTTGTACCCACAATTGGCAGACCCTGGCATCCAGATAAGTCCCTTGTAACTGGTACTTCTAGTACCAAGGGCCCTGATGCCCAGGAAGGTCTCTAAGGGCTGCAGCATGTCTTATGCCACCCTGGAGACCTCTCACTCAGCACAGACACACTGCTTACCAGCTTGTGTGTGCTAGTGAGGACAAAACGAGTAAGTCGACATGGCACTCCCCTCAGGGTGCCATGCCAGCCTCTCACTGCCTATGCAGTATAGGTAAGACACCCCTCTAGCAGGCCTTACAGCCCTAAGGCAGGGTGCACTATACCATAGGTGAGGGTACCAGTGCATGAGCATGGTACCCCTACAGTGTCTAAACAAAACCTTAGACATTGTAAGTGCAGGGTAGCCATAAGAGTATATGGTCTGGGAGTCTGTCAAACACGAACTCCACAGCACCATAATGGCTACACTGAAAACTGGGAAGTTTGGTATCAAACTTCTCAGCACAATAAATGCACACTGATGCCAGTGTACATTTTATTGTAAAATACACCACAGAGGGCACCTTAGAGGTGCCCCCTGAAACTTAACCGACTATCTGTGTAGGCTGACTAGTTTTAGCAGCCTGCCACAAACCGAGACATGTTGCTGGCCCCATGGGGAGAGTGCCTTTGTCACTCTGAGGCCAGTAACAAAGCCTGCACTGGGTGGAGATGCTAACACCTCTCCCAGGCAGGAATTGTCACACCTGGCGGTGAGCCTCAAAGGCTCACCTCCTTTGTGCCAACCCAGCAGGACACTCCAGCTAGTGGAGTTGCCCGCCCCCTCCGGCCAGGCCCCACTTTTGGCGGCAAGGCCGGAGAAAATCATGAGAATAACAAGGAGGAGTCACTGGCCAGTCAGGACAGCCCCTAAGGTGTCCTGAGCTGAGGTGATTCTAACTTTTAGAAATCCTCCATCTTGCAGATGGAGGATTCCCCCAATAGGGTTAGGATTGTGACCCCCTCCCCTTGGGAGGAGGCACAAAGAGGGTGTACCCACCCTCAGGGCTAGTAGCCATTGGCTACTAACCCCCCAGACCTAAACACGCCCTTAAATTTAGTATTTAAGGGCTACCCTGAACCCTAGAAAATTAGATTCCTGCAACTACAAGAAGAAGGACTGCCTAGCTGAAAACCCCTGCAGAGGAAGACCAGAAGACGACAACTGCCTTGGCTCCAGAAACTCACCGGCCTGTCTCCTGCCTTCCAAAGATCCTGCTCCAGCGACGCCTTCCGAAGGGACCAGCGACCTCGACATCCTCTGAGGACTGCCCCTACTTCGAAAAGACAAGAAACTCCCGAGGACAGCGGACCTGCTCCAAGAAAAGCTGCAACTTTGTTTCCAGCAGCTTTAAGGAACCCTGCAAGCTCCCCGCAAGAAGCGTGAGACTTGCAACACTGCACCCGGCGATCCCGACTCGACTGGTGGAGATCCGACGCCTCAGGAGGGACCCCAGGACTACTCTGATACTGTGAGTACCAAAACCTGTCCCCCCTGAGCCCCCACAGCGCCGCCTGCAGAGGGAATCCCGAGGCTTCCCCTGACCGCGACCCTTTGAACCTAAAGTCCCGACGCCTGGGAGAGACCCTGCACCCGCAGCCCCCAGGACCTGAAGGACCGGACTTTCACTGGAGAAGTGACCCCCAGGAGTCCCTCTCCCTTGCCCAAGTGGAGGTTTCCCCGAGGAATTCCCCCCTTGCCTGCCTGCAGCACTGAAGAGATCCCGAGATCTCCCATTGACTTCCATTACAAACCCGACGCTTGTTTCTACACTGCACCCGGCCGCCCCCGCGCTGCTGAGGGTGAAATTTCTGTGTGGACTTGTGTCCCCCCCGGTGCCCTACAAAACCCCCCTGGTCTGCCCTCCGAAGACGCGGGTACTTACCTGCAAGCAGACCGGAACCGGGGCACCCCCTTCTCTCCATTCTAGCCTATGTGTTTTGGGCACCACTTTGAACTCTGCACCTGACCGGCCCTGAGCTGCTGGTGTGGTGACTTTGGGGTTGCTCTGAACCCCCAACGGTGGGCTACCTTGGACCAAGAACTGAACCCTGTAAGTGTCTTACTTACCTGGTAAAACTAACAAATACTTACCTCCCCTAGGAACTGTGAAAATTGCACTAAGTGTCCACTTTTAAAACAGCTATTTGTCAATAACTTGAAAAGTATACATGCAATTTTGATGATTTGAAGTTCCTAAAGTACTTACCTGCAATACCTTTCGAATGAGATATTACATGTGGAATTTGAACCTGTGGTTCTTAAAATAAACTAAGAAAAGATATTTTTCTATACAAAAACCTATTGGCTGGATTTGTCTCTGAGTGTGTGTACCTCATTTATTGTCTATGTGTATGTACAACAAATGCTTAACACTACTCCTTGGATAAGCCTACTGCTCGACCACACTACCACAAAATAGAGCATTAGTATTATCTATTTTTACCACTATTTTACCTCTAAGGGGAACCCTTGGACTCTGTGCATGCTATTCCTTACTTTGAAATAGCACATACAGAGCCAACTTCCTACAAGAGGTTTGGGCGAGCATGGTTCCAAGCCATCCTTCTGTACATTTCTAATCTTCTCTTGACTAGGGCATGGCCTGGCAAGCCGGCGCTTGCTCCCTGTGATGAGAGGTTTGGGCGAGCATGGTTCCAAGCCATCCTTCTGTACATTTCTAATCTTCTCTTGACTAGGGCATGGCCTGGCAAGCCGGCGCTTGCTCCCTGTGATGAGAGGTTTGGGCGAGCATGGTTCCAAGCCATCCTTCTGTACATTTCTAATCTTCTCTTGACTAGGGCATGGCCTGGCAAGCCGGCGCTTGCTCCCTGTGATGAGAGGTTTGGGCGAGCAAGGTTCCAAGCCATCCTTCTGTGCATTTCTAATCTTCTCTTGACTAGGGCATGGCCTGGCAAGCCGGCGCTTGCTCACTGTGAAGAGAGGTTTGGGCGAGCATGGTTCCAAGCCATCCTTCTGTACATTTCTAATCTTCTCTTGACTAGGGCATGGCCTGGCAAGCCGGCGCTTGCTCCCTGTGATGAGAGGTTTGGGCGAGCATGGTTCCAAGCCATCCTTCTGTACATTTCTAATCTTCTCTTGACTAGGGCATGGCCTGGCAAGCCGGCACTTTCTCCCTGTGATGAGAGGTTTGGGCAAGCATGGTTCCAAGCCATCCGTCTGTAAATATCTAATCTTCTCTTGACTAGGGCATGGCCTGGGAAGCAGGCACTTGCTCCCTGTGATGAGAGGTTTGGGCGAGCATGGTTCCAATCCTTTAATTAACATCTGCTGAGACCTTTTAGTCACAGCTGGATGACACTTCCTCCTCCTCCTCCTCCTCCTCTTACTGCCTCCATTTGCTACACGGGGTTTACTCCCTAGTAAACTTGTACTTGATGTGGTTTTAGGCACAGAGGATGCATTTTTCTGCTCTCTTGGCCACAGTGATGTTTTCACTCCTTGCTTTTGTTGCATTTTGGGAGGAGGAGGCGATGCAACAGAGAATGACTGCTTTCGCTTGACTGGCAGTGTCCCCTTGGCAAGCAGCAGCTTTTTTTGGCCACATAATTCCCTGCTATGTCCTGTTTTGGACTCTACAAAACCTGCTTCTTTCTTCTTCAGCATAATGGAGGATGTTCCAGACTCGACCGACAGAGAAGGCTGTGAATTTGTGCGGTGGGGGGAAGGCCCACTAAAAAGCACATGGTGTTTGCGGCTCAGGTTCTGTTCTAGGCTGCGCATGACGTCGTGACTTAAGGATGGCATGTTTCCGACTCTTGGCCTTTTAATTCCTTGGCCCTTGAAAAAACATTTTGGAAGGTGAGAGTTTGCCAAGAAACCATGGTTTTGCCCAAACTCTTTCACTTGTGAAGGCATTTGTTCCATTCCTGTACTAACACATGTCTCTGTTTGCTGCTTATTCATTTTGTCAGTTTTTTGAGTTGTGATTTTGATGGGTGGCCCTTCGTCCATCTCAGCAGTGTCCTTTAAGCTCTCATGGTCTGGTCTTGGGGACCCTGAAGGAAGAACCTCTTGTGCAGATTCTGATATTTTTCCAAGAAGTGTAGAATGATGCTTCTGGACCTTCTTCTGGAGGTGTGCCTCAACAAGTTGCTGGGCCTCCGAGCTCACGAGAGCTGCAAGCACTGTTTTGACACGCTTTCTACATGGTGTGGGCTTGAGTGGTTTGGGCGAGCATGGTTCCAAGTCATCCGTCTGTACATTTCTAATCTTCTTTTGACTAGGGCATGGCCTGGGAAGCAGGCACTTGCTCCCCGTGATGAGAGGTTTGGGCGAGCATGGTTCCAAGTCATCCGTGTGTACATTTCTAATCTTCTCTTGACTAGGGCATGACCTGGGAAGCAGGCACTTGCACCCTGTGATGAGAGGTGTGGGCGAGGATGGTTCCAACCCATCCGTCTGTACATATCTAATATTCTCTTGACTAGGGCATGGCCTGGGAAGCAGGCACTTGCTCCCTGTGATGAGAGGTTTGGGCGAGCATGGTTCCAAGCCATCCGTCTGTACATTTCTAATCTTCTCTTGACTTGGGCATGGCCTGGGAAACAGGCACTTGCTCCCTGTGATGAGAGGTTTGGGCAAGCATGGTTCCAAGCCATCCGTCTGTACATATATAATCTTCTCTTGACTAGGGCATGGCCTGGGAAGCAGGCACTTGCTCAAAGTGATGAGAGGTTTGGGCAAGCATGGTTCCAATCCTTTAATTAACATCTGCTGAGACCTTTTAGTCACAGCTGGATGACACTTCATCCTCCTCCTCCTCCTCCTCCTCCTCTTACTGCCTCCATTTGCTACACGGGGTTTACTCCCTAGTGAACTTGTACTTGATGTGGTTTTAGGCACAGAGGATGCATTTTTCTGCTCTCTTGGCCACAGTGATGTTTTCACTTCTTGCTTTTGTTGCATTTTGGGAGGAGGAGGTGATGCAACAGAGAATGACTGCTTTCGCTTGACTGGCAGTGTCCCCTTGGCAAGCAGCAGCTTTTTTTGGCCACATAATTCCCTGCTATGTCCTGCTTTGGACTCTACAAAACCTGCTTCTTTCTTCTTCAGCATAATGGAGGATGTTCCAGACTCGACCGGCAGAGAAGGCTGTGAATTTGTGGGGTGGGGGGAAGGCCCATTAAAAAGCACATGGTGTTTGCGGCTCAGGTTCTGTTCTAGGCTGCGCATGACGTCGTGACTTAAGGATGGCATGTTTCCGACTCTTGGCCTTTTAATTCCTTGGCCCTTGAAAACACATTTTGGAAGGTGAGAGTTTACCAAGAAAACATGGTTTTGCCCAAACTCTTTCACTTGTGAAGGCATTTGTTCCATTCCTGTACTAACACATGTCTCTGTTTGCTGCTTATTCATTTTGTCAGTTTTTTGAGTTGTGATTTTGATGGGTGGCCCTTCGTTCATCTCAGCAGTGTCCTTTAAGCTCTCATGGTCTGGTCTTGGGGACCCTGAAGGAAGAACCTCTTGTGCAGATTCTGATATTTTTCCAAGAAGTGTAGAATGATGCTTCTGGACCTTCTTCTGGAGGTGTGCCTCAAGAAGTTGCTGGGCCTCCGAGCTCACGAGAGCTGCAAGCACTGTTTTGACACGCTTTCTACATGGTGTGGGCATGAGAGGTTTGGGCGAGCATGGTTCCAAGTCATCCGTCTGTACATTTCTAATCTTCTCTTGACTAGGGCATGGCCTGGGAAGCAGGAACTTGCTCCCTGTGATGAGAGGTTTGGGCGAGCATGGTTCCAAGTCATCCGTGTGTACATTTCTAATCTTCTCTTGACTAGGGCATGGCCTGGGAAGCAGGCACTTGCTCCCTGTGATGAGAGGTGTGGGCGAGGATGGTTCCAAGCCATCAGTCTGTACATATCTAATATTCTCTTGACTAGGGCATGGCCTGAGAAGCAGGCACTTGCTCCCTGTGATGAGAGGTTTGGGCGAGCATGGTTCCAAGCCGTCCGTCTGTACATTTCTAATCTTCTCTTGACTAGGGCATGGCCTGGGAAACAGGCACTTGCTCCCTGTGATGAGAGGTTTGGGCAAGCATGGTTCCAAGCCATCCGTCTGTACATATCTAATCTTCTCTTGACTAGGGCATGGCCTGGGAAGGAGGCACTTGCTCCCTGTGATGAGAGGTTTGGGCGAGCATGGTTCCAATCCTTTAATTAACATCTGCTGAGACCATTTAGTCACAGGTGGATGACACTTCCTCCTCCCCCTCCTCCTCCTCCTCCTCCTCTTACTGCCTCCATTTGCTACACGGGGTTTACTCCCTAGTGAACTTGTACTTGATGTGGTTTTGGGCACAGAGGATGCATTTTTCTGCTCTCTTGTCCACAGTGATGTTTTCACTCCTTGCTTTTGTTGCATTTTGGGAGGAGGAGGCGATGCAACAGAGAATGACTGCTTTCGCTTGACTGGCAGTGTCCCCTTGGCAAGCAGCAGCTTTTTTTGGCCACATAATTCCCTGCTATGTCCTGTTTTGGACTCTACAAAACCTGCTTCTTTCTTCTTCAGCATAATGGAGGATGTTCCAGACTCGACCGGCAGAGAAGGCTGTGAATTTGTGGGGTGGGGGGAAGGCCCACTAAAAAGCACATGGTGTTTGCGGCTCAAGTTCTGTTCTAGGCTGCGCATGACGTCGTGACTTAAGGATGGCATGTTTCCGACTCTTGGCCTTTTAATTCCTTGGCCCTTGAAAAAACATTTTGGAAGGTGAGAGTTTGCCAAGAAACCATGGTTTTGCCCAAACTCTTTCACTTGTGAAGGCATTTGTTCCATTCCTGTACTAACACATGTCTCTGTTTGCTGCTTATTCATTTTGTCAGTTTTTTGAGTTGTGATTTTGATGGGTGGCCCTTCGTCCATCTCAGCAGTGTCCTTTAAGCTCTCATGGTCTGGTCTTGGGGACCCTGAAGGAAGAACTTCTTGTGCAGATTCTGATATTTTTCCAAGAAGTGTAGAATGATGCTTCTGGACCTTCTTCTGGAGGTGTGCCTCAACAAGTTGCTGGGCCTCCGAGCTCACGAGAGCTGCAAGCACTGTTTTGACACGCTTTCTACATGGTGTGGGCTTGAGTGGTTTGGGCGAGCATGGTTCCAAGTCATCCGTCTGTACATTTCTAATCTTCTCTTGACTAGGGCATGGCCTGGGAAACAGGCGCTTGCTCCCCGTGATGAGAGGTTTGGGCGAGCATGGTTCCAAGTCATCCGTGTGTACATTTCTAATCTTCTCTTGACTAGGGCATGGCCTGGGAAGCAGGCGCTTGCTCCCTGTGATGAGAGGTGTGGGCGAGGATGGTTCAAAGCTATCCGTCTGTACATATCTAATATTCTCTTGACTAGGGCATGGCCTGGGAAGCAGGCGCTTGCTCCCTGTGATGAGAGGTTTGGGCGAGCATGGTTCCAAGCCATCCGTCTGTACATTTCTAATCTTCTCTTGACTAGGGCATGGCCTGGGAAACAGGCGCTTGCTCCCTGTGATGAGAGGTTTGGGCGAGCATGGTTCCAAGCCATCCTTCTGTACATTTCTAATCTTCTCTTGACTAGGGCATGGCCTGGCAAGCCGGCGCTTGCTCCCTGTGATGAGAGGTTTGGGCGAGCATGGTTCCATGCCATCCTTCTGTACATTTCTAATCTTCTCTTGACTAGGGCATGGCCTGGCAAGCCGGCGCTTGCTCCCTGTAATGAGAGGTTTGGGCGAGCATGGTTCCAAGCCATCCTTCTGTACATTTCTAATCTTCTCTTGACTAGGGCATGGCCTGGCAAGCCGGCGCTTGCTCCCTGTGATGAGAGGTTTGGGCGAGCATGGTTCCAAGCCATCCTTCTGTACATTTATAATCTTCTCTTGACTAGGGCATGGCCTGGCAAGCCGGCGCTTGCTCCCTGTGATGAGAGGTTTGGGCGAGCATGGTTCCAAGCCATCCTTCTGTACATTTCTAATCTTCTCTTGACTAGGGCATGGCCTTGCAAGCCGGCGCTTGCTCCCTGTGATGAGAGGTTTGGGCGAGCATGGTTCCAAGCCATCCTTCTGTACATTTCTAATCTTCTCTTGACTAGGGCATGGCCTGGCAAGCCGGCGCTTGCTCCCTGTGATGGGAGGTTTGGGCGAGCATGGTTCCAAGCCATCCTTCTGTACATTTCTAATCTTCTCTTGACTAGGGCATGGCCTGGCAAGCCGGCGCTTGCTCCCTGTGATGAGAGGTTTGGGCGAGCATGGTTCCAAGCCATCCTTCTGTACATTTCTAATCTTCTCTTGACTAGGGCATGGCCTGGCAAGCCGGCGCTTGCTCCCTGTGATGAGAGGTTTGGGCGAGCATGGTTCCAAGCCATCCGTCTGTACATTTCTAATCTTCTCTTGACTAGGGCATGGCCTGGGAAGCAGGCGCTTGCTCCCCGTGATGAGAGGTTTGGGCGAGCATGGTTCCAAGTAATCCGTCTGTACATTTCTAATCTTCTCTTGACTAGGGCATGGCCTGGGAAGCAGGCGCTTGCTCCCCGTGATGAGAGGTGTGGGCGAGGATGGTTCCAAGCCATCCGTCTGTACATATCTAATCTTCTCTTGACTAGGGCATGGCCTGGGAAACAGGCGCTTGCTCCCCGTGATGAGAGGTTTGGGCGAGCATGGTTCCAAGCCATCCGTCTGTACATTTCTAATCTTCTCTTGACTAGGGCATGGCCTGGGAAACAGGCGCTTGCTCCCTGTGATGAGAGGTTTGGGCGAGCATGGTTCCAAGCCATCCTTCTGTACATTTCTAATCTTCTCTTGACTAGGGCATGGCCTGGCAAGCCGGCGCTTGCTCCCTGTGATGAGAGGTTTGGGCGAGCATGGTTCCAAGCCATCCTTCTGTACATTTCTAATCTTCTCTTGACTAGGGCATGGCCTGGCAAGCCGGCGCTTGCTCCCTGTGATGAGAGGTTTGGGCGAGCATGGTTCCAAGCCATCCTTCTGTGCATTTCTAATCTTCTCTTGACTAGGGCATGGCCTGGCAAGCCGGCGCTTGCTCCCTGTGATGAGAGGTTTGGGCGAGCATGGTTCCAAGCCATCCTTCTGTACATTTCTAATCTTCTCTTGACTAGGGCATGGCCTGGCAAGCCGGCGCTTGCTCCCTGTGATGAGAGGTTTGGGCGAGCATGGTTCCAAGCCATCCTTCTGTACATTTCTAATCTTCTCTTGAGTAGGGCATGGCCTGGCAAGCCGGCGCTTGCTCCCTGTGATGAGAGGTTTGGGCGAGCATGGTTCCAAGCCATCCTTCTGTACATTTCTAATCTTCTCCTGACTAGGGCATGGCCTGGCAAGCCGGCGCTTGCTCCCTGTGATGAGAGGTTTGGGCGAGCATGGTTCCAAGCCATCCTTCTGTACATTTCTAATCTTCTCCTGACTAGGGCATGGCCTGGCAAGCCGGCGCTTGCTCCCTGTGATGAGAGGTTTGGGCGAGCATGGTTCCAAGCCATCCTTCTGTACATTTCTAATCTTCTCTTGACTAGGGCATGGCCTGGCAAGCCGGCGCTTGCTCCCTGTGATGAGAGGTTTGGGCGAGCATGGTTCCAAGCCATCCTTCTGTACATTTCTAATCTTCTCTTGACTAGGGCATGGCCTGGCAAGCCAGCGCTTGCTCCCTGTGATGAGAGGTTTGGGCGAGCATAGTTCCAATCCTTTAATTAACATCTGCTGAGACCTTTTAATCACAGCTGGATGACACTTCCTCCTCCTCCTCCTCCTCCTCCTCTTACTGCCTCAATTTGCTACACGGGGTTTACTCCCTAGTGAACTTGTACTTGATGTGGTTTTAGGCACAGAGGATGCATTTTTCTGCTCTCTTGGCCACAGTGCTGTTTTCACTCCTTGCTTTTGTTGCATTTTGGGAGGAGGAGGCGATGCAACAGAGAATGACTGCTTTCGCTTGACTGGCAGTGTCCCCTTGGCAAGCAGCAGCTTTTTTTGGCCACATAATTCCCTGCTATGTCCTGTTTTGGACTCTACAAAACCTGCTTCTTTCTTCTTCAGCATAATAGAGGATGTTCAGACTCGACCAGCAGAGAAGGCTGTGAATTTGTGGGGTGGGGGGAAGGCCCACTAAAAAGCACATGGTGTTTGCGGCTCAGGTTCTGTTCTAGGCTGCGCATGACGTCGTGACTTAAGGATGGCATGTTTCCGACTCTTGGCCTTTTAATTCCTTGGCCCTTGAAAACACATTTTGGAAGGTGAGAGTTTGCCAAGAAAACATGGTTTTGCCCAAACTCTTTCACTTGTGAAGGCATTTGTTCCATTCCTGTACTAACACATGTCTCTGTTTGCTGCTTATTCATTTTGTCAGTTTTTTGAGTTGTGATTTTGATGGGTGGCCCTTCGTCCATCTCAGCAGTGTCCTTTAAGCTCTCATGGTCTGGTCTTGGGGACCCTGAAGGAAGAACCTCTTGTGCAGATTCTGATATTTTTCCAAGAAGTGTAGAATGATGCTTCTGGACCTTTTTCTGGAGGTGTGCCTCAACAAGTTGCTGGGCCTCCGAGCTCATGAGAGCTGCAAGCACTGTTTTGACACGCTTTCTACATGGTGTGGGCTTGAGTGGTTTGGGCGAGCATGGTTCCAAGTCATCCGTCTGTACATTTCTAATCTTCTTTTGACTAGGGCATGGCCTGGGAAGCAGGCACTTGCTCCCCGTGATGAGAGGTTTGGGCGAGCATGGTTCCAAGTCATCCGTGCGTACATTTCTAATCTTCTCTTGACTAGGGCATGACCTGGGAAGCAGGCACTTGCTCCCTGTGATGAGAGGTGTGGGCGAGGATGGTTCCAAGCCATCCGTCTGTACATATCTAATATTCTCTTGACTAGGGCATGGCCTGGGAAGCAGGCACTTGCTCCCTGTGATGAGAGGTTTGGGCGAGCATTGTTCCAAGCCATCCGTCTGTACATTTCTAATCTTCTCTTGACTAGGGCATGGCCTGGGAAACAGGCACTTACTCCCTGTAATGAGAGGTTTGGACAAGCATGGTTCCAAGCCATCCATCTGTACATATCTAATCTTCCCTTGACTAGGGCATGGCCTGGGAAGCAGGCACTTGCTCAAAGTGATGAGAGGTTTGGGCAAGCATGGTTCCAATCCTTTAATTAACATCTGCTGAGACCTTTTAGTCACAGCTGGATGACACTTCATCCTCCTCCTCCTCCTCCGCCTCTTCCTCCTCCTCCTCTTACTGCCTCCATTTGCTACACGGGGTTTACCCCCTAGTGAACTTGTACTTGATGTGGTTTTAGGCACAGAGGATGCATTTTTCTGCTCTCTTGGCCACAGTGATGTTTTCACTTCTTGCTTTTGTTGCATTTTGGGAGGAGAAGGCGATGCAACAGAGAATGACTGCTTTCGGTTGACTGGCAGTGTCCCCTTGGCAAGCAGCAGCTTTTTTTGGCCACATAATTCCCTGCTATGTCCTGCTTTGGACTCTACAAAACCTGCTTCTTTCTTCTTCAGCATAATGGAGGATGTTCTAGACTCGACCGGCAGAGAAGGCTGTGAATTTGTGGGGTGGGGGGAAGGCCCATTAAAAAGCACATGGTGTTTGCGGCTCAGGTTCTGTTCTAGGCTGCGCATGACGTCGTGACTTAAGGATGGCATGTTTCCGACTCTTGGCCTTTTAATTCCTTGGCCCTTGAAAACACATTTTGGAAGGTGAGAGTTTGCCAAGAAAACATGGTTTTGCCAAAACTCTTTCACTTGTGAAGGCATTTGTTCCATTCCTGTACTAACACATGTCTCTGTTTGCTGCTTATTCATTTTGTCAGTTTTATGAGTTGTGATTTTGATGGGTGGCCCTTCGTTCATCTCAGCAGTGTCCTTTAAGCTCTCATGGTCTGGTCTTGGGGACCCTGAAGGAAGAACCTCTTGTGCAGATTCTGATATTTTTCCAAGAAGTGTAGAATGATGCTTCTGGACCTTCTTCTGGAGGTGTGCCTCAAGAAGTTGCTGGGCCTCCGAGCTCACGAGAGCTGCAAGAACTGTTTTGACACGCTTTCTACATGGTGTGGGCATGAGAGGTTTGGGCGAGCATGGTTCCAAGTCATCCGTCTGTACATTTCTAATCTTCTCTTGACTAGGGCATGGCCTGGGAAGGAGGAACTTGCTCCCCGTGATGAGAGGTTTGGGCGAGCATGGTTCCAAGTCATCCGTGCGTACATTTCTAATCTTCTCTTGACTAGGGCATGGCCTGGGAAGCAGGCACTTGCTCCCTGTGATGAGAGGTGTGGGCGAGGATGGTTCCAAGCCATCCGTCTGTACATATCTAATATTCTCTTGACTAGGGCATGGCCTGGGAAGCAGGCACTTGCTCCCTGTGATGAGAGGTTTGGGCGAGCATGGTTCCAAGCCATCCGTCTGTACATTTCTAATCTTCTCTTGACTAGGGCATGGCCTGGGAAACAGGCACTTGCTCCCTGTGATGAGAGGTTTGGGCAAGCATGGTTCCAAGCCATCCGTCTGTACATATCTAATCTTCTCTTGACTAGGGCATGGCCTGGGAAGCAGGCACTTGCTCCCTGTGATGAGAGGTTTGGGCGAGCATGGTTCCAATCCTTTAATTAACATCTGCTGAGACCTTTTAGTCACAGCTGGATGTCACTTCCTCCTCCTCCTCCTCCTCCTCCTCCTCTTACTGCCTCCATTTGCTACACGGGGTTTACTCCCTAGTGAACTTGTACTTGATGTGGTTTTGGGCACAGAGGATGCATTTTTCTGCTCTCTTGGCCACAGTGATGTTTTCACTCCTTGCTTTTGTTGCATTTTGGGAGGAGGAGGCGATGCAACAGAGAATGACTGCTTTCGCTTGACTGGCAGTGTCCCCTTGGCAAGCAGCAGCTTTTTTTGGCCACATAATTCCCTGCTATGTCCTGTTTTGGACTCTACAAAACCTGCTTCTTTCTTCTTCAGCATAATGGAGGATGTTCCAGACTCGACCGGCAGAGAAGGCTGTGAATTTGTGGGGTGGGGGGAAGGCCCACTAAAAAGCACATGGTGTTTGCGGCTCAGGTTCTGTTCTAGGCTGCGCATGACGTCGTGACTTAAGGATGGCATGTTTCCGACTCTTGGCCTTTTAATTCCCTGGCCCTTGAAAACACATTTTGGAAGGTGAGAGTTTGCCAAGAAAACATGGTTTTGCCCAAACTCTTTCACTTGTGAAGGCATTTGTTCCATTCCTGTACTAACACATGTCTCTGTTTGCTGCTTATTCATTTTGTCAGATTTTTGAGTTGTGATTTTGATGAGTGGCCCTTCGTTCATCTCAGCAGTGTCCTTTAAGCTCTCATGGTCTGGTCTTGGGGACCCTGAAGGAAGAACCTCTTGTGCAGATTCTGATATTTTTCCAAGAAGTGTAGAATGATGCTTCTGGACCTTCTTCTGGAGGTGTGCCTCAAGAAGTTGCTGGGCCTCCGAGCTCACGAGAGCTGCAAGCACTGTCTTGACACGCTTTCTACATGGTGTGGGCTTGAGAGGTTTGGGCGAGCATGGTTCCAAGTCATCCGTCTGTACATTTCTAATCTTCTCTTGACTAGGGCATGGCCTGGGAAGCAGGCACTTGCTCCCCGCGATGAGAGGTTTGGGCGAGCATGGTTCCAAGTCATCCGTGTGTACATTTCTAATCTTCTCTTGACTAGGGCATGGCCTGGGAAGCAGGCACTTGCTCCCTGTGATGAGAGGTGTGGGCGAGGATGGTTCCAAGCCATCCGTCTATACATATCTAATATTCTCTTGACTAGGGCATGGCCTGGGAAGCAGGCACTTGCTCCCTGTGATGAGAGGTTTGGGCGAGCATGGTTCCAAGCCATCCGTCTGTACATTTCTAATCTTCTCTTGACTAGGGCATGGCCTGGGAAACAGGCACTTGCTCCCTGTGATGAGAGGTTTGGGCAAGCATGGTTCCAAGCCATCCGTCTGTACATATCTAATCTTCCCTTGACTAGGGCATGGCCTGGGAAGCAGGCACTTGCTCACTGTGATGAGAGGTTTGGGCAAGCATGGTTCCAATCCTTTAATTAACATCTGCTGAGACCATTTAGTCACAGCTGGATGACACTTCCTCCTCCCCCTCCTCCTCCTCCTCTTACTGCCTCAATTTGCTACACGGGGTTTACTCCCTAGTGAACTTGTACTTGATGTGGTTTTAGGCACAGAGGATGCATTTTTCTGCTCTCTTGGCCACAGTGCTGTTTTCACTCCTTGCTTTTGTTGCATTTTGGGAGGAGGAGGCGATGCAACAGAGAATGACTGCTTTCGCTTGACTGGCAGTGTCCCCTTGGCAAGCAGCAGCTTTTTTTGGCCACATAATTCCCTGCTATGTCCTGTTTTGGACTCTACAAAACCTGCTTCTTTCTTCTTCAGCATAATGGAGGATGTTCCAGACTCGACCGGCAGAGAAGGCTGTGAATTTGTGGGGTGGGGGGAAGGCCCACTAAAAAGCACATGGTGTTTGCGGCTCAGGTTCTGTTCTAGGCTGCGCATGACGTCGTGACTTAAGGATGGCATGTTTCCGACTCTTGGCCTTTTAATTCCTTGGCCCTTGAAAAAACATTTTGGAAGGTGAGAGTTTGCCAATAAACCATGGTTTTGCCCAAACTCTTTCACTTGTGAAGGCATTTGTTCAATTCCTGTACTAACTCATGTCTCTGTTTGCTGCTTATTCATTTTGTCAGTTTTTTGAGTTGTGATTTTGATGGGTGGCCCTTCGTCCATCTCAGCAGTGTCCTTTAAGCTCTCATAGTCTGGTCTTGGGGACCCTGAAGGAAGAACCTCTTGTGCAGATTCTGATATTTTTCAAAGAAGTGTAGAATGATGCTTCTGGACCTTCTTCTGGAGGTGTGCCTCAACAAGTTGCTGGGCCTCCGAGCTCACGAGAGCTGCAACCACTGTTTTGACACGCTTTCTACATGGTGTGGGCTTGAGTGGTTTGGGCGAGCATGGTTCCAAGTCATCCGTCTGTACATTTCTAATCTTCTCTTGACTAGGGCATGGCCTGGGAAGCAGGCGCTTGCTCCCCGTGATGAGAGGTTTGGGCGAGCATGGTTCCAAGCCATCCTTCTGTACATTTCTAATCTTCTCTTGACTAGGGCATGGCCTGGCAAGCCGGCGCTTGCTCCCTTTGATGAGAGGTTTGGGCGAGCATGGTTCCAAGCCATCCTTCTGTACATTTCTAATCTTCTCTTGACTAGGGCATGGCCTGGCAAGCCGGCGCTTGCTCCCCGTGATGAGAGGTTTGGGCGAGCATGGTTCCAAGCCATCCTTCTGTACATTTCTAATCTTCTCTTGACTAGGGCATGGCCTGGCAAGCCGGCGCTTGCTCCCCGTGATGAGAGGTTTGGGCGAGCATGGTTCCAAGCCATCCTTCTGTACATTTCTAATCTTCTCTTGACTAGGGCATGGCCTGGCAAGCCGGCGCTTGCTCCCCGTGATTAGAGGTTTGGGCGAGCATGGTTCCAAGCCATCCTTCTGTACATTTCTAATCTTCTCTTGACTAGGGCATGGCCTGGCAAGCCGGCGCTTGCTCCCCGTGATGAGAGGTTTGGGCGAGCATGGTTCCAAGCCATCCTTCTGTACATTTCTAATCTTCTCTTGACTAGGGCATGGCCTGGCAAGCCGGCGCTTGCTCCCTGTGATGAGAGGTTTGGGCGAGCATGGTTCCAAGCCATCCTTCTGTACATTTCTAATCTTCTCTTGACTAGGGCATGGCCTGGCAAGCCGTCGCTTGCTCCCCGTGATGAGAGGTTTGGGCGAGCATGGTTCCAAGCCATCCTTCTGTACATTTCTAATCTTCTCTTGACTAGGGCATGGCCTGGCAAGCCGTCGCTTGCTCCCCGTGATGAGAGGTTTGGGCGAGCATGGTTCCAAGCCATCCTTCTGTACATTTCTAATCTTCTCTTGACTAGGGCATGGCCTGGCAAGCCGTCGCTTGCTCCCCGTGATGAGAGGTTTGGGCGAGCATGGTTCCAAGCCATCCTTCTGTACATTTCTAATCTTCTCTTGACTAGGGCATGGCCTGGCAAGCCGGCGCTTGCTCCCCGTGATGAGAGGTTTGGGCGAGCATGGTTCCAAGCCATCCTTCTGTACATTTCTAATCTTCTCTTGACTAGGGCATGGCCTGGCAAGCCGGCGCTTGCTCCCCGTGATGAGAGGTTTGGGCGAGCATGGTTCCAAGCCATCCTTCTGTACATTTCTAATCTTCTCTTGACTAGGGCATGGCCTGGCAAGCCGGCGCTTGCTCCCCGTGATGAGAGGTTTGGGCGAGCATGGTTCCAAGCCATCCTTCTGTACATTTCTAATCTTCTCTTGACTAGGGCATGGCCTGGCAAGCCGGCGCTTGCTCCCCGTGATGAGAGGTTTGGGCGAGCATGGTTCCAAGCCATCCTTCTGTACATTTCTAATCTTCTCTTGACTGGGCATGGCCTGGCAAGCCGGCGCTTGCTCCCCGTGATGAGAGGTTTGGGCGAGCATGGTTCCAAGCCATCCTTCTGTACATTTCTAATCTTCTCTTGACTAGGGCATGGCCTGGCAAGCCGGCGCTTGCTCCCCGTGATGAGAGGTTTGGGCGAGCATGGTTCCAAGCCTTTAATTAACATCTGCTGAGACCTTTTAATCACAGTTGGATGACACTTCCTCCTCCTCCTCCTCCTCCTCCTCCTCTTACTGCCTCCATTTGCTACACTGGGTTTACTCCCTAGTAAACTTGTACTTGATGTGGTTTTAGGCACAGAGGATGCATTTTTCTGCTCTCTTGGCCACAGTGATGTTTTCACTCCTTGCTTTTATTGCATTTTGGGAGGAGGAGGCGATGCAACAGAGAATGACTGCTTTCGCTTGACTGGCAGTGTCCCCTTGGCAAGCAGCAGCTTTTTTTGGCCACATAATTTCCTGCTATGTCCTGTTTTGGACTTTACAAAACCTGCTTCTTTCTTCTTCAGCATAATGGAGGATGTTCCAGACTCGACCGGCAGAGAAGGCTGTGAATTTGTGGGGTAGGGGGAAGGCCCACTAAAAAGCACATGGTGTTTGCGGCTCAGGTTCTGTTCTAGGCTGCGCATGACGTCGTGACTTAAGGATGGCATGTTTCCGACTCTTGGCCTTTTAATTCCTTGGCCCTTGAAAACACATTTTGGAAGGTGAGAGTTTACCAAGAAAACATGGTTTTGCCCAAACTCTTTCACTTGTGAAGGCATTTGTTCCATTCCTGTACTAACACATGTCTCTGTTTGCTGCTTATTCATTTTGTCAGATTTTTGAGTTGTGATTTTGATGGGTGGCCCTTCGTTCATCTCAGCAGTGTCCTTTAAGCTCTCATGGTCTGGTCTTGGGGACCCTGAAGGAAGAACCTCTTGTGCAGATTCTGATATTTTTCCAAGAAGTGTAGAATGATGCTTCTGGACCTTCTTCTGGAGGTGTGCCTCAAGAAGTTGCTGGGCCTCCGAGCTCACGAGAGCTGCAAGCACTGTTTTGACACGCTTTCTACATGGTGTGGGCTTGAGAGGTTTGGGCGAGCATGGTTCCAAGTCATCCGTCTGTACATTGCTAATCTTCTCTTGACTAGGGCTTGGCCTGGGAAGCAGGCACTTGCTCCCCGTGATGAGAGGTTTGGGCGAGCATGGTTCCAAGTCATCCGTGTGTACATTTCTAATCTTCTCTTCACTAGGGCATGGCCTGGGAAGCAGGCACTTGCTCCCTGTGATGAGAGGTGTGGGCGAGGATGGTTCCAAGCCATCCGTCTGTACATATCTAATATTCTCTTGACTAGGGCATGGCCTGGGAAGCAGGCACTTGCTCCCTGTGATGAGAGGTTTGGGCAAGCATGGTTCCAAGCCATCCGTCTGTACATTTCTAATCTTCTCTTGACTAGGGCATGGCCTGGGAAACAGGCACTTGCTCCCTGTGATGAGAGGTTTGGGCAAGCATGGTTCCAAGCCATCCGTCTGTACATATCTAATCTTCTCTTGACTAGGGCATGGCCTGGGAAGCAGGCACTTGCTCCCTGTGATGAGAGGTTTGGGCGAGCATGGTTCCAATCCTTTAATTAACATCTGCTGAGACCTTTTAGTCACAGCTGGATGACACTTCCTCCTCCTCCTCCTCCTCCTCTTACTGCCTCCATTTGCTACACGGGGTTTACTCCCTAGTAAACTTGTACTTGATGTGGTTTTAGGCACAGAGGATGCATTTTTCTGCTCTCTTGGCTACAGTGATGTTTTCACTCCTTGCTTTTGTTGCATTTTGGGAGGAGGAGGCGATGCAACAGAGAATGACTGCTTTCGCTTGACTGGCAGTGTCCCCTTGGCAAGCAGCAGCTTTTTTTGGCCACATAATTCCCTGCTATGTCCTGTTTTGGACTCTACAAAACCTGCTTCTTTCTTCTTCAGCATAATGGAGGATGTTCCAGACTCGACCGACAGAGAAGGCTGTGAATTTGTGCGGTGGGGGGAAGGCCCACTAAAAAGCACATGGTGTTTGCGGATCAGGTTCTGTTCTAGGCTGCGCATGACGTCGTGACTTAAGGATGGTATGTTTCCGACTCTTGGCCTTTTAATTCCTTGGCCCTTGAAAAAACATTTTGGAAGGTGAGAGTTTGCCAAGAAACCATGGTTTTGCCCAAACTCTTTCACTTGTGAAGGCATTTGTTCCATTCCTGTACTAACACATGTCTCTGTTTGCTGCTTATTCATTTTGTCAGTTTTTTGAGTTGTGATTTTGATGGGTGGCCCTTCGTCCATCTCAGCAGTGTCCTTTAAGCTCTCATGGTCTGGTCTTGGGGACCCTGAAGGAAGAACCTCTTGTGCAGATTCTGATATTTTTCCAAGAAGTGTAGAATGATGCTTCTGGACCTTCTTCTGGAGGTGTGCCTCAACAAGTTGCTGGGCCTCCAAGCTCACGAGAGCTGCAAGCACTGTTTTGACACGCTTTCTACATGGTGTGGGCTTGAGTGGTTTGGGCGAGCATGGTTCCAAGTCATCCGTCTGTACATTTCTAATCTTCTCTTGACTAGGGCATGGCCTGGGAAGCAGGCACTTGCTCCCCGTGATGAGAGGTTTGGGCGAGCATGGTTCCAAGTCATCCGTGCGTACATTTCTAATCTTCTCTTGACTAGGGCATGACCTGGGAAGCAGGCACTTGCTCCCTGTGATGAGAGGTGTGGGCGAGGATGGTTCCAAGCCATCCGTCTGTACATATCTAATATTCTCTTGACTAGGGCATGGCCTGGGAAGCAGTCACTTGCTCCCTGTGATGAGAGGTTTGGGCGAGCATGGTTCCAAGCCATCCGTCTGTACATTTCTAATCTTCTCTTGACTAGGGCATGGCCTGGGAAACAGGCACTTGCTCCCTGTGATGAGAGGTTTGGGCGAGCATGGTTCCAAGCCATCCTTCTGTACATTTCTAATCTTCTCTTGACTAGGGCATGGCCTGGCAAGCCGGCGCTTGCTCCCCGTGATGAGAGGTTTGGGCGAGCATGGTTCCAAGCCATCCTTCTGTACATTTCTAATCTTCTCTTGACTAGGGCATGGCCTGGCAAGCCGGCGCTTGCTCCCCGTGATGAGAGGTTTGGGCGAGCATGGTTCCAAGCCATCCTTCTGTACATTTCTAATCTTCTCTTGACTAGGGCATGGCCTGGCAAGCCGGCGCTTGCTCCCCGTGATGAGAGGTTTGGGCGAGCATGGTTCCAAGCCATCCTTCTGTACATTTCTAATCTTCTCTTGACTGGGCATGGCCTGGCAAGCCGGCGCTTGCTCCCCGTGATGAGAGGTTTGGGCGAGCATGGTTCCAAGCCATCCTTCTGTACATTTCTAATCTTCTCTTGACTAGGGCATGGCCTGGCAAGCCGGCGCTTGCTCCCCGTGATGAGAGGTTTGGGCGAGCATGGTTCCAAGCCTTTAATTAACATCTGCTGAGACCTTTTAATCACAGTTGGATGACACTTCCTCCTCCTCCTCCTCCTCCTCCTCCTCTTACTGCCTCCATTTGCTACACTGGGTTTACTCCCTAGTAAACTTGTACTTGATGTGGTTTTAGGCACAGAGGATGCATTTTTCTGCTCTCTTGGCCACAGTGATGTTTTCACTCCTTGCTTTTATTGCATTTTGGGAGGAGGAGGCGATGCAACAGAGAATGACTGCTTTCGCTTGACTGGCAGTGTCCCCTTGGCAAGCAGCAGCTTTTTTTGGCCACATAATTTCCTGCTATGTCCTGTTTTGGACTTTACAAAACCTGCTTCTTTCTTCTTCAGCATAATGGAGGATGTTCCAGACTCGACCGGCAGAGAAGGCTGTGAATTTGTGGGGTAGGGGGAAGGCCCACTAAAAAGCACATGGTGTTTGCGGCTCAGGTTCTGTTCTAGGCTGCGCATGACGTCGTGACTTAAGGATGGCATGTTTCCGACTCTTGGCCTTTTAATTCCTTGGCCCTTGAAAACACATTTTGGAAGGTGAGAGTTTACCAAGAAAACATGGTTTTGCCCAAACTCTTTCACTTGTGAAGGCATTTGTTCCATTCCTGTACTAACACATGTCTCTGTTTGCTGCTTATTCATTTTGTCAGATTTTTGAGTTGTGATTTTGATGGGTGGCCCTTCGTTCATCTCAGCAGTGTCCTTTAAGCTCTCATGGTCTGGTCTTGGGGACCCTGAAGGAAGAACCTCTTGTGCAGATTCTGATATTTTTCCAAGAAGTGTAGAATGATGCTTCTGGACCTTCTTCTGGAGGTGTGCCTCAAGAAGTTGCTGGGCCTCCGAGCTCACGAGAGCTGCAAGCACTGTTTTGACACGCTTTCTACATGGTGTGGGCTTGAGAGGTTTGGGCGAGCATGGTTCCAAGTCATCCGTCTGTACATTGCTAATCTTCTCTTGACTAGGGCTTGGCCTGGGAAGCAGGCACTTGCTCCCCGTGATGAGAGGTTTGGGCGAGCATGGTTCCAAGTCATCCGTGTGTACATTTCTAATCTTCTCTTCACTAGGGCATGGCCTGGGAAGCAGGCACTTGCTCCCTGTGATGAGAGGTGTGGGCGAGGATGGTTCCAAGCCATCCGTCTGTACATATCTAATATTCTCTTGACTAGGGCATGGCCTGGGAAGCAGGCACTTGCTCCCTGTGATGAGAGGTTTGGGCAAGCATGGTTCCAAGCCATCCGTCTGTACATTTCTAATCTTCTCTTGACTAGGGCATGGCCTGGGAAACAGGCACTTGCTCCCTGTGATGAGAGGTTTGGGCAAGCATGGTTCCAAGCCATCCGTCTGTACATATCTAATCTTCTCTTGACTAGGGCATGGCCTGGGAAGCAGGCACTTGCTCCCTGTGATGAGAGGTTTGGGCGAGCATGGTTCCAATCCTTTAATTAACATCTGCTGAGACCTTTTAGTCACAGCTGGATGACACTTCCTCCTCCTCGTCCTCCTCCTCTTACTGCCTCCATTTGCTACACGGGGTTTACTCCCTAGTAAACTTGTACTTGATGTGGTTTTAGGCACAGAGGATGCATTTTTCTGCTCTCTTGGCTACAGTGATGTTTTCACTCCTTGCTTTTGTTGCATTTTGGGAGGAGGAGGCGATGCAACAGAGAATGACTGCTTTCGCTTGACTGGCAGTGTCCCCTTGGCAAGCAGCAGCTTTTTTTGGCCACATAATTCCCTGCTATGTCCTGTTTTGGACTCTACAAAACCTGCTTCTTTCTTCTTCAGCATAATGGAGGATGTTCCAGACTCGACCGACAGAGAAGGCTGTGAATTTGTGCGGTGGGGGGAAGGCCCACTAAAAAGCACATGGTGTTTGCGGATCAGGTTCTGTTCTAGGCTGCGCATGACGTCGTGACTTAAGGATGGTATGTTTCCGACTCTTGGCCTTTTAATTCCTTGGCCCTTGAAAAAACATTTTGGAAGGTGAGAGTTTGCCAAGAAACCATGGTTTTGCCCAAACTCTTTCACTTGTGAAGGCATTTGTTCCATTCCTGTACTAACACATGTCTCTGTTTGCTGCTTATTCATTTTGTCAGTTTTTTGAGTTGTGATTTTGATGGGTGGCCCTTCGTCCATCTCAGCAGTGTCCTTTAAGCTCTCATGGTCTGGTCTTGGGGACCCTGAAGGAAGAACCTCTTGTGCAGATTCTGATATTTTTCCAAGAAGTGTAGAATGATGCTTCTGGACCTTCTTCTGGAGGTGTGCCTCAACAAGTTGCTGGGCCTCCAAGCTCACGAGAGCTGCAAGCACTGTTTTGACACGCTTTCTACATGGTGTGGGCTTGAGTGGTTTGGGCGAGCATGGTTCCAAGTCATCCGTCTGTACATTTCTAATCTTCTCTTGACTAGGGCATGGCCTGGGAAGCAGGCACTTGCTCCCCGTGATGAGAGGTTTGGGCGAGCATGGTTCCAAGTCATCCGTGCGTACATTTCTAATCTTCTCTTGACTAGGGCATGACCTGGGAAGCAGGCACTTGCTCCCTGTGATGAGAGGTGTGGGCGAGGATGGTTCCAAGCCATCCGTCTGTACATATCTAATATTCTCTTGACTAGGGCATGGCCTGGGAAGCAGTCACTTGCTCCCTGTGATGAGAGGTTTGGGCGAGCATGGTTCCAAGCCATCCGTCTGTACATTTCTAATCTTCTCTTGACTAGGGCATGGCCTGGGAAACAGGCACTTGCTCCCTGTGATGAGAGGTTTGGGCAAGCATGGTTCCAAGCCATCCGTCTGTACATATATAATCTTCTCTTGACTAGGGCATGGCCTGGGAAGCAGGCACTTGCTCAAAGTGATGAGAGGTTTGGGCAAGCATGGTTCCAATCCTTTAATTAACATCTGCTGAGACCTTTTAGTCACAGCTGGATGACACTTCATCCTCCTCCTCCTCCTCCTCCTACTCCTCCTCTTACTGCCTCCATTTGCTACACGGGGTTTACTCCCTAGTGAACTTGTACTTGATGTGGTTTTAGGCACAGAGGATGCATTTTTCTGCTCTCTTGGCCACAGTGATGTTTTCACTCCTTGCTTTTGTTGCATTTTGGGAGGAGGAGGCGATGCAACAGAGAATGACTGCTTTCGCTTGACTGGCAGTGTCCCCTTGGCAAGCAGCAGCTTTTTTTGGCCACATAATTCCCTGCTATGTCCTGTTTTGGACTCTACAAAACCTGCTTCTTTCTTCTTCAGCATAATGGAGGATGTTCCAGACTCGACCGGCAGAGAAGGCTGTGAATTTGTGGGGTGGGGGGAAGGCCCACTAAAAAGCACATGGTGTTTGCGGCTCAGGTTCTGTTCTAGGCTGCGCATGTCGTCGTGACTTAAGGATGGCATGTTTCCGACTCTTAACCTTTTAATTCCCTGGCCCTTGAAAACACATTTTGGAAGGTGAGAGTTTGCAAAGAAAACATGGTTTTGCCCAAACTCTTTCACTTGTGAAGGCATTTGTTCCATTCCTGTACTAACACATGTCTCTGTTTGCTGCTTATTCATTTTGTCAGATTTTTGAGTTGTGATTTTGATGGGTGGCCCTTCGTTCATCTCAGCAGTGTCCTTTAAGCTCTCATGGTCTGGTCTTGGGGACCCTGAAGGAAGAACCTCTTGTGCAGATTCTGATATTTTTCCAAGAAGTGTAGAATGATGCTTCTGGACCTTCTTCTGGAGGTGTGCCTCAAGAAGTTGCTGGGCCTCCGAGCTCACGAGAGCTGCAAGCACTGTTTTGACACGCTTTCTACATGGTGTGGGCTTGAGAGGTTTGGGCGAGCATGGTTCCAAGTCATCCGTCTGTACATTTCTAATCTTCTCTTGACTAGGGCATGGCCTGGGAAGCAGGCACTTGCTCCCCGCGATGAGAGGTTTGGGCGAGCATGGTTCCAAGTCATCCGTGTGTACATTTCTAATCTTCTCTTGACTAGGGCATGGCCTGGGAAGCAGGCACTTGCTCCCTGTGATGAGAGGTGTGGGCGAGGATGGTTCCAAGCCATCCGTCTATACATATCTAATATTCTCTTGACTAGGGCATGGCCTGGGAAGCAGGCACTTGCTCCCTGTGATGAGAGGTTTGGGCGAGCATGGTTCCAAGCCATCCGTCTGTACATTTCTAATCTTCTCTTGACTAGGGCATGGCCTGGGAAACAGGCACTTGCTCCCTGTGATGAGAGGTTTGGGCAAGCATGGTTCCAAGCCATCCGTCTGTACATATCTAATCTTCTCTTGACTAGGGCATGGCCTGGGAAGCAGGCACTTGCTCACTGTGATGAGAGGTTTGGGCAAGCATGGTTCCAATCCTTCAATTAACATCTGCTGAGACCATTTAGTCACAGCTGGATGACACTTCCTCCTCCCCCTCCTCCTCCTCCTCTTACTGCCTCCATTTGCTACACGGGGTTTACTCCCTAGTGAACTTGTACTTGATGTGGTTTTGGGCACAGAGGATGCATTTTTCTGCTCTCTTGTCCACAGTGATGTTTTCACTCCTTGCTTTTGTTGCATTTTGGGAGGAGGAGGCGATGCAACAGAGAATGACTGCTTTCGCTTGACTGGCAGTGTCCCCTTGGCAAGCAGCAGCTTTTTTTGGCCACATAATTCCCTGCTGCGTCCTGTTTTGGACTCTACAAAACCTGCTTCTTTCTTCTTCAGCATAATGGAGGATGTTCCAGACTCGACCGGCAGAGAAGGCTGTGAATTTGTGGGGTGGGGGGAAGGCCCACTAAAAAGCACATGGTGTTTGCGGCTCAGGTTCTGTTCTAGGCTGCGCATGACGTCGTGACTTAAGGATGGCATGTTTCCGACTCTTGGCCTTTTAATTCCTTGGCCCTTGAAAAAACATTTTGGAAGGTGAGAGTTTGCCAAGAAACCATGGTTTTGCCCAAACTCTTTCACTTGTGAAGGCATTTGTTCCATTCCTGTACTAACACATGTCTCTGTTTGCTGCTTATTCATTTTGTCAGTTTTTTGAGTTGTGATTTTGATGGGTGGCCCTTCGTCCATCTCAGCAGTGTCCTTTCAGCTCTCATAGTCTGGTCTTGGGGACCCTGAAGGAAGAGCCTCTTGTGCAGATTCTGATATTTTTCCAAGAAGTGTAGAATGATGCTTCTGGACCTTCTTCTGGAGGTGTGCCTCAACAAGTTGCTGGGCCTCCGAGCTCACGAGAGCTGCAACCACTGTTTTGACACGCTTTCTACATGGTGTGGGCTTGAGTGGTTTGGGCGAGCATGGTTCCAAGTCATCCGTCTGTACATTTCTAATGTTCTCTTGACTAGGGCATGGCCTGGGAAGCAGGCGCTTGCTCCCCGTGATGAGAGGTTTGGGCGAGCATGGTTCCAAGCCATCCTTCTGTACATTTCTAATCTTCTCTTGACTAGGGCATGGCCTGGCAAGCCGGCGCTTGCTCCCCGTGATGAGAGGTTTGGGCGAGCATGGTTCCAAGCCATCCTTCTGTACATTTCTAATCTTCTCTTGACTAGGGCATGGCCTGGCAAGCCGGCGCTTGCTCCCCGTGATGAGAGGTTTGGGCGAGCATGGTTCCAAGCCATCCTTCTGTACATTTCTAATCTTCTCTTGACTAGGGCATGGCCTGGCAAGCCGGCGCTTGCTCCCCGTGATGAGAGGTTTGGGCGAACATGGTTCCAAGCCATCCCTCTGTACATTTCTAATCTTCTCTTGACTAGGGCATGGCCTGGCAAGCCGGCGCTTGCTCCCCGTGATGAGAGGTTTGGGCGAGCATGGTTCCAAGCCATCCTTCTGTACATTTCTAATCTTCTCTTGACTAGGGCATGGCCTGGCAAGCCGGCGCTTGCTCCCCGTGATGAGAGGTTTGGGCGAGCATGGTTCCAAGCCATCCTTCTGTACATTTCTAATCTTCTCTTGACTAGGGCATGGCCTGGCAAGCCGGCGCTTGCTCCCCGTGATGAGAGGTTTGGGCGAGCATGGTTCCAAGCCATCCTTCTGTACATTTCTAATCTTCTCTTGACTAGGGCATGGCCTGGCAAGCCGGCGCTTGCTCCCCGTGATGAGAGGATTGGGCGAGCATGGTTCCAAGCCATCCTTCTGTACATTTCTAATCTTCTCTTGACTAGGGCATGGCCTGGCAAGCCGGCGCTTGCTCCCCGTGATGAGAGGTTTGGGCGAGCATGGTTCCAAGCCATCCTTCTGTACATTTCTAATCTTCTCTTGACTAGGGCATGGCCTGGCAAGCCGGCGCTTGCTCCCCGTGATGAGAGGTTTGGGCGAGCATGGTTCCAAGCCATCCTTCTGTACATTTCTAATCTTCTCTTGACTAGGGCATGGCCTGGCAAGCCGGCGCTTGCTCCCCGTGATGAGAGGTTTGGGCGAGCATGGTTCCAAGCCATCCTTCTGTACATTTCTAATCTTCTCTTGACTAAGGCATGGCCTGACAAGCCGGCGCTTGCTCCCCGTGATGAGAGGTTTGGGCGAGCATGGTTCCAAGCCATCCTTCTGTACATTTCTAATCTTCTCTTGACTAGGGCATGGCCTGGCAAGCCGGCGCTTGCTCCCCGTGATGAGAGGTTTGGGCGAGCATGGTTCCAAGCCATCCTTCTGTACATTTCTAATCTTCTCTTGACTAGGGCATGGCCTGGCAAGCCGGCGCTTGCTCCCCGTGATGAGAGGTTTGGGCGAGCATGGTTCCAAGCCATCCTTCTGTACATTTCTAATCTTCTCTTGACTAGGGCATGGCCTGGCAAGCCGGCGCTTGCTCCCCGTGATGAGAGGTTTGGGCGAGCATGGTTCCAAGCCATCCTTCTGTACATTTCTAATCTTCTCTTGACTAGGGCATGGCCTGGCAAGCCGGCGCTTGCTCCCCGTGATGAGAGGTTTGGGCGAGCATGGTTCCAAGCCATCCTTCTGTACATTTCTAATCTTCTCTTGACTAGGGCATGGCCTGGCAAGCCGGCGCTTGCTCCCCGTGATGAGAGGTTTGGGCGAGCATGGTTCCAAGCCATCCTTCTGTACATTTCTAATCTTCTCTTGACTAGGGCATGGCCTGGCAAGCCGGCGCTTGCTCCCCGTGATGAGAGGTTTGGGCGAGCATGGTTCCAAGCCATCCTTCTGTACATTTCTAATCTTCTCTTGACTAGGGCATGGCCTGGCAAGCCGGCGCTTGCTCCCCGTGATGAGAGGTTTGGGCGAGCATGGTTCCAAGCCATCCTTCTGTACATTTCTAATCTTCTCTTGACTAGGGCATGGCCTGGCAAGCCGGCGCTTGCTCCCCGTGATGAGAGGTTTGGGCGAGCATGGTTCCAAGCCATCCTTCTGTACATTTCTAATCTTCTCTTGACTAGGGCATGGCCTGGCAAGCCGGCGCTTGCTCCCCGTGATGAGAGGTTTGGGCGAGCATGGTTCCAAGCCATCCTTCTGTACATTTCTAATCTTCTCTTGACTAGGGCATGGCCTGGCAAGCCGGCGCTTGCTCCCCGTGATGAGAGGTTTGGGCGAGCATGGTTCCAAGCCATCCTTCTGTACATTTCTAATCTTCTCTTGACTAGGGCATGGCCTGGCAAGCCGGCGCTTGCTCCCCGTGATGAGAGGTTTGGGCGAGCATGGTTCCAAGCCATCCTTCTGTACATTTCTAATCTTCTCTTGACTAGGGCATGGCCTGGCAAGCCGGCGCTTGCTCCCCGTGATGAGAGGTTTGGGCGAGCATGGTTCCAAGCCATCCTTCTGTACATTTCTAATCTTCTCTTGACTAGGGCATGGCCTGGCAAGCCGGCGCTTGCTCCCCGTGATGAGAGGTTTGGGCGAGCATGGTTCCAAGCCATCCTTCTGTACATTTCTAATCTTCTCTTGACTAGGGCATGGCCTGGCAAGCCGGCGCTTGCTCCCCGTGATGAGAGGTTTGGGCGAGCATGGTTCCAAGCCATCCTTCTGTACATTTCTAATCTTCTCTTGACTAGGGCATGGCCTGGCAAGCCGGCGCTTGCTCCCCGTGATGAGAGGTTTGGGCGAGCATGGTTCCAAGCCATCCTTCTGTACATTTCTAATCTTCTCTTGACTAGGGCATGGCCTGGCAAGCCGGCGCTTGCTCCCCGTGATGAGAGGTTTGGGCGAGCATGGTTCCAAGCCATCCTTCTGTACATTTCTAATCTTCTCTTGACTAGGGCATGGCCTGGCAAGCCGGCGCTTGCTCCCCGTGATGAGAGGTTTGGGCGAGCATGGTTCCAAGCCATCCTTCTGTACATTTCTAATCTTCTCTTGACTAGGGCATGGCCTGGCAAGCCGGCGCTTGCTCCCCGTGATGAGAGGTTTGGGCGAGCATGGTTCCAAGCCATCCTTCTGTACATTTCTAATCTTCTCTTGACTAGGGCATGGCCTGGCAAGCCGGCGCTTGCTCCCCGTGATGAGAGGTTTGGGCGAGCATGGTTCCAAGCCATCCTTCTGTACATTTCTAATCTTCTCTTGACTAGGGCATGGCCTGGCAAGCCGGCGCTTGCTCCCCGTGATGAGAGGTTTGGGCGAGCATGGTTCCAAGCCATCCTTCTGTACATTTCTAATCTTCTCTTGACTAGGGCATGGCCTGGCAAGCCGGCGCTTGCTCCCCGTGATGAGAGGTTTGGGCGAGCATGGTTCCAAGCCATCCTTCTGTACATTTCTAATCTTCTCTTGACTAGGGCATGGCCTGGCAAGCCGGCGCTTGCTCCCCGTGATGAGAGGTTTGGGCGAGCATGGTTCCAAGCCATCCTTCTGTACATTTCTAATCTTCTCTTGACTAGGGCATGGCCTGGCAAGCCGGCGCTTGCTCCCCGTGATGAGAGGTTTGGGCGAGCATGGTTCCAAGCCATCCTTCTGTACATTTCTAATCTTCTCTTGACTAGGGCATGGCCTGGCAAGCCGGCGCTTGCTCCCCGTGATGAGAGGTTTGGGCGAGCATGGTTCCAAGCCATCCTTCTGTACATTTCTAATCTTCTCTTGACTAGGGCATGGCCTGGCAAGCCGGCGCTTGCTCCCCGTGATGAGAGGTTTGGGCGAGCATGGTTCCAAGCCATCCTTCTGTACATTTCTAATCTTCTCTTGACTAGGGCATGGCCTGGCAAGCAGGCGCTTGTTCCCTGTGATGAGAGGTTTGGGCGAGCATAGTTCCAATCCTTTAATTAACATCTGCTGAGACCTTTTAATCACAGCTGGATGACACTTCCTCCTCCTCCTCCTCCTCCTCCTCCTCTTACTGCCTCCATTTGCTACACTGGGTTTACTCCCTAGTAAACTTGTACTTGATGTGGTTTTAGGCACAGAGGATGCATTTTTCTGCTCTCTTGGCCACAGTGATGTTTTCACTCCTTGCTTTTGTTGCATTTTGGGAGGAGGAGGCGATGCAACAGAGAATGACTGCTTTCGCTTGACTGGCAGTGTCCCCTTGGCAAGCAGCAGCTTTTTTTGGCCACATAATTCCCTGCTATGTCCTGTTTTGGACTCTACAAAACCTGCTTCTTTCTTCTTCAGCATAATGGAGGATGTTCCAGACTCGACCGGCAGAGAAGGCTGTGAATTTGTGGGGTGGGGGAAGGCCCACTAAAAAGCACATGGTGTTTGCGGCTCAGGTTCTGTTCTAGGCTGCGCATGACGTCGTGACTTAAGGATGGCATGTTTCCGACTCTTGGCCTTTTAATTCCTTGGCCCTTGAAAACACATTTTGGAAGGTGAGAGTTTACCAAGAAAACATGGTTTTGCCCAAACTCTTTCACTTGTGAAGGCATTTGTTCCATTCCTGTACTAACACATGTCTCTGTTTGCTGCTTATTCATTTTGTCAGATTTTTGAGTTGTGATTTTGATGGGTGGCCCTTCGTTCATCTCAGCAGTGTCCTTTAAGCTCTCATGGTCTGGTCTTGGGGACCCTGAAGGAAGAACCTCTTGTGCAGATTCTGATATTTTTCCAAGAAGTGTAGAATGATGCTTCTGGACCTTCTTCTGGAGGTGTGCCTCAAGAAGTTGCTGGGCCTCCGAGCTCACGAGAGCTGCAAGCACTGTTTTGACACGCTTTCTACATGGTGTGGGCTTGAGAGGTTTGGGCGAGCATGGTTCCAAGTCATCCGTCTGTACATTGCTAATCTTCTCTTGACTAGGGCATGGCCTGGGAAGCAGGCACTTGCTCCCCGTGATGAGAGGTTTGGGCGAGCATGATTCCAAGTCATCCTTGTGTAAATTTCTAATCTTCTCTTCACTAGGGCATGGCCTGGGAAGCAGGCACTTGCTCCCTGTGATGAGAGGTGTGGGCGAGGATGGTTCCAAGCCATCCGTCTGTACATATCTAATATTCTCTTGACTAGGGCATGGCCTGGGAAGCAGGCACTTGCTCCCTGTGATGAGAGGTTTGGGCAAGCATGGTTCCAAGCCATCCGTCTGTACATTTCTAATCTTCTCTTGACTAGGGCATGGCCTGGGAAACAGGCACTTGCTCCCTGTGATGAGAGGTTTGGGCAAGCATGGTTCCAAGCCATCCGTCTGTACATATCTAATCTTCTCTTGACTAGGGCATGGCCTGGGAAGCAGGCACTTGCTCCCTGTGATGAGAGGTTTGGGCGAGCATGGTTCCAATCCTTTAATTAACATCTGCTGAGACCTTTTAGTCACAGCTGGATGACACTTCCTCCTCCTCCTCCTCCTCCTCTTACTGCCTCCATTTGCTACACGGGGTTTACTCCCTAGTAAACTTGTACTTGATGTGGTTTTAGGCACAGAGGATGCATTTTTCTGCTCTCTTGGCCACAGTGATGTTTTCACTCCTTGCTTTTGTTGCATTTTGGGAGGAGGAGGCGATGCAACAGAGAATGACTGCTTTCGCTTGACTGGCAGTGTCCCCTTGGCAAGCAGCAGCTTTTTTTGGCCACATAATTCCCTGCTATGTCCTGTTTTGGACTCTACAAAACCTGCTTCTTTCTTCTTCAGCATAATGGAGGATGTTCCAGACTCGACCGACAGAGAAGGCTGTGAATTTGTGCGGTGGGGGGAAGGCCCACTAAAAAGCACATGGTGTTTGCGGATCAGGTTCTGTTCTAGGCTGCGCATGACGTCGTGACTTATAATGGTATGTTTCCGACTCTTGGCCTTTTAATTCCTTGGCCCTTGAAAAAACATTTTGGAAGGTGAGAGTTTGCCAAGAAACCATGGTTTTGCCCAAACTCTTTCACTTGTGAAGGCATTTGTTCCATTCCTGTACTAACACATGTCTCTGTTTGCTGCTTATTCATTTTGTCAGTTTTTTGAGTTGTGATTTTGATGGGTGGCCCTTCGTCCATCTCAGCAGTGTCCTTTAAGCTCTCATGGTCTGGTCTTGGGGACCCTGAAGGAAGAACCTCTTGTGCAGATTCTGATATTTTTCCAAGAAGTGTAGAATGATGCTTCTGGACCTTCTTCTGGAGGTGTGCCTCAACAAGTTGCTGGGCCTCCGAGCTCACGAGAGCTGCAAGCACTGTTTTGACACGCTTTCTACATGGTGTGGGCTTGAGTGGTTTGGGCGAGCATGGTTCCAAGTCATCCGTCTGTACATTTCTAATCTTCTCTTGACTAGGGCATGGCCTGGGAAGCAGGCACTTGCTCCCCGTGATGAGAGGTTTGGGCGAGCATGGTTCCAAGTCATCCGTGCGTACATTTCTAATCTTCTCTTGACTAGGGCATGACCTGGGAAGCAGGCACTTGCTCCCTGTGATGAGAGGTGTGGGCGAGGATGGTTCCAAGCCATCCGTCTGTACATATCTAATATTCTCTTGACTAGGGCATGGCCTGGGAAGCAGGCACTTGCTCCCTGTGATGAGAGGTTTGGGCGAGCATGGTTCCAAGCCATCCGTCTGTACATTTCTAATCTTCTCTTGACTAGGGCATGGCCTGGGAAACAGGCACTTGCTCCCTGTGATGAGAGGTTTGGGCAAGCATGGTTCCAAGCCATCCGTCTGTACATATATAATCTTCTCTTGACTAGGGCATGGCCTGGGAAGCAGGCACTTGCTCAAAGTGATGAGAGGTTTGGGCAAGCATGGTTCCAATCCTTTAATTAACATCTGCTGAGACCTTTTAGTCACAGCTGGATGACACTTCATCCTCCTCCTCCTCCTCCTCCTACTCCTCCTCTTACTGCCTCCATTTGCTACACAGGGTTTACTCCCTAGTGAACTTGTACTTGATGTGGTTTTAGGCACAGAGGATGCATTTTTCTGCTCTCTTGGCCACAGTGATGTTTTCACTTCTTGCTTTTGTTGCATTTTCAGAGGAGGAGGCGATGCAACAGAGAATGACTGCTTTCGCTTGACTGGCAGTGTCCCCTTGGCAAGCAGCAGCTTTTTTTGGCCACATAATTCCCTGCTATGTCCTGCTTTGGACTCTACAAAACCTGCTTCTTTCTTCTTCAGCATAATGGAGGATGTTCCAGACTCGACCGGCAGAGAAGGCTGTGAATTTGTGGGGTGGGGGGAAGGCCCATTAAAAAGCACATGGTGTTTGCGGCTCAGGTTCTGTTCTAGGCTGCGCATGACGTCGTGACTTAAGGATGGCATGTTTCCGACTCTTGGCCTTTTAATTCCTTGGCCCTTGAAAACACATTTTGGAAGGTGAGAGTTTGCCAAGAAAACATGGTTTTGCCCAAACTCTTTCACTTGTGAAGGCATTTGTTCCATTCCTGTACTAACACATGTCTCTGTTTGCTGCTTATTCATTTTGTCAGTTTTTTGAGTTGTGATTTTGATGGGTGGCCCTTCGTTCATCTCAGCAGTGTCCTTTAAGCTCTCATGGTCTGGTCTTGGGGACCCTGAAGGAAGAACCTCTTGTGCAGATTCTGATATTTTTCCAAGAAGTGTAGAATGATGCTTCTGGACCTTCTTCTGGAGGTGTGCCTCAAGAAGTTGCTGGGGCTCCGAGCTCACGAGAGCTGCAAGCACTGTTTTGACACGCTTTCTACATGGTGTAGGCATGAGAGGTTTGGGCGAGCATGGTTCCAAGTCATCCGTCTGTACATTTCTAATCTTCTCTTGACTAGGGCATGGCCTGGGAAGCAGGAACTTGCTCCCCGTGATGAGAGGTTTGGGCGAGCATGGTTCCAAGTCATCCGTGTGTACATTTCTAATCTTCTCTTGACTAGGGCATGGCCTGGGAAGCAGGCACTTGCTCCCTGTGATGAGAGGTGTGGGCGAGGATGGTTCCAAGCCATCCGTCTGTACATATCTAATATTCTCTTGACTAGGGCATGGCCTGGGAAGCAGGCACTTGCTCCCTGTGATGAGAGGTTTGGGCGAGCATGGTTCCAAGCCATCCGTCTGTACATTTCTAATCTTCTCTTGACTAGGGCATGGCCTGGGAAACAGGCACTTGCTCCCTGTGATGAGAGGTTTGGGCAAGCATGGTTCCAAGCCATCCGTCTGTACATATCTAATCTTCTCTTGACTAGGGCATGGCCTGGGAAGCAGGCACTTGCTCCCTGTGATGAGAGGTTTGGGCGAGCATGGTTCCAATCCTTTAATTAACATCTGCTGAGACCTTTTAGTCACAGCTGGATGACACTTCCTCCTCCTCCTCCTCCTCCTCCTCTTACTGCCTCCATTTGCTACACGGGCTTTACTCCCTAGTGAACTTGTACTTGATGTGGTTTTGGGCACAGAGGATGCATTTTTCTGCTCTCTTGGCCACAGTGATGTTTTCACTCCTTGCTTTTGTTGCATTTTGGGAGGAGGAGGCGATGCAACAGAGAATGACTGCTTTCGCTTGACTGGCAGTGTCCCCTTGGCAAGCAGCAGCTTTTTTTGGCCACATAATTCCCTGCTATGTCCTGTTTTGGACTCTACAAAACCTGCTTCTTTCTTCTTCAGCATAATGGAGGATGTTCCAGACTCGACCGGCAGAGAAGGCTGTGAATTTGTGGGGTGGGGGGAAGGCCCACTAAAAAGCACATGGTGTTTGCGGCTCAGGTTCTGTTCTAGGCTGCGCATGACGTCGTGACTTAAGGATGGCATGTTTCCGACTCTTGGCCTTTTAATTCCCTGGCCCTTGAAAACACATTTTGGAAGGTGAGAGTTTGCCAAGAAAACATGGTTTTGCCCAAACTCTTTCACTTGTGAAGGCATTTGTTCCATTCCTGTACTAACACATGTCTCTGTTTGCTGCTTATTCATTTTGTCAGATTTTTGAGTTGTGATTTTGATGGGTGGCCCTTCGTTCATCTCAGCAGTGTCCTTTAAGCTCTCATGGTCTAGTCTTGGGGACCCTGAAGGAAGAACCTCTTGTGCAGATTCTGATATTTTTCCAAGAAGTGTAGAATGATGCTTCTGGACCTTCTTCTGGAGGTGTGCCTCAAGAAGTTGCTGGGCCTCCGAGCTCACAAGAGCTGCAAGCACTGTTTTGACACGCTTTCTACATGGTGTGGGCTTGAGAGGTTTGGGCGAGCATGGTTCCAAGTCATCCGTCTGTACATTTCTAATCTTCTCTTGACTAGGGCATGGCCTGGGAAGCAGGCACTTGCTCCCCGTGATGAGAGGTTTGGGCGAGCATGATTCCAAGTCATCCGTGTGTACATTTCTAATCTTCTCTTGACTAGGGCATGGCCTGGGAAGCAGGCACTTGCTCCCTGTGATGAGAGGTGTGGGCGAGGATGGTTCCAAGCCATCCGTCTGTACATATCTAATATTCTCTTGACTAGGGCATGGCCTGGGAAGCAGGCACTTGCTCCCTGTGATGAGAGGTTTGGGCGAGCATGGTTCCAAGCCATCCGTCTGTACATTTCTAATCTTCTCTTGACTAGGGCATGGCCTGGGAAACAGGCACTTGCTCCCTGTGATGAGAGGTTTGGGCAAGCATGGTTCCAAGCCATCCGTCTGTACATATCTAATCTTCTCTTGACTAGGGCATGGCCTGGGAAGCAGGCACTTGCTCACTGTGATGAGAGGTTTGGGCAAGCATGGTTCCAATCCTTTAATTAACATCTGCTGAGACCATTTAGTCACAGCTGGATGACACTTCCTCCTCCCCCTCCTCCTCCTCCTCCTCCTCTTACTGCCTCCATTTGCTACACGGGGTTTACTCCCTAGTGAACTTGTACTTGATGTGGTTTTGGGCACAGAGGATGCATTTTTCTGCTCTCTTGTCCACAGTGATGTTTTCACTCCTTGCTTTTGTTGCATTTTGGGAGGAGGAGGCGATGCATCAGAGAATGACTGCTTTCGCTTTACTGGCAGTGTCCCCTTGGCAGGCAGCAGCTTTTTTTGGCCACATAATTCCCTGCTATGTCCTGTTTTGGACTCTACAAAACCTGCTTCTTTCTTCTTCAGCATAATGGAGGATGTTCCAGACTCGACCGGCAGAGAAGGCTGTGAATTTGTGGGGTGGGGGGAAGGCCCACTAAAAAGCACATGGTGTTTGCGGCTCAGGTTCTGTTCTAGGCTGCGCATGACGTCGTGACTTAAGGATGGCATGTTTCCGACTCTTGGCCTTTTAATTCCTTGGCCCTTGAAAAAACATTTTGGAAGGTGAGAGTTTGCCAAGAAACCATGGTTTTGCCCAAACTCTTTCACTTGTGAAGGCATTTGTTCCATTCCTGTACTAACACATGTCTCTGTTTGCTGCTTATTCATTTTGTCAATTTTTTGAGTTGTGATTTTGATGGGTGTCCCTTCATTCATCTCAGCAGTGTCCTTTAAGCTCTCATGGTCTGGTCTTGGGGACCCTGAAGGAAGAACCTCTTGTGCAGATTCTGATATTTTTCCAAGAAGTGTAGAATGATGCTTCTGGACCTTCTTCTGGAGGTGTGCCTCAACAAGTTGCTGGGCCTCTGAGCTCACGAGAGCTGCAAGCACTGTTTTGACACGCTTTCTACATGGTGTGGGCATGAGAGGTTTGGGCGAGCATGGTTCCAAGTCATCCGTCTGTACATTTCTAATCTTCTCTTGACTAGGGCATGGCCTGGGAAGCAGGCACTTGCTCCCTGTGATGAGAGGTTTGGGCGAGCATGGTTCCAAGTCATCCGTGTGTACATTTCTAATCTTCTCTTGACTAGGGCATGGCCTGGGAAGCAGGCACTTTCTCCCTGTGATGAGAGGTGTGGGCGAGGATGGTTCCAAGCCATCCGTCTGTACATATCTAATATTCTCTTGACTAGGGCATGGCCTGGGAAGCAGGCACTTGCTCCCTGTGATGAGAGGTTTGGGTGAGCATGGTTCCAAGCCATCCGTCTGTACATTTCTAATCTTCTCTTGACTAGGGCATGGCCTGGGAAACAGGCACTTGCTCCCTGTGATGAGAGGTTTGGGCAAGCATGGTTCCAAGCCATCCGTCTGTACATATCTAATCTTCTCTTGACTAGGGCATGGCCTGGGAAGCAGGCACTTGCTCCCTGTGATGAGAGGTTTGGGCGAGCATGGTTCCAATCCTTTAATTAACATCTGCTGAGACCTTTTAGTCACAGCTGGATGACACTTCCTCCTCCTCCTCCTCCTCCTCCTCCTCTTACTGCCTCCATTTGCTACACGGGGTTTACTCCCTAGTGAACTTGTACTTGATGTGGTTTTGGGCACAGAGGATGCATTTTTCTGCTCTCTTGTCCACAGTGATGTTTTCACTCCTTGATTTTGTTGCATTTTGGGAGGAGGAGGCGATGCAACAGAGAATGACTGCTTTCGCTTGACTGGCAGTGTCCCCTTGGCAAGCAGCAGCTTTTTTTGGCCACATAATTCCCTGCTATGTCCTGCTTTGGACTCTACAAAACCTGCTTCTTTCTTCTTCAGCATAATGGAGGATGTTCCAGACTCGACCGGCAGAGAAGGCTGTGAATTTGTGGGGTGGGGGGAAGGCCCACTAAAAAGCACATGGTGTTTGCAGCTCAGGTTCTGTTCTAGGCTGCGCATGACGTCGTGACTTAAGGATGGCATGTTTCCGACTCTTGGCCTTTTAATTCCCTGGCCCTTGAAAACACATTTTGGAAGGTGAGAGTTTGCCAAGAAAACATGGTTTTGCCCAAACTCTTTCACTTGTGAAGGCATTTGTTCCATTCCTGTACTAACACATGTCTCTGTTTGCTGCTTATTCATTTTGTCAGATTTTTGAGTTGTGATTTTGATGGGTGGCCCTTCGTTCATCTCAGCAGTGTCCTTTAAGCTCTCATGGTCTGGTCTTGGGGACCCTGAAGGAAGAACCTCTTGTGCAGATTCTGATATTTTTCCAAGAAGTGTAGAATGATGCTTCTGGACCTTCTTCTGGAGGTGTGCCTCAAGAAGTTGCTGGGCCTCCGAGCTCACGAGAGCTGCAAGCACTGTTTTGACACGCTTTCTACATGGTGTGGGCTTGAGAGGTTTGGGCGAGCATTGTTCCAAGTCATCCGTCTGTACATTTCTAATCTTCTCTTGACTAGGGCATGGCCTGGGAAGCAGGCACTTGCTCCCCATGATGAGAGGTTTGGGCGAGCATGGTTCCAAGTCATCCGTGTGTACATTTCTAATCTTCTCTTGACTAGGGCATGGCCTGGGAAGCAGGCACTTGCTCCCTGTGATGAGAGGTGTGGGCGAGGATGGTTCCAAGCCATCCGTCTGTACATATCTAATATTCTCTTGACTAGGGCATGGCCTGGGAAGCAGGCACTTGCTCCCTGTGATGAGAGGTTTGGGCGAGCATGGTTCCAAGCCATCCGTCTGTACATTTCTAATCTTCTCTTGACTAGGGCATGGCCTGGGAAACAGGCACTTGCTCCCTGTGATGAGAGGTTTGGGCAAGCATGGTTCCAAGCCATCCGTCTGTACATATCTAATCTTCTCTTGACTAGGGCATGGCCTGGGAAGCAGGCACTTGCTCACTGTGATGAGAGGTTTGGGCAAGCATGGTTCCAATCCTTTAATTAACATCTGCTGAGACCATTTAGTCACAGCTGGATGACACTTCCTCCTCCTCCTCCCCCTCCTCCTCCTCCTCCTCCTCCTCTTACTGCCTCCATTTGCTACACGGGGTTTACTCCCTAGTGAACTTGTACTTGTTGTGGTTTTGGGCACAGAGGATGCATTTTTCTGCTCTCTTGTCCACAGTGATGTTTTCACTCCTTGCTTTTGTTGCATTTTGGGAGGAGGAGGCGATGCAACAGAGAATGACTGCTTTCGCTTGACTGGCAGTGTCCCCTTGGCAAGCAGCAGCTTTTTTTGGCCACATAATTCCCTGCTATGTCCTGTTTTGGACTCTACAAAACCTGCTTCTTTCTTCTTCAGCATAATGGAGGATGTTCCAGACTCGACCGGCAGAGAAGGCTGTGAATTTGTGGGGTGGGGGGAAGGCCCACTAAAAAGCACATGGTGTTTGCGGCTCAGGTTCTGTTCTAGGCTGCGCATGACGTCGTGACTTAAGGATGGCATGTTTCCGACTCTTGGCCTTTTAATTCCTTGGCCCTTGAAAACGCATTTTGGAAGGTGAGAGTTTGCCAAGAAAACATGGTTTTGCCCAAACTCTTTCACTTGTGAAGGCATTTGTTCCATTCCTGTACTAACACATGTCTCTGTTTGCTGCTTATTCATTTTGTCAGTTTTTTGAGTTGTGATTTTGATGGGTGGCCCTTCGTTCATCTCAGCAGTGTACTTTAAGCTCTCATGGTCTGGTCTTGGGGACTCTGAAGGAAGAACCTCTTGTGCAGATTCTGATATTTTTCCAAGAAGTGTAGAATGATGCTTCTGGACCTTCTTCTGGAGGTGTGCCTCAAGAAGTTGCTGGGCCTCCGAGCTCACGAGAGCTGCAAGAACTATTTTGACACGCTTTCTACATGGTGTGGGCTTGATAGGTTTGGGGGCTAAAGGCATGAGCATTCCCTGAGATTTCTGGACAGTGGTTGGCAAACCACAGACATTCTGTAAGGCCTTGTTGTTGAGGTGCAACTCCAGCCTTTCCTTTATTGCGTCGCTAAGAAATGATGTCTCCATGCTGGGGTCACTCCTTAAACCTTCTCCATCCTCCTTCATTGGTGGAGTCAAGATGTTGTCATTAATCTGAATTTTAGGCACAAATTTCCCAGGGCATTGGCTTATTTTCTTTTCATTCGTTTTTTGCTTTTCCTCTGCCCATTTTTGTGACTTTGCTACAGGTTCGGGAAAGCCATACAGAGGGTGAAGAACTCTTTGTCTCAGCAGATGTGCAATTCTGGTTGACTGAGCTTCTTGGAGCAGGCAACTGAAATGGGAAACAGCGGAAGGGTCCTCTTCGCTGTCTGAAATGTTGACGATCTGTGGAAATGATATTTTCCTGGCATATGGAGGAAGGGTTTGTGAAACACCGGAGGGAGAAAATGCCTCATCATTACAGAGTGAGGATATAGGGACCGCAGGTTTCGACTCCAATGGCCGTGCACTTTCCATGCTTGATATATCAGAATACAAAGATGTGCCAGAATGTGGTGTGGACCTCCCAGAGTATGTAGTTGTATGGCCACTGTGGCATGACTGAATTAAGTCATCTTCAGAACTACTGGAGAGCCGTCCTGATGTGTCACCCGGCAATAAAAGCCGTCGGCTGGATGCATCTGTAGGCAAGCTTTGCTGAGATGGTATCATCCTGTATGAGGAAGAGGTTGAGCTGGACAGGTAGCTGGTGTCACTGTTCCTCTTCTGATTGGTGGTGCTCCTTGGACACCTGGAAACCTGCAAGCTGTCTGTTTGGTACCTTTTCCTGCCTCTGGATCGCCGCTCTCTCATTTATCTTATCTGATGGGCGAGAGGTGGCCATTCCGCAAGACCGTTTCCATGCACTGGTTCCAAAGCAGCAGCAGTTCCTGGGACAAGCCCTGTCCCGGCAGTCAACCAGGATGCTCCTTTTCCTCGGGTAAGCAGAGCGAAGCGAAGATCCGTATATTGATTCATCTGAGGAGCTCATTGATACTGAATGATGGATCGATTGGGATGACGGATTACTGGTTTTGGGCATGCCTTTCCCACTGCCTCGATTGCTGGACGTGAGACTGCGTTGCCTCACTTTCCTCGAAGAGCCCCGCCAGGCTCTTGTACTCTCGACATCCAGGCCATCTGGGAGTCCATCAGAATGGAGCACAAGTCCGCACTCCTGGCAGAAGGCGTTTCCGCAGAGCTGGCACGTGTCTGTCTCCAGGGGGCCTCCCATATACTTCATCAGCAATCCAAACGCTCTCTTGAGCGTACTTGCCACCCTGTGAGGGAATAAGCAAGATGTGAGTCTTCGACAGATGGCAGAAGAAACTGATGACACAACACACAGTGCAGTTCAGCCTAAGCCCAGAGCGATATTCACGCCTTCCTGACACTTTGTAAATCTTTACTGGTTGGCATACCACTAAGTAGAGGGCATGCCTTCCCTGTTCACAAGCTCCTCCTACTCCAGAGGTCATAGTTCGCTATTTATAACATGTCATAAACTCTCATAGAAAATACAACAGACTATACAACAGCAGCACTTTTTAAGACAGGTCCGTTTACATACATTTAATAGTAAAACGTGGTTACTCTTATACATGCTTAACTATCTTAACTCTTCATAGACAAATGATGTATACTGGCAATGGTACAAAATAGCCGCTATTTAAATATAACAGTGGAATACCATAAAACATGGTATGAAATATAAATAACCCTGAGGGAGGGCGTAGGCAGAGCTTGCAAGATGGCAGACGTGTTTGCTTGGAATCATCCCTGGGAGATTAATCATTTGTTACACCCCTCCTTAGCCCCTTAACAATGAAGCATTCCTGCTTCCACTGATGGCAGGGGAGACTCAGGACCGGGGCAGTATCACTTGTGTGGTGGAGGCAGTGATGTGCAGTCCGCAGCGGTGGCTGGGTCCTGAGCTGCGGAGGCCAGGAGTGTGGGCATGGGATGCTCTTGCCTGGGATGGTTCTCATGGAGCTGCTGATGGTAGCGGTGGACTATGGGATGCTGCTGCCCCCTTGAAGGGGACGCTAATCCAAGGCCATGGAGGAGGAGGTGGAGCAGTGACTGGACCACCGGGGCTAGGCTGAGGGAGTCCTGGTTTGCTCACTTTGACCTGGGCCTGTTGGCTGTTGTGGCCTTGAGGTGGGCGTCACCAGGGAGGATGCGTAGGCTAATCAGGGACCTGACTTGATTGGCTCCCTAGGGGCCGTGAGAGGGCAGGGCCATGGGCCTCCCCCGTTTGTGGGCCCCATGGTCTGCACTGGTACATGAAACCACTGCACGGACAATGATGAAGGACCCTGAGTGAGGCCAAGACCTGTGCCTGAGAAGTGTTGGACTGTCTGCCTGTAATGTGCTTCAGCAGGCTCTCACCACTGGGTGTCAAGTTTAAGGGGGGCCTGGAAGCCTGGGCCTCCGTGGACACAACTACCTTGGTGTGAGTCGCTGAACTGCTCGCCATTTAGAGGCCGCATCTAGCTGGAAGCCTATGGACATCATTGTGAGCCACTCCTCCCGCCCTGCTATCCACAGCTGGTAGGCTCCATTGGTGTCTATGGTGGTTGGTGCCAGCTTACTGGTCCCCTCTCTTCCCTGGCTGGATGGATTGCAACCTCCTTGGGTACCTTCATTTATGCACTTACATCTGCCTGGTGTGTCAGAGATGACAAAAAATAGGTCCATGTTGAGACAGTTCAAATTGGACAAAATCACTAAAATCAAGGCCCCCAGAGCCACAGGCAGGAAAACAGGACCCGCGGAGGCTTTTCGTCAGCACACTCCAAGCACAGGTCCTTGTGATAAAAGCTCCACAGAAGTTATTGTATGAGCAATTGCTTACACGGGAAAGGCATCGGAGACCTAAATCAGCGCAGTGGGGTGTGATGTGACACTTCTCCCACAGAATCTAGAACAGGTAGATGACCACGTCATAGAGGTCGAGGTGCATATTTTGACCCCCAGAGGATGAACGGTTTCCCTAGATGATTAACTGAAGTGTCTAACCTGAGGTGTGAAAGGTAGAATCTACCAATCTAGAGCTTTTTGGCCATGCAAAGGACGCTGAAGGACAACCCTGGCCCCCCCCTTTTTTTTACCAAGGCTAAGATGCTTGATTGACTCCTCTTTTGGGGGACTCCCCATCAGGTATGACAGTAATGGAAGGAGACTTTAATGTGGTGTGGACTCTTTTTTTGGGCACAAGTGGTGCCCCTGCAACTCATCATGCTGCTCATTGCTCTCTGTGGATCACCCCAATGGGACTTGTTGCCACCATGCGAAGACTAAGCAATTTACATAGCATTGCTTTGCACGTTCCATGCATTCTCAAATAGATTACGTCTGTATACCGGCTATGAAGCGTCACACGGTGACCTCCTGAGTCATACTTCCCATGGGGCTCTCAGGTCACTCACTTATCCAGTCAACCATCTATCGTCGATGGCAGAGTGCACCAGTGGTATTGTGAATGAACACCTGGTGGCTTTAAGATGATGATTTCATGGAGTATTTGAGGGGTAAAATTGCTGAATATTGTCTCCTCTGTGGCAATGGTATGGCAGGCCTTTAAACTGGTTAGCTGGGGCTATGCTATGGGCCAAATTGGCAGCTAATTGACCACTAGGAGGAAAGAAATTGTCCATTTGGGGAGGGAGGGCCAGGCTTTTTAATTACAGATAGGGATTGTCTTCTCTGGCAAACAAAAATTGCTCAATACAGCGCTGAATGGTTGGTTATACTAATTAAGTAGAATATTTGAAATGGACGTCAAGGCGGGGAAACTTCTGTATTGGCCGGCAATTAAAGATTATGGACCTGATTTAGATTTTGGCGGACTGTTTACTCTGTCACAATGATGACAGACATCCTGTCCGCCAAAATATAAATCCCATTATTTACAATGGGATTTATATTTCGGCAGACCGAATATCCGTCCGCTGAAATCTAAATCAGGCCCTATGTCTCGTGAATTGTCCAATCTACAGGGGTGGCTCCTCCATAAGGGCGGAGGAGCGTCACCCCCGCCAGCAGCAACCGCTGCAAATTCTTTCACAAGGAAGGGATAATAAACTATTTATTATCCCTTCCTTGTGAAATTGGCGGGGCATTGTCAGTGACGAGCAGGGGGAAGTGCACTGTGCACTCCCCTCAGAGTGTATATGTGTTTGGCCGGCCGTCTTGGACCGGTCAAAGACACATGCACACAGGGCTCTCTCCAGCCCAGAAACACCGCCAGGGCACTCCCAGCCAATCCTAACGCTGCTTTGAGCAGCTTCAGGATTGGCCGCAGGGCAGGCTGGGAGCCTGTGCCTGCGTACAGCAACGATGCGGGAGAGAGGAACGCGCGCAGTGGAGGAGGTATGTTTTTTTTTATGTTATGTTAATAAAAGTAAATGTATTAGTTACCCTCCCTCCCCTGCGCGCCATCCCGCTCCTCAGGAATCCCCGCGAGCCGTGACCGCCCATCAAGATGGGAAGATGCATGCAAATTGTGTACAGCCTCGGTAGACATTGCAAAGGTGCAAAAAAAGGGAGCACAGTGCCTCACACTCTAGCAAAAAGTTAGCCCCAATGCATCTTGGTAAATGCAGTCAGATTAGTTTTACATTAACAAAAGTAATCAAAGTCTTTCCCCTTAGTAGGTGCAGCAAGTGCTGTGTATCTCTGGACATGTGTTTCTGGGTTTTGCTCGTCATCAGCAGAGAGCAGCATATTTTGTGGGGTTGCTTGAACTTGAAAAGATGTTTGTTTCCTATTATAGAATGTTGTACATATATGTCCTATCTCCCCATGATGAATTTCAGAACCCCATTATTAGGGCTCTCTGACTGCGGAAACTGTAGAGGGAGGATAGAAAAAGCTTGACCTACTACTGAGGAAGAGATCAAATGGGCTGCAAAGGCCCCTGAGAAAACACCAGGACCCAATGGATACCAGTTCGAATTCTTCAAGAAATACACCTCCCTGGTGACATCACAATTGAAAGCGCTGTTTGAAGAGGCTTATGAGAAGCTAATATTACCATAATATCTGCGAGGGGCAATTATCGCAGAAGTCCCCAGAATTCTGCACTTCATATTGCCTGACTTCCCAAAATTAATATAAAATCTAGAACCCTTGCTAAGATACTGCTTTGAGACTACACAGTGTAATGCACATGGTTATACACAAGGAACAAAACAGCTTCATGCCGGCAGGAGTACACAACATTGCCTCTGGCGCCTGCCTACCATACTTTCCTGAGTGAGGGAACTTGGTGGACCCATAGCCTTACTCTCCCCGGATCAACAAAAGTCTTTTGATACAGTGCGTTGGGGTCATTGACGCATCAGGTACTACCTAAAATGAATTTTAGGCCCTATTTTATCCGTTTTGTCGGCACTCACTACGCCTACCCTTGGACAGAGTTAATGGCGAGGCACGCTACAGAGATCCTCTCTTTCACCGCTATTGTTCACACTTATTATAGAACCATTGACACCTGGTGCAGTTAGAGTTGGGATCCTTTAGGGAGCTCCACACTAGTGTTCTACATTTGCAGCATCACTCCCTGGGCGTGTGTCAGCTCTTCCAAAAGCCAAGACCTCATAGAGGCCACTTGGGCAGCAAGGACCCAGAAGCAAAGGACAACAGACACACAAAAAAGGATGGATCCTTGGACGCTGATTCACCAAAATGCAGTGGTTAGCTGAATTGCCCCTTGCAGACCTCAGAAGGTTAACCCAAGGTCCTACTCTTAGTTCCTCAACATCCTTCTGTTTGCTGCTGAAGGGCAAGAGGAACAGCCAGGAGTGGAAACTACCACAAGAAAACTAAGCCCTTAAACACAGTTCACCTTCAGTTCCTCTCACTCCCATGACCAGGAGTAACAAGGGCCGCAGCAGGGGTATAAAAGGACAAACAAAATATTATCAGCTGATATCTCTTGTTAACCTTAATTGGCATTCATTTCATGACTGACACCACCTCTTCTACACTGGTCAAGTGGGGTCAGTTGGTTCAGTGGCCTCTCCCAATAAAGTCCGAAGGCGAAGAGCTCTACACCTTGGGAAGGGACCCAGGTGTGGTGTTCCCTCCCTGACTGCACAACAGAATGCACATACCACTATGAATTGGCTGGAGGCCTGCCAGTCAGCCCCAGGGAAGGAATCTATGTAAGGCACTGCACAAAAAGTCAGATGAGTGCAGACCTGCCTAAAAGAGCTAGTGTCAGGACTTACTCGAGAGCAGATCTCAGGGGGTTGGAGAGCCATGGGAGATTTATAAACCAAAGGGTGGTATGGCGCCTGTGGCTGTTGGGTAAATGGAGGTTTGGGAGTTGTGGATGCAAGTATTGGCATTTCACCCATTCTAAGTTCAATCAATCAATCAATCAAGGCATTTATAGAGCGTGCTACTCACCCATGAGGGTCTCAAGGCACTAGGGGGGGGGTTACTGCTGCTCGAAGAGCCAGGTCTTGAGGCGCTTCCTGAAGGTGAGGTGGTCCTGGGTAGTTCTGAGGTGAATTGGAAGGGAGTTCCATGTCTTGGCTGCCAGGTAGGAGAAGGATTTGCCTCCAGCAGTGGTTCTGCGGATGCGAGGGACGGCGGCGAGAGCGAGGCTGGTTGAGCGGAGTTGGCAGGTCGGCGTGTAGAAAGCGAGGCGACTGTTGAGGTATTCGGGGCCCTTTTTGTGGAGGGCTTTGTGTGCGTGGGTAAGGAGCCTGAAGGTGATCCTTTGGTTGACGGGGAGCCAGTGCTGGTGTTTCAGGTGGGCGGATATGTGGCTGTGGCGTGGTACGTCGAGGATGAGGCGTGCGGAGGCGTTCTGTATGCTCTGAAGACGTTTCTGTAGTTTTGCGGTGGTTCCTGCGTATAGCGTGTTTCCGTAGTCCAGGCGGCTTGTGACGAGGTCGTGGGTAACTTTTTCTGGTGTTGGCGGGGATCCAGCGGAAGTTCTTTCAGAGCATGCGAAGGGTGTGGAAGCAAGATGACGAGACGGCGTTGACCTGCTTGGTCATGGTGAGGAGGGGGTCCAGGATGAATCCGAGGTTGCATGCGTGGTCTGAAGGGGTTGGTGCGGTGCCCAGGGCCGTGGGCCACCAAGAGTCGTCCCAGGCGGACGGGGAGTTTCCGAGGATGAGGACCTCCATCTTGTCTGCGTTCAGCCTCAGGCGGCTGAGCTTCATCCATCCCGCGACGTCTTTCATTCCTTCCTGTAGGTTGGTTTTGGCGGTGGCCGGGTCTTTGGTGAGGGAGAGTATCAGCTGGGTGTCGTCAGCGTAGGAGATGATGTTGATGTTGTGTTTGCGAGCGATGTTGGCGAGGGGGCTCATGTAGATATTGGAGAGGGTAGGGCTGAGCGAGGAGCCTTGTGGAACGCCGCAGATGATCTCGGTGGGTTCTGAGCGGAAGGGCGGGAGGAAGACTCTTTGGGTTCGGTCAGAGAGGAACGAGATGATCCAGTCCAGGGCCTGTCCTTGGATACCAGTGGAGCGGAGGCAGGTTATTAGGGTGCGGTGGCACATGGTGTCGAAGGCAGCCGAGAGGTCTAGGAGGATGAGGGCGGTTGTTTCTCCGTTGTCCATCAGGGTTCTGATATCGTCGTGACTGCGATGAGGGCAGTTTCCAAGCTGTGGTTGGCCCGAAAACAAGACTGGGAGGGGTCGAGCAGGTGGTTGTCTTCGAGGAAGTTGGTCAGTTGCTTGTTGACGGCCTTCTCGGTGACCTTGGCCAGGAAGGGGAGGAGCGAGATGGGGCGGAAGTTCTTCAGGTCGTTGGGGTCCGCCGTAGGTTTTTTCAGGAGGGCGTTGACTTCCGCGTGTTTCCAGCTCTCGGGAAAGGTGGCAGAAGCGAACGAGCTGTTGATGATTCTCTGGAGGTAGGGAGCGTTGATGGCGTCGGCTTTGTTGAAGATGTGATGGGGGCACGGGTCCGAAGGGGAGCCGGAGTGGATGGTGTTCATGGTGATGCTAGTCTCTTCAGAGCTGATGGGGGTCCAGGCGTTGAGGGTAATGGCTGGGGCTGTTGGTTCAGTGGGGGTCGGCGGGATCTGGGGTCCGAAGCTGTCGTGTAGGTCGGTGATCTTTCAATGGAAGAAAGTAGCGAGGGAGTTGCAGAGTTCTTCTGAGGGCGTGATGGTGTTGGAGCTGGTGTTGGGATTGGAGAGCTCTTTGACGATGTTGAAGAGTTCTTTGCTGTTGTGAGTGTTGTTGTCCAGTCTCTCTTTGAAAGATGTTCTTTTGGTGGAGCGGATCAGCTGGTGGTGTTCACGGGTGGCGGTCTTGAGGGCTGACATATTTTCAGCAGTGTGTTCTTTGCGCCAGGTTTTTTCGAGGGAACAGCAGGTTTTCTTGGATTCTTTGAGGGCGTCTGTGAACCAAGGAAGTTTCCTGATGTTGGTCTCTCTTGGGTGGCTTCTGAGAGGGGCGAGGTTGTCGGCGCAGTTGGTGATCCACTGTGTGAGGCTGAGGGCTGCGTTGTTGGCGTCGATGGTGATGGCTGGTTGGTTATGTTTTTTTTTTTTATATATCTTTATTGATTTTGTATGACAGATACATAATGCAAACATTTGTCGAAAATTGTTGCAGGATTATTTTTATCTGGTTAGTATTACTTAGAAACAACCAAACCCCCCCATTTACACACTTTCGGAACAATATTACATTCAGTGATTATTTTCTACTGCTTTGCGCGTATTGGTATACTAATGTTGCGGCTCAGAGAGGCCCCAATTGTATCTGCTGTGGCGCTCCGGTATTTTATTAAGTCGGGCCTCTGGGTTGGCTGCGTGCGTGCACGCCTGTGTAGTTGTTGGGAAGGCAGATGGCTTGACCTATACCAACCCATTTACTCACCCGGTGCTCCTCCGGTGCCGCCCATTATCAGGTCAGCCACGGGTGGAGGGGGGTTAGGAATTTCATCTTACTTCTACTTGTTTGTCTCTCTGGACTCCAAATGTGTTGTTTCTAGTAGGGGTTCTGGTGGGTGCAGCTTTTATGTTTTACAAACCTCTTCATGGAGGTTTCTCATCGTTTTTTGTCTCTAGTTTGGCTACCAGTGCCTCCCAGGTGTCACACCCCGTGTGTGGCTGACCTTCCCGTGCTAATTTTTGGAGCACCTGATGCTCTGTGCGGGCCCAGTGGAGCACTAGGGTGTGCCAGGACCTCTGGTCGGGGGGACTGGGCGCTTTCCAATGCATTGCAATCAGCCTTTTATACATTACATAAGCCAACTCTACAAACTTGTGTAAGTGTCTATGCTTTTTTGCTCTAGGCCTCACTCCCAGTAAGCAAGATCTGGGGTCCACTGCCAACACAAGCCCCGTGTATTCTGAGGTCGCCTTCACCACCTTACCCCATTCTGTTTGTATCTGGGGGCAGTCCCAAACCATATGATAAAAGTGAGCCGATGCTTCCCGGCATCTGGGGCATGACGGAGTCATGTCGGGGAACATCCACTTTATCCTGGCCGGTGATAGGTACGTTTGGTGTATGAAGTTAAACTGAGTGTAACGGAATCGTGGGTTCCTGGAAACTCCTCGTGCGTTGGACAGTGCCTTCGGCCAGTCAACCTGAAGGATCGGATCAGGGAGGACAGTGTTCCATCTCACCCTGGCCCTCTCCGAACAGGGCCCTGAGAGTTTACTCAGTGCCCTGTATAGGCTTGAGATTGCTTTAGATTGTGCGTCCCCTTGTAGTATATGGTCTATTATGGGAGAAGTCTCTGGTTCTAGGGTGCCTGCTCCCCATGCTTTTTTGATTGCGTGGCACATTGCATGGTATGTTAAAAATTTACCAGCATTCACTGTGGTGAGGGCCTGGATGGCTTCAAACGACATTAGTTTACCGTCTTCGAAACAGTCGCCCACCGTCTGTATACCCGCCTCTGACCACTGTGCATTTGAGTGCATCTCTGTCGTGTGTCGACCCGGGAGGCAGTCCAGCGGGAAGTGCGGGGTGTATGGGAAGGCTTCGTGGGCCTTCTGAACATATTTCCCCCAGCAGGCTTGCGCTGCAGCTAGCAATGGGTTAGTAGGTTTGCTTTTGGGGTGCTTATTGGATAGCCATGTCAACAATTGGGTTCCCTTTAACCGAGCCTGTAGCCACATGGATTCAGCTGACTCTGGTCTGTGGAACCATAGCTGTACCCACTATATCTGTGCTGCTGCATAGTAGAGTTCAAAGTTGGGAGCTCCCAGTCCGCCCGATTCCACCGGGCGCTGTAGTGTGGTTAATGCCACTCCTGCTCTCCCGCCCCCCCATATAAGCTGTGTCAGTGTTGTATTCAGGTTGCTAAAAAAGCTCCGTGGTAGGATAAGTGGTAGAGCCGCGAAATAATATAGTAACCTGGGCAGAATTAACATATTCGCAATCGCCACTCTGCCTGGTGGAGAGAGCGGTAGTTTGTTCCAGAAGCGTAGAGAACCCTTCATGGATGCTAGTACACTCCCTAAGTTACCGTCTCTGAGGTCCTCTGCGTTATGATATATGTGGACCCCCAGATATTTAAACATTTCGAAACACCATTTCAGGCGACCACGTGGAGCCTCTTCCTGTCTTCCCGGTGTCCACCTAGCCAATGGGAATACACACGATTTTTCCCAGTTTACTGCTAAACCAGATATCGATCCGAACTCGGCTAGTAGTGACATTATGGGGGGCAGTGAGTCCGTGCCCCTCCGGGTATATATTAACGCATCATCACCATATAGTGAGATTACATGGTGTGTTCCGTTCCTATTTATGCCCCATTTGTTTGCCATTGATCGTACTTTGGACGCCAGTGGCTCCATAGCGATGGCAAACAGTAGTGGAGATAAGGGGCAACCCTGCCTTGTGCCCCTAGATATCGGAAAGCTGTCAGAAATCACTCCCCCCGTCTTTACCCTTGCACTTGGGTTTGAGTATAATGTGCGGACCCAGCGTACGTAATTGGGGCCTATTCCCATCTTTCGCATTGTGGCTATAAGGAGGTCCCATTCCAATGTATCGAACGCCTTTTCGATATCCAGTGAGAGCACCATTTCATCGTATGCGTTGGGGGAGGTGTCTCCCATTACACTCAAGAGCCTACGGATGTTTAAGAAGGTGTTGCGCTTTGGGATGAAGCCGTTTTGGTCGTCGTGAATTAAGGTGTGTATAATGGGAGCAAGTCTATTGGCTAGTATTTTACCCAGTATCTTGCAGTCTAGGTTTAACAACGAGAGTGGTCTGTAAGATTTGACGTCCATGGGATCCCGCCCCGATTTGGGGAGTACCACTATCATGGCCTCTCTCTGGGATGGGGGCAGTTGTTCGGTGGCCCATGCCTCTTCGAACACCTTCAATAATTGGGGCTTCAAACGGGAAGAGAACACAGAGTAATACTCCAAAGGGAGACCGTCTATACCCGGCGATTTATTCCTGGGCATCTGCGCTATTGCTAAGTCAATTTCCCCTGTTGTAAGAGGGGCTTCCAGTGTATCCCTGTCTGTTTGAGATAGTCGCGGTAATGGAGAGCCGCCCAGAAAGGACTCAAATTGCGTAGTCGTGCATGAGGTGCGTTTGGAGTATAAATTCCCGTAGTACTCTTTGAATGTTGCATTTATTTCTACTTGTGTAATAACCGTTGTGTGATTGTCGATTCTGATAGCACCTATGGGGGAGTCCTGTTTGTTTTCCCGCAGTAGCCAGGCCAGCATCTTCCCTGATCTGTCTCCTTCCGAGTGCAGACGCTTTAAGAGGTAATTGTAGTCGTGGCAACGAAGTCTGCTGTCTGCTTCGTTATATTTTGTGCGGGCTGCTTTTAATGCTGTGTATGGGGTTTCCCCCCGCGCAACTGCCATTTCCGCTGCCCTTAGATCCTTCTCTAGCTTAGCGATTTCGACACTCAGAGTGCGCCTCACTCCCCAGCTTGTGGAGAGACACTGGCCTCTGACCACCGCTTTGTAAGCGTCCCATTCGGCAGCCCGTGAGCCTGCCGTGAGGTCATTTGTTTCCCAGTATTGGCATATTGTGGTGCTCAATGTGTCTGTAAATGCCGGGTCCTGAAGCGCTTCTACTTGTAGGTGCCAGGCAGGAATCCCCCGCTGGCTCCTACCCCAATTTAGTGTTGCTCTCAGCGGTGAGTGGTCTGACAGTGTTTTTGCTAAGTATTCTGTCCTGTTTATCAGGTCAGAGATGTCCTGAGTGCCCCAAATTATATCTATTCTAGTGTATATTTTATGCGCGGGGAGTAAAACGAGTATTCCCTCTCATGGGGATGTCTCAGACGCCAGATGTCGTATAGTCTCATGGTGGCCGCCCAGTGTTGCAGTGGACTTGGGTTGCTCCTCAACGACCTCGGGCCCCCTAACGGGCTAGATCTATCCAATGTGGGGTCTGGTATGCTGTTATAGTCTCCACCCCATATAGCCAGAGCTGATGGGTTTGCTAACAGTGACGGTATGAGTGTACCCAAAAAGCCCGCTGTGCCGCCGTTTGGGGCGTATATGCCAATTACAGAAAGTTTTCTGCCATCTAACTGGCTTTCCACTACTACCAATCTGCCCCCTGAGTCTATTCTGTGTGCCGTTTGGTGGAATGGAACTCCTCCTGCGATCCATATCAGTACTCCCCGTGCAAACGCTGAATATGCTGTGCCTATCAGTTGTCCTCCCCACTTCGCCCTCAGGTCCCGTATGTCTGGTTCCATTAAGTGTGTCTCTTGGAGGATGGCTATGTGTATTCCCAGTCGTTTAAGGCGTGCGTAGATTCGAGACCTTTTACTCGGTGTGCCCATACCCCTCACATTCCATGTCAATATGTCGTATTGGTTACTGTTGCGTTTAAGTTGTGGCGCCATATGGGGTTATGAGGTGAGCTTGCGCTTGTGCTACCGCTTTGCTCTGCTGGTTCTCAGCTTGTTGCCCCTCTGGTGTCGCAGTTTGTGGTATTTGCCTTTCGCAGTAGTTTACATTTGTTCGTGTTGTAGCCGAGGTGTGTATGTTAGTTAACTTACTACTGCCCTCCCCCCAACTAATGCCCCCACTCTCCTAACAACTATTATGAAACTAGTTAACTTGTAAAAATATGAAAAACCCTGTATCCATCTGGATATCCGTGGTGGTGTTATCATGACGGTTTATGCGGCTCACTAGTAGAGCTCACATCGGACCGCATGCTATGTCTGCCAGTGTTTGTGTGCGCCCCCCAGAGTGAGTGTCCTCCCCGCCCCCGCATCCCCGCCCCCGCCTGACGGGAGGCCCCCGAGGCTGCCATTGGTCTGTACAAAAGATACGCTTTGCTTTTTAGAGAATGTTCTTGCTTCAGGGACCCGCGGTGCTCCAGGGCCATCTGTGTCGGGCAGGCAGGACTCCTCAAGTTTCTGGCGCGGCAGTCATGCAATGAGCCGAAGTCAGAGATCATCTGCTGTTCTGGGGGTGACCCTCGGGCCCTTCGGTGACCCCGTCATCGTAGAGTCAGAGCTAGCCGTGTCCGAATCAATGCTGATCTCCGGGGTCTCCCTTATTATCTCGAACTTGTTTTGCGTCAGTAGAGGAGTTTCTTTCAGGACTTTTGCTCTTTCCTCAGCTGCTTGTTGGGCAGACGGTTGAACCTTGGTGCGCCTTTTGAAGCGCTTCCTTGATGACGAGATTGACCATTCCTCGCCGCCATCCTCGTCGTCACGCACGCTTGCGAGCCCTTTAGCATGTAGCCATGTCCATACATCTTCCGGAGAAGTGAATATGTGCGTGCGGTCCTCTGAAATCACTCTCAATTTGGCTGGGAACATTAAAGCATATTTGATGCTAAGTTCACGCAGGCGTTGCTTGACCTTTACATAAGAGTTACGTTTTCTTTGCACCTCTTGGGTGAAATCTGGGTATGCGTTGATGATTGAGTCCTCGTATTTGAATGGGCCTTTGTTGCAAAATTGTTGGAGGATTGCATCACGGTCCCGGAAGTTTAAGAATCTGGCGATTATTGGCCTGGGGGGGTGTCCAGGAGGCGGGGGCCTGCCCGGGATTCTGTGCGCCCTTTCAACTGTAAAGAGCTTTGATGGGGCCCCGCTTAATACCTCTTTAATTAGCCATTGTTCTAGAGATAGTTCCATGTTTAGTTGTTGCATGTTTTCAGGGAACCCCAGGAATCGAATATTGTTTTGGCGCGATCTGCTTTCAGCATCTTCCGCCCGTTTCCATAGCGCCTTCAGCTCCGCATCCATTTGTTGAATCTGTTTCTGATTGTCCTGTGCCGTGGGGGACAGTTCGGCCAGCCCCTCTTCCACTGTTTTGACTCTTTCTGACAGCTTTCGGTGATCCACTCGGAGTAGATTCAGGTCTTGCGACACCGTGTCGATCCTGTTTTCTAGAGACGTTTTAGTGTCCATAATCGCCTGCAGGACCCTCTCCAGTTGCGCAGATTGTGTCGTGAGAGTGCTTTCTAGCGTTTGTAGGGTCGGGTTTGTTTGATGGTCAATGGGCGCTGGTCCATGCGCTGCGTGGTCTTGATTCTTGGCTGCTTTGGGCCTTCCCGCCATTGTGTGTGTCCAGTGGTGGCCTTGCAGGTTGTGGCGAAGCTCTTCTGGGGGTTATTTCACTGCGGATTACCCATTGATCTCTTGCAGTGATTCTATATTCCTTCCCCTATTTTCGCCAGTTCCACACAGAGGGGGGGGAGATGGGCTTTGGCCGGGCCTTGTGTGCTTTTTTGGTTTCATGTGACACGGTCTTATCCCTTCGTGGGGTGCTGCTGGGAGCCTCTCAGTCAAGCAGGCGGCACCACTTATTTATTCCTAGGGTTGACTCATGTGTTTCATCTCTTCGCAGGCTGTCCAGCTTTATTACTGCGCTTCGTGGCAACTGCGGCCACGGCGGAGTCGAGGGATCCGACAGAGGCGCGTGTGCCCGAGAGGGTTGTATGCAGATAGTATTAGTCCCCGGGGGGGCGGGCGTCCATTCGGCCGTGAGGCGGGAGGTCCAGGTTTTCCCAGAGGGGGCAGGCCGCTCAGTACGGCCAGGTATTACGCTGCTCCCTATTTCTGGCACATTTGCTCTCGGGCCCCCCGGTTCTCCAAGTTACGTTTTGTCCGGGGAGTTGCCTGTGTTGAGGGGGGCGCCATCTCCCCCAGGCGGGGGCCTACCCGACGAGGAGGGAGGCGGAGAAGGGAGAAAGACGGGGGGGAGAGGGGGCGCAGGGCCGGCCCCGCTGTCACTCTTCGCATTGCAGGCCGCAGTGCGCTCCCTGATCCTCCTCTTACCGGTACCTGACGCGGTGCCGGCTCGACCCAGACTCGGAGGGGGGGAAACGGGCCCTCGGGCGTCCGTGCCCACGTATTGATCAATTAGAGTGTGCAGGAGGGGCAGATCCTGCCGTCCCGGCGGTGTCCCGTCTCTGCTGCGGTGGAGCCTATACGCTCTCCAGCAACCCCGAGATTTTACTGCCCGGGGTGTGCTGTCTCCGGCGGCAGCCGCTTCCTCGCCTGCTCCGGCGCAGCGGGACTCCGGGCAGGTGGCCCCGATCGATCTTTGTTGTGCTTGCCCTGCAGTGCACTTCCGATCCCAATGTATCCAGGTCTACAGCCTCGGCAGGGCGGGGCGAACACTCGGGTTCGGGCGCACCCGGTATATTACTGTAAACATCAGGCCCTGTAATGGCCGCCACTCCGTGTGCCGATGTCCCAGCTCCGGGACGGCAGCTCCCCGCCCGATGTTTCAGGGCTCCAGCTGGTCACGCCGGTGTTCTAGGAGCCGTTCCCGCTCCCCCGCACCCCAATTTCGCCCCGGGGGTCCGCAACAGGATATTCGCAGCGATTCCGGGATGGAGCACGCACACTAGCCGTCCATCCCGGTCGCCGTCTTGGCTCCTCCTACCTGGTTGGTTATGGTTTAGAGTGGAGGGTAGCTGTTCTGTGGAGATTTTGTTCCAGGGTCTGCGGGTGATTGGTTGTGTGCGAAGGTGGGGGGTCTCGCGTTTGAAGGTGAAGTGGACACATCTGTGGTCGGTCCAGTGTATCTCAGAGGCATGGCTGAAGGATAACGTGGTTGCTGGCGGAGAAGATGGGGTCGAGCGTGTGGCCGGCTGCTGCTCCTGGCCTTGCACAGTGTCCAGGTAGCAGCTCTTGCTCCTGGCCTTGCACATTGTCCAGGTAGCAGCTGCTGCTCCTGGCCTTGCACAGTGTCCAGGTAGCAGCTACTGCTCCTGGCCTTGGACAGTCCATGTAGCAGCTACTGCTCCTGGCCTTGCACAGTGTCCAGGTAGCAGCTGCTGCTCCTGGCCTTGCACAGCATCCATGTAGCAGCTACTGGTCCTGGCCTTGCAGTGTCTAGGTAGCAGCTGCTGCTCCTGACCTTGCACAGCATCCATGTAGCAGCTACTGCTCCTGGCCTTGCACAGTGTCTAGGTAGCAGCTCCTGCTCCTGGACTTGCACAGTGTCCAGGTAGTAGCCGCTGCTCCTGGTCCTTGCACAGCATCCATGTAGCAGCTACTGCTCCTGGCCTTGCACAGTGTCCAGGGAGCAGCTACTGCTCCTGGCCTTGCACAGTTTGTAGGTAGTAGCTGTTGCTCCTGGCCTTGCACAGGGTCCAGGTAGCAGCCACTACTCCTGTCCTTGCACAGTGTTTAGGTAGAAGCTGCTGCTCCTGGGCATGCACAGTGTCCATGTAGCAGCTGCTGCTCCTGGCCATGCACAGTGTCCAGGTAGCAGCTGCTGGTCCTGGCCTCCTTGCACAGTGTCCAGGTAGCAGCTGCTGGTCCTGGCCTCCTTGCACAGTGTCCAGGTAGCAGCCGCTGCTCCTGGCCTTGCACAGTGTCTAGGTAGCAGCCGCTGCTCCTGGCCTTGCACAGCATCCATGTAGCAGCTACTGCTCCTGGCCTTGCACAGTTTCGAGGTAGCAGCTGCTGCTCCTGGCCTTGCACAGCCATGAAACAGTTTCAGCTTCTATACATGGTCTGTGAAGGATGGGGCTAAAGGAAGCTGTCTAAGACTGGGAAGGAGAGAGATAGAAAGAATGTAGAGTTAATGGAAACCACAAGTGAGAGAACAGGGAACGGAGGATGGACAGATGAATCAGCAAACAGAAAGGGGAAGTGCAGAAAAAAGGCAGGAGAGCCAGAGGAGACAGGGATTAGGAGATGGGGGAAGAGAAAGAGTAAGAGGGACCCCTAGGGAGCAAAATGAGATCTAGCTACATGGAGAAAAGGTGATTAGAGTTCTTTAAGTGGGATCTTTAGCTTAAAATGTTTCGACCAGTATGCCTTGCCCTCTATGATTTCAATGCACAATTTTACAGTTATTTTCTAGAAGAGAACTTAGTGTAAAATCCATAAATCACCTTCAAAGTGGTTTCTGAAGTCCTTTTAACATATAAAGAATGTTACTTGCTCTATGTGGCTTTTTGAAGAAATGCTTAACAACAGACCCCCCCCCCCCTATTTACTATTTGCTACTATATGCAGTCGGGGACAGTGCTTAATTTGTGCTTGTTGCTTCCGGTGCTTATTTTTCAGGGCCGGGGCTTATTCTTCTGCCTCAAGCATTTGCTGAGAGTAAAAGACACACATGGGAAAGACGGATGAAGGGAAAAACGAAAAAACGTCACAAAGGGAGAAAGTAGAAAGCTGCAAGAGTGAGCTGAAGGGGCAGGGAGTGGCTTTAAATGGATTGAAGAGGTCCGAGATGGCTTCAAGATTACGCAGCCTCAGTATTCTGTGTTCCTACATTTAATTGCAGCAGCCGCGTATTTAAGAAGAGGGCTTTGGGCACCGGCACCTTTTTATTTACAAATTAAGCACTGGTTGGGGAGGAGGGCTGACGCCTTCTCTTTTAGCACATATCAGTCATGTCTAGATTTGCTGATAGTCACCTGAAAGTATAGCATGCTTGATGAGGAGTGCAAGTTCTATTTTGGAGGTGATTTGACTTTCTAGTGTTTAAGAATGGCAGACTCGTAACAGTTTCACACCATGAAGCCTGACTTTTACATGCACTTGAACATTCCCTGGGGCTAGTAAATCTTTTCAGTTCCTAGAACACATGGCAAGCTTCCATGCTTTCCAGATTCACCACTCAGAACAGCACATGCTTGTCAAGGAACACTAGGCATCCAGAGGATGCAACCTTGAAGACTGCAAAAAGTCTACCGGATGCAAAAGAGAGGAATGTCCACAGTTCCATAAATTTTGAACTCCACAGCATCCAAACTGAAGGAAGAATGCAAGCAGCATCAAAGAGAGGTCATCGCAAAGCACAATCCTAGATGAAAACCATGAAACCACACACTGAGCCTGAGAGGCAGTGCTGCTGCCTACCCATCAAAGGATTCCTCTGGCTCGAGATGGAACTAGTGTCCTCACCAAGATCAGAGGCCTCAAATAGACCTATCTGAGGCTCCCACAATCACCTACCCCTTACTATGCCTGCTGTTTCCTGATGGATGTCTGACAAGGTCGCCTTATGAACAGCATCACTGGCACAACCTTTCTGTAAATGTAAGGGGAGCATGCTAGTATCTAAAACTGCTTAAAGTCCATGCCCCTGGCACCGAGTCTAGGCAAGATCAAAGAATAATAAGTAAGGCTGAAGGGTCATGAAGTCCACCTATTGCCTGAAACCCTGATGCCATAATGAGCATCTGCTGTGATGTCATTTCCATGGCAACAGGAGTAGAGACTGGAAGAGATTAATACTCCCACTTGTCATAAGACAAATCACAATAGGAAAAGAGACCAATGAGGACTGATGACAGGTTTGGTAGCAGAACATCTTCTGACATGAATATTGGGTCCTAAACGATGTCTACCAAAATATCAGACCTTTGGATTCAATAAGGGAAATCCTACACTCAACGGGAAGACATTTCAGTACTTAGGACGTGATATTTATGTCAGCTGAACATACAACACCATAAGATTGTGTGCATGATCTGGGAGGAGGGTGATAGAAAGAAGAGGATCAAAAAGATTGGGAAGTAGGAAGAAGATAGAGGAAAGAGGTTCCAGAAAATGAGGAGAGGGAGAGAAAGAATATACAATAAAATTAAAAAGCAAGCGAGAAAACAGGAGAGAAAGGGAAGATAGATGCAGCGTCAAACAGAAAGGGATTGTGGAGATAAAGGGGGGAGAGACACGGGGGACAGAGGTTAGGAGACGAGGGAGAAGAAGGAGAGTAAGAGAGAGCCTAAAGGAGCAAAACGAGGTCTAGATATATGTGGGGAAAAGGTGATTAGAGATTTTAAATGGGATTTTTGGATTACCACGCTTTAATCAATGCACCTTGCACTCTGTGGTTTCAATGCACAAAGGTGCTCTTAATTTCTCCTAGGGACGATGGTTAACATCTATAAATCACCTTCCAAAGTGGTCTTTAAAGACCTCTTAAAACCTAACTATTATTATTCAGTCCACATTGCTTTTTTGAAAATTGATTAATAATGGGCACCCCCCTTTTCCTATTTGGTACTATACGCTGTTGGTGAGAAGTGCTGTACGTCTCTTTTAACGCATATCAGTCATTTTTGGATTTGCAGGTATATTCACCAAAAAGTCTAGCATACTCACTGAGAAGCGCAAGTTCTATTTTTGAGGTGATTTAACATTTTGGTTCACATCCTAATATGGCAGCCTCTTAACTGTTTCACACCATGAAGCTTGACTTGGATCTGCACCTGAACAACCCCTGACCTAGTAAATATTTTCAATTTCTAGAACACATGGCAAGATTCCGTGACTTCCACATTCAGCACTCAGAAAAGTACATCCTTGTCCAAACAAAGTTAGGCACCCAGAGTGTGCGACCTTGAGGATTCTATGCAAGGTGCCTACTGTATGCAAAAGAGAGACATATGTCAATCATTCCGGAAGCTGAGAACTCTGCAGCATCCAAAGGGAGGCAGCAGGCAAGCATCAGCAAAGAGAGAGGTGCTCACAGAGCAGGATCCTAGATGCAAACCATGAAACCAACACTCTGAGCCTGACAGGTAGTGCTGTTGTCCGTCTATCAAAGGCTCCTTAAGCTGGAAGTGGATCAGGCTTCAAATGGACCCATGCCAGGCTCACACAATCCCCTACGCCTTACCATGCCTACCTATTTGCCGGTAGATATCTGAGGAACGTCTTCTTCTATACATCGTCATTGGCACAATCTGTCTATATCCGTAAGAGGTGCATGACAGTGTCTGAGACTGCTCAAAGTCTGTGCGCCTGGCACTCTTGCTAGGCACAAAGATCAATGAATAAGTAAGGCTGAAGCACCTTGAAGTCCACCTCTGGCCTGGAATTGTGATGTCATAATGAGCATCTGTTGTGCTGTAAATTTCCACAGCAACAGGTGTAGAGACTGCCACCTGGCAGAAAACAAATTTAAATAGATAAGGGGGCCAATGGGGATCCCATAACAGGCTTGATAGGAGAAAATCATCTGATGTGATTATTAGATCCCCAAATGTTGTCTAGCAAAATATTGGCCCTTTGGACTTGGTAAAAGAAAACTACACTCAATGGGAAGAGATTTCAATATTTAAGACATGATATTTATTTCAGATGATGTTTCTGTATAATGCACATACACGTCCATTAGATTGTGGTAGGTAATTTCACATTGTTTTTTTTTTAATTGCTTAATGACGCCCACCCCCTCCGAGTCTCCATTATTTGCTACTATATGCAATTGGTGAGAAGTACTGATGCTGTCTATTTTAATGTATATGAGCCATGTCTAGATTTGCTGGCATAGAGTCCAGAAAGTAGAGCATACTTGCTGAGAAGTGCAACTTCTATTTTGAAGGTAATCTGACTTTGTATTGTACGTTCAAATATGGCAGCCTCTTAAATGTTTCATACCATGAAGCCTGACCTTTATCGCCAGCTGAAAAATCCCTAGACAAATCAATAATTTCCATTTCTAGAAGTCATAGCAATCATCCATGCTTTTCACATTGACCACTCAGAGAGGGCTATGCTTGTCCAAGCAACGTTAGGCACCCAGAGGGTGTGACCACAAGAATTCTAGGAAAGAAGTCAACTGCATGCAGAAAAAGAGAAGATTGTCCATTATTCCTAAAGTTGAGAATTCCACAGCATCCAAACTGGGGGAAGAATGCAAGCAGCAGCTATAAGAGAGGTCATCTCAAAGTGGGGTCCTAGATGCAAACCGTGAAACAAACACTCTGAGCCTGAGAGACAGTGCTGCTGTCTGTCTATCTGAGGCTTCCCCTGGCTCAATATGGAACTAGTGTCCTCACCCAGGCCAGAAGCCTCAAATAGACCCATCCAAGGCTCCCACAATCACCTACCCTTTACTATGCCTGCTGTTTCCTGATGGATGTCTGACAAGGTCTCCTTATAAACAGCATCACAGGCACAACCTTTCTGTAAATGTAAGGGGAACATGCTATTATCTGAAACTGCTTAAAGTCCATGCCCCTGGCACTGACTCTAGGCAAGATCAAAGAATAAGTAAGGCTAAGTGTCATGAAGTCCACCTATTGCCTGAAAACCTGATGCCATAATGAGCATCTGCTGTGCTGTCATTTCCATGGCAACAGGAGTAGAGACTGGAAGAGATTAATACTCCCACTTGTCATAAGACAAATCACAATAGGAAAAGAGACCAATGAGGACCGATGACAAGTTTGGTAGCAGAACATCTTCTGACATGAATATTGGGTCCTAAATGTCTTCTACCAAAATATCAGCTCTTTGGATTCAATAAGGGAAATCCTACACTCAACGGAAAGACATTTCAGTAATTAGGACATGATATTTATGTCAGCTGAACATACAACACCATAAGCTTGTGTGCATGATCTGGGAGGAGGGTGATAGAAAAAGGAGGATACAAATGATTGGGAAGTAGGAAGAAGATAGGGGAAAGAGGTTCCAGAAAATTAGGAGAGGGAGAGAAAGAATATACAATAAAATTTAAAAGCAAGCGAGAGAACAGGAGAGAAAGGGAAGATAGATGCAGCGACAAACAGAAAGGGATTGTGGATGTAAAGGTGGGAGAGACACGGGGGACAGAGGTTAGGAGACGAGGGAGAAAAAGGAGAGTAAGAGAGAGCCTAAAGGAGCAAAACGAGGTCTAGATATATATGGGGAAAAGGTGATTAGAGATTTTAAATGGGATTTTTAGATTACCACGCTTTAACCAATGCACCTTGCACTCTGTGGTTTCAATGCACAAAGGTGCTCTTAATTTCTCCTAGGGACGATGGTTAAAATCTATCAATTACCTTCCAAAGTGGTCCTTAAAGACCTATTAGGACCTAACCATTTTTATTCAGTCCACATTGCTTTTTTGAAAATTTCATAATAATGGACACTCTCCCTTTTCTATTTGGTACTTTACACAGTTGGTGAGAAGTGCGTCACTCCTCTTTTAACACCTATCAGTGATTTCTGGATTTGCAGGTATATTCACCAGAAAGTCTAGCATACTCGCTGAGAAGCGCAAGTTCTATTTTGGAGGTGATTTAACATTTTAGGGCACATCTTAATATGGCAGCCTCTTAGCTGTTTCATGCCATGAAGCTTGACTTTGATCTGCACCTGAACAACCCCCGGCCTAGTAAATATTTTTAATTTCTAGAACACATGGAAAGATTCTGTGCCTTCCACATTCACCACTCAGAAAAGTACATCCTTGTCCAAACACAGTTAGGCACCCAGAGTGTGCGACCTTGAGGATTCTATGCAAGGAGCCTACTGTATGCAAAAGAGAGACATATGTCAATAATTCCGGAAGCTGAGAACTACAGAGCATCCAAAGGGAGACAGCAGGCAAGCATCAGCAAAGAGAGAGGTGATCGCAGAGCAGGATCCTAGATGCAAACCATGAAACCAACACTCTGAGCCTGAGAGGTAGTGCTGTTGTCTGTCTATCTGAGGCTCCTTAAGCTGGAAGTGGATCAGGCTTCAAATGGACCCATGCCAGGCTCACACAATCCCCTACACCTTACCATGCCTACCTGTTTGCTGGTAGATATCTGAGGATGGTCTTCTTCTATACATCGTCATTGGCACAATCTGTCTATATCCGTAAGAGGTGCATGACAGTGTCTGAGACTGCTCAAAGTCTGTGCACCTGGCATTCTTGCTAGGCACAAAGATCAATGAATAAGTAACGCTGAAGAGCCATGAAGTCCACCTCTGGCCTGGAATTGTGATGTCATAATGAGCATCTGTTGTGCTGCAAATTTCCACGGCAACAGGTGTAGAGACTGCCACCTGGCAGAAAACAAATTTAAATAGATAAGAGGGCCAATGGGGATCCCATAACAGGCTTGATAGCAGAAAATCATCTGATCTGAATATTAGATCCCCAAATGTTGTCTAGCAAAATATTGGCCCTTTGGACTTGGTAAGAGAAAACTACATTCAATGGGAAGAGATTTCAATATTTAAGACTTGATATTTCAGATGATGTTTCTGTATAATGTACATACACCTCCATTAGATTGTGTTAGGTAGTTTCACGTTGTTTTTTTTTTTAATTGCTTAATGATGCCCACCCCCTCTGAGTCTCCATTATTTGCTACTATATGCAGTTGGTGAGAAGTACTGATGCTGTCTATTTTAATGTATATGAGCCATGTCTAGATTTGCTGGCATAGACTCCAAAAAGTATAGCATACTTGCTGAGAAGTGCAACTTCTATTTTGAAGGTGATCTGACTTTGTATTGCACGTTCAAATATGGCAGCCTCTTAAATGTTTCATGCCATGAAGCCTGATCTTTATCGCCAGCTGAAAAATCCCTACAATAGTCAATAGTTTCCATTTCTAGAAGTCATAGCAATCGTCCATGCTTTTCACATTCACCACTCAGAGAGGGCTGTGCTTGTCCAAGCAACGTTAGGCACCCAGAGGGTGTGACCACAAGAATTCTAGGCAAGAAGTCAACTGCATGCAAAAAAAGAGAAGAATGTCAATTATTCCTGAAGTTGGGAATTCCACAGCATCCAAACTGGGGGAAGAATGCAAGCAGCAGCTAGGAGAGAGGTCATCTCAAAGTGGGGTCCTAGATGCAAACCATGAAACCAACAGTCTGAGCCTGAGAGACAGTGCTGGTGTCTGTCTATCTGAGGCTTCCCCTGGCTCAATATGGAACTAGTGTCCTCACCCAGGTCAGAGGCCTCAAATAGAACCATCCGAGGCTCCCACAATCGACTACCCCTTACTATGCCTGCTGCTTCCTGATGGATGTCTGACAGGGTCTCCTTATAAACAGCATCACAGGCACAACCTTTCTGTAAGTGTAAGGGGAGCATGCTAGTATCTGAAACGGCTTAAAGTCCATGCCCCTGGCACTGACTCTAGGCAAGATCAAAGAATAAGTAAGGCTGAAGTGTCATGAAGTCCACCTATTGCCTGAAAACCTGATGCCATAATGAGCATCTGCTGTGCTGTCATTTCCATGGCAACAGGAGTAGAAAATGGAAGAGATTAATACTCCCACTTGTCATAAGACAAATCACAATAGGAAAAGAGACCAATGGGGACTGATCACAAGTTTGGTAGCAGAACATCTTCTGACATGAATATTGGGTCCTAAATGTTGTCTACCAAAATATCATCCCTTTGGATTCAATAAGGGAAATCCTACACTCAACGGGAAGACATTTCAGTACTTAGGACATGATATTTATGTCAGCTGAACATACAACACCATTAGATTGTGTGCATGATCTGGGAGGAAGGTGATAGAAAGAGGAGGATAAAAGGTTTGGGAAGTAGGAAGGAGATAAAGGAATGAGGTTCCAGAAAATGAGGAGAGGGAGAGAAAGAATATACAATAAAATTAAAAAGCAAGCGAGAGAACAGGAGAGAAAGGGAAGATAGATGCAGCGACAAACAGAAAGGGATTGTGGATGTAAAGGTGGGAGAGACACGGAATTACACATTGGCTGATCTGCCCCCGTGGGCAGAAGTGGCCTAAAGACAATTTGTCCCCACCCCCCCCGGGGAGCAACCATTGCCTAAGGGGTCACTCCCCACATATAAAAAAATAAAATAAGCAAAAAGAAAAGAAATCCCTGATGTCTAGGGTTTTCCGCCCCCCCCCAGGGGTAGATTGGCCTAATTACAATAGGCCAATCTGCACCCAAGGGGGACAGAAATGGCCTAAAACAAATTTGCCCCCCTCAGGGGAGCAACCCTTGCCTAAGGGGTCGCTCCCTTCATGTGAAACTAACAAAAAAAAAATGGGTGGGTAGGAGGGGACACAATTCCCCTTCCATCCCTGCTCAGCGGAGGGGGGTGTGCGAGCCCCCGCTTCCCCCGAGGGCCCCTACTTGGACGTAACGGTTACGTGCTGGCACCCGAGCGGTGCTGCTCAGGACGTAACCATTACATTCAGGGCACCTGAGGGATTAATGTGGAGTGAACGTCCTCTGAGAAGCCCATGGATGTCATGCCAGGGTGTCTCCTTGGAGCCAACACTGGTGCCCACCACACTGGTTAGGTAAACCGTGGTATCCAAACCACAGGGGGTGGTGAATTGCACAGCATTGCCACCAACTTGAACAGCCTGCTCCATCTTCCTTGCAATGGATGTCTGCTGCACCTGTGATCCGAATATCTGTGGCTCTATCCGGATTATTTCCTCCACCATGACCCTTAGCTCCTCCTCAGAGAACCTGGGGTGTCCTTGTGGTGCCATGGGTGTAGTGTGAGTGGTGTGTGTGAGGGTGTATGGGGTGATGTGTTGGGGTGTGTGCTGTGAGGTGTGTGGATGGTGTGTGGGTGATGGTGTTCTGTGGCTCTGGTTGTGTTGGTGCTCTTAGTGTCGCTCTCTCTCAGTTGTAAATTATTTTGAGTCGTAAAGGGTTGTGGGTAATGTGTGTATGTTTTATAGTGTTGTGGGTGTGTGGGTGTGTGGGTGTGGTGTGTGTATGTGTGTCAGGTGTGTGTGGTTTGAATTGTCCAATGTGGTGTTGTTTTGTTGTGTGTATTTTGAGCGCAGCGGTATGTACTGCCAATGGTTTACCGTGGTTGAATGTCCGCCGTGGTGATTTGTGGGTCAGAATGCTGTGGGCGTAGTTCTGTTGGCGTAACAGTGTGGGTTTGGATAGTGCCAGTTTATCACTGACCTTTGGGCTGGTGGACGTGTGTGCTTGTCTGTATAGTGACGGATTGCTATGTGTGAGTCATAATATGGGTAGTGGTATACCGCCGCGGTATGTTGGCGGCAGTCGCCATGGCGGTAAGCGGGACTTACTACCAATGTCATAATGAGGGCCTATGTGTTGTTTGGACTCTTTGAGAAGCAACTCCCAGCCTTCCCTCACTAGACTCAATGCTCCCCTAACAGGATGGGCAAACAAAAGCTCAAAGGGACTAAAACCCGCTCCCTTTTGAGGAACCCCTCTGTAGGCAAAAGGCCGGCCTGGCAAGAGGGCATCCCATCTCCTTCTGAGCTTTTCAGGGAGCCCCATGATCATATCTTTCTTGGTTCTGTTGAATCTCTCAACCAAACCGTTTGTTTGTGGGTGATATGGAGTTGTAAACTTATACGTCACACCACATTCCTTCCACATTGCTTTTAGATAGTCAGACATGAAGTGTGTACCTCTGTCTGAAACCACCTACTTATGGAAGTCCACCCTCGTGAAGATACTAATGAAGGCTCTGGCAACTGCAGGGGCAGGGGCAGTGGTAGCCCTAAACTAAGGGGAATTGCCTCAGATTACCTGGTGGCATGATCCACTATCACTAGTATAAATCTGTTCCCTGATGGTGTTTGAGGTGAGGTTCCGGGGGGGCAACAATGTCAGCCCCTACCCTTTCAAAGAGTATCCCAACCACTGGAAGTGGACACAGGAGCTGCAAAACCCCTTTACTTTTTGGGATATACTGGCGAGTAGAAGTGGTTAACTAAACTATGGGTAAATGTGAGTAAGAGCTCTCTGTACTATTGAGGCATTGGCACTCTCCTGGTGGCCCTGGGTTTTGGCCTCAGTGTAAAGGAGCCCATCCTCCCAATAGGTCCTGAGGGACCCACTGACATCTCCTTTTTCCTGGTCAGCAACTTGCTGTCTCAGGCTTTCAAGAGTGAGACAGGTCCTAGGTCCCTGGCAAAGATCTTCCCTTGAAGGTCCCCCTGGGCCTAGAAGCTCTGCTGCGTAAGGCCCAAGTGCCTGGTGCTCAGGGTCTTCCCTGAGGAGAGGGGACCTGAGCTTGTATCTCCTCAGAAGTTGGTTTCCAAGACTTCTTTCCTTTTCTCTTGGAGGTTTGGGCCATTATTCCAGGATACAACATCTCATTTTCACCCTGGGCTTTGCTCTTCTTTTTACACATGTCCATTCAGGTATTCCCAGCATGGCTGCATGGGTTTTTATCTCAACCCATGCTGAAGTCTCCACCTCATTCCCTAGCAGACATTCTATTGGAACTGCAGAGGACAGAACCACCTTCTTTTGGCCAGTAACTCCTCCCCATTCCAAAGTCACGATTAGCCATGGGATGTATCTTGACAATGTTATCATTGTTGATAACTGGATACATCTGTCCAGTTATCTATTGGTCTGGGGATACCAGTTTTTCAGACACCATGGTGACACTTGCAACTGTATCCCTCAGGGCTTCCACTTCAATCCCATTGATATGTGGCTTTTGTCTGTACTTTTCCAGGTTACTGGGCCAGATTGCCAGGAAAGCTACACCCACCCCACCCTTGATTAAAGTGGCTGAGATTAAAGTGGCTTCAGTGTGTTCTCTGAACTAGTCAGGGTCCCCCAAGTATCCCATCTGGAGACTCACCACCCCAGCAGTAGCTGGGGGTGTACTGGAGGGGGTCATTTTTGGGCAGGAAGGGTCTCCAGTTCGGTGTCCATTGGCTTTACAATTGAAACACCAAGTGTTCTTGGGATCCCTGTTTTTACAGTGGTACCCATGCTTTGATTGGGAGGAGTCTCAGGGCCCAACCCCTCTGAGAAGATTTTTGGGGGCCTTTTGTCAGACGCCGCACACATATGCTGCAGGCTCTTTCAGATGGAGTGCTTAGCCTATTTAGGTTATGCGCTGCGTCTTGACGACTGCTTGTTGTCATTTTCCCAATTCAGTACTCACCTGTGTTTTACCTCACAGCAGATTCTCCAAGCACTCAGCATCCCTTTGGTGGGTTCCCCTTCCATCAGAGTTGCAGGTTTTTTGCTCCTTTTCCGCATCCTTGGACCCCTGCAAAAGAAACATAAGATAAACAAGCATTATTTCAAGCAGCAACCTATGAATTGGTAACGTACAGTGATTAAAGACAAAGATTACTTATCTGCTTTGGATTCTGTCACTAGGACTGCTTCTGTTCCTCACCTCCATTCATATCCTGTAATTAGATAAACACATTGGTATGATCTCAGAGCAGCAACCTGAACATTGGTATCATTAATGAATTGTACTAAAGATGTGAAATTATTTTCTGATTGAATGCTGTTTTTAAGGATTGGTGAACATAACCATCTATTTTTTGTTGTAAATTCTTCCCCTGAAAGAAAGGAACAGACATTATTATTACCTGTAGCAGCGTTTGTGTAGAAATAAACCAGGACTCATAGTAAGGTATTGTAAGTGCATGTACAGACTTATCATATTTATTTACTCTTTAGTTAAATAGATAGTTGATTGCACATTATGATTACAGGAACAAGAAAACAGATTAGGCTTAATAAACTAGTTTTCCTTCGAAGAACTGATAGTGATCATCTAAACTCATACACTTAGGTATGTGTTAGTGCAAACCATTATATAGCTTCATGTGTCCGTATTCATTACCTGTGGAAGTAATTATCTTAACTCTATTTCAGAAGTATTGCATAACCATTTCAGCACACTGGAACCAGTGCCTACAGAAAGGGGGAAGGGACATTAGGTACATCTAGCTTGTATACTTAGAATTGGGAAATGTTTGTTTAAGTATTGAGTACTCAGGTTGTTTTACCTTTTATAGTTAGCCTGGACAACACCCGCCATCGCTTTGGGGTCTGGTCCTGGTCAAGGCTCGTCCCTTCATCCTGATGGATCAGGCATGACTTCTTTTGGAGTCTGTTTGGTTCATAAGTGTCTGGGAACTATTGTTGTGTCCATTTTACTCCTGCAGAAAGATAACCCTGACAGCTTTAGATGACTCTTTGGGTTTTTCTCCTTTGTGCCCACTGTCTTTCCCTTGGGGCGATTAGCAACCCCTTTCTTTTGGTCAACCCCACCATGGGTCTTCCTGGACACCCTTGTTTTGACCCAGTGGTCGGCTTTCTTTGCCAACTTCTTAGGAGAGAACAGCCCTAAGTCCTCTAGGTACTGATGCAATTTCTCTGAGGTACAGTTACTCTACAGATGTTCCTCTATAATCAGATAATAGAGCCCTTCATAATCATGCACCTTACTTCCTTTCAACCAGCCTCAAATCTACCTGACTCAAGGTTTTGTGAGTATCCCTGAATTTAAGATGGACTTTGGCCTGTGGACTGGGCTGTGTCCCCTTTTCTGTACACATGTATATATCTATTATCTTGCCTAACTTATTTTTCATACCGTGTTGATCTCATTACATTCACTTTTCCGAAATAGTTTTGTCCTTGCATTATTCAGCCGAGTTACGGAGTAAAATTGTTTTTAGAATGCATCTGATTGTGTGTATGGTGTGTGTGTGGGGTGTGTGTTGTGTGTGTGTGTGTGTCACTGTCATTTTCCTCCCCCTCCCTTGTGTGCTAGGCGGCTGTACTCATCGTCGTCATCTTCGCTGGCATTGGTGTTCGTGGTGGAGCAGAACATAGAAGATCATGGAGAAGACATGCAGTTCGGGTTCCATGGCGGCATGGTTGTTCCCTGTGTCTCCAATGGTGAGTCCTTTCCCTTCTGAGCTCAGTTTCCGCCAGGCTTTTGATGTCGTTGGAACCGCCCTGGAAAAGGTGGCGGTTTACAGGGTCATAATATGATGGGCGGAACATTGACTTCCACCTGGGTGTAGGCGGCTACCGCTATGGTGGCTGTTGTTTCTGCCCTGGTGGTCGGTGTGGTACATTGGCTGTCTTTCGGAGATCTTTCCGCCATGGTCATAATCTGGCGGTAGTTACCACCAGCCTGTTGGCGGTATTACCACCACTTTAGCACCGACTGCCAGGATCGTAATGAGGGCCTAAGTGCCTATGGCAGGAAAGAGCCCAAAACCCACATTGAACACATTACATTTTCCAATTCAAAGCTGACCCTTTTTTATGCAATGTGGGTCGCTGTGGATTTGGGCCCTTGTTCAGCCGGCACCTATGTAAACTAGGCACCTGGGGGACTCTAGGGTGGAGTCATTTTCATGGCTCCCCACAGATTGTCTTACCCAGAATCCCTTGCAAACCTCAAAATTTGACTAAAACCACATTTTCTTTGGTGGAAAGTTCTGGAATCTGAAAGGAGCCACAATCTTCCTTCCACCCAGCATCCCCCCAAGTCTCCCAATAGAAATGGTAACTCACTTGTGTGCATTGCTTAATTTATAAACAAAAATAATAGTAATAAGTGCCAGGGCCCTTGTTGGGAGGCCGCTGCAGCTGCAACACCCATTGCCCCTCCAGCGTGGCCAGAGACAGTACCCACACAAATAATAACCTTCACACTCCTACAAGTGAGAACATTTCAGACTCAGTTCCTAGTCATTTTTAATGTGTATTGAATTATTGAACCACTGTTGTGCTCATCACAAATTCAGACAAACACTGCCACCATGTGGCAGGCTGCCATAAGTGCTGGTGTTAACAATTAAGTGTTGGTGCCGATCACGGGAAACCACTGGGACAAATTAAGCACTGATTATGTGGGTAGGCCTAGTGCCGACGACATGAAAGGGCCCAAAATGCAACATGGACACATCAGGGTTCTACTCAAAACTGGCTCATTGTTTGCACTGGATAACTGTGGATTGTGGGCCTTAGCTCAGCCGGCACCTAGGGAAACCTAGCAAATCTGTACATTTTTTAAAACTGGACAACTAAGGGAGTCCAGAGGTGGATGACTTGCATGGCCCTCCTTAGGTAATTTTACCCAGAAGCCCATGCAAATGTCACACTTTGATAAGAAACACATGTTTACATCACATTTGTGTGATGGTAGGTTCTGGAATATCCGTGTATCCACAAATTTCCTACCACCCTGAGGTCCCACATGTCCCCGAATAAGCATGGATCAAACTAAAGGCCAGGGCTCCCCTTGACCTTGGTTTGATCCATTCCTGTCGGGGCTCTACGATTAGCCAAACAAGTGGAGCAGCACTTTTATCAGCACAAGTGGGTAAATGCTTGGTGGTAGGAATTTTGTGGATTCCTGCAGATTCTGGAAGTTTCCATCACAGAAATATAGGAAAATGTGTGATTTCAAGCAAAGTTTGAGGTTTGCAGGGCATTGTGGGTAAGAAAAGCTTGTGGGATCCATACAAGGCGCACAACCCTGGGATTCCCATGTTGTCTAACTTTCACAAATTTCTGCAGTTGTTAGGTTTCCATGGGTGGCAGCTGAGCTTAGGCCTAATCCTGTCGCAAATCCTATCACAGACATCTCCATGTAGCGCTTTAGGGCCTATTGTGTTGTGGTCTTTTGACCCACCCAAGAAATCAGGTCTCATTCGTATCGAGATATATGTGGGAGCTCAGGGTAGTAGAAAATGTCTGGCTCCATGCAGATTCTAGAAGTTTTCTCACAGAAATGTGAGGAACCTGTGTGAGTGTTAATCACAGTTTTAGGTTTGCAGGGCATTGTGGGTAAGAAAATGTTGTGGGATCCACATGAAACACAACACCCTTGACTCTGCCAGGCGTCAAATTTTCAGAACTGAGGCTTTTAAGTTTCCCAGGTGGCAGACTACCCAAGCCCGAAAAGTGCAGCCATTCACCATTGCAAGGTGGATGATATTGGGAGTTGTCCACACACCCCTGGCCCAGATGTAAAAACAAAACACAAAATAATCAAATGTCTTCTTGCTTGCCACTGGGGTGGGATTTACTAGTCTGCAGGTATGCAGAAAAACTGTTGATGTTTTAGGAGTGAGTGTAGGGTCTGATGTTTGAAAGAGCCAGACCCACAAAAATATTTTATTTAAAAAATGCATTCCTGCCATACAGTGGACATTTTGCCCCCCAGGGTCAAATTCTGGACAAGCCTCTTATCTCCTCTTGGGGGTGGGGGAGGAAGACTGGTTTGTCCCATTTGGGATGGGGTGTGACCAATGTCAGAATGCAATACTCGCACCACTTTCTTTTGCCCCAAAGGCAAAATCCCTGTCTCTGATTGGGACAAACATCCTTTCTGCCCCCAGGGGGGTAGAAAAACACTTTTACTCCTTCTGAGGTGGTGGTATGGGTCAATGCCAAGGTAGGCCGCCCCATACTTTTGTTTGTTTTGGCACCATTTTGAAATCCATGGTGTTCAGTGGACATTCTGGTGGGAGGGATGCAGAAAGTCTATTGGGTTGCAGAGTGGGGACAGCACGGGCCCATGCCCTGGGAGTAGCTTCTTCCAAACAAATACTGCATAAATGCAGTCCAAGTATCTAGTATGTTTTCTGGGCTTGGGGGCAAACTGGGGGTAATTGCCCCACTTCACTTCACAGCAGGGGGCAGAAAAACTATTGAGCCCTTTTCCGGGGTGGGGGCATGGCCAGGCCCATGCTGGGCCCACCTCCGGTGGGCAGATTGTGGGTTTTCATCCCCCCCATCTTCACATCTTCCTCACAGGGGGTGCAGAAAGACTGTCTGTGCCCTTTCTGGGATAGGGCATGGCGATGCCCATGGTTGGCAGCCCCACCTCTATTTTTTTTTTTTTTTAAATCACCCTGGTGTCCAGTGGGGTTTCTGCTACAAGGGTGGAGGGGGCAAATTTGGGGTAATCACCCCCATCCATCCCCGGGGGGGGGAGCAGAACGACTCTCTGCTTTGTTGTTGGGGTGGGTGAATGGCCATGCCCATGGTAGACTGACCCTACCCCTATATATATATATGTTTTTTTTATTTTTTTTTATGTCCCTGGTGTCTAATGGATTTTGGGCCCTGGGGCACACTGGGGATAATCACCCCATCCACCCTCAAGGGAGTAGAAAGACTGACAGCATATTTTCTTGGGGTGGGGACATGGTCAGGCCCATGATGGGCAGCCCCCATCCCTATTTTCTTTAGAATAATTCCTGGTGTCTGGTGGTCATTCTGGCCCTGGGGTGGCAGATTGGGGTAACCACCTCATCTACCCTCCTGGGAGGGCAGAAAGAATGTCAGCCTTGTTTTGGGTGAGGGGCATGGCCATGCCCATGGTGGGTAGCCCTAACCCTTTAAAAAAAAACAAATGTCCCTAGTGTCTAGTCCCTAGTGTCTAGTTGGCTTTCTGCCCCCACACAGGGGCAGTTTATGGGTGATCTCTCCCATCCACCCCCAGGGGGGCAGAAAGACTATCAGCATATTTTTGGGGTAGGGGCATGGCAATGCCCATGATGGGTTGCCCCCATGCTATATATTTTGTTAAATAATTCCTGGTGACTAGTGAGTTTTCTGTTCTTCTCCCCAGGAAGGTGGAAGATTGAGATTAGCACCCCCATCTACCATCGGGGGCAGAGACACAGTCAGTCTATTATTTGGAGGGGTGAGGGCATGCCTTGCCCCTGTGGGCACCCCCCACCTGTATATTGTTTTTAAAATACCCCTGGTGTCTAAAGGGCTTTCTGCCCCTCCAGAGTGGCAGACTGGGGGTAATTTTCCCTTTCCAATGATACCTCTCCCGAAACAATCAGTGCCCATTGGGTCGGGGGCTGAGATATGCTCCCCGAGCACTGATGTAGTTAAAGTAAAACAAGCCCATTGGCTTTCACTTTACTGTAATGACTGTGCTGATTGTTATTACAGTAGAGAAAAAACATTCAGGCTGCCCAGGAAGTTCTTCCCAAGCAGCCTGAGGTTCAACTAGACTAAAGGAATCCCTGTGGTGCACAGCACCACAGGGTCTTTTATATGCCTCCCCTGTGTCAGCCAGTGGCTGACATCCACACTGGGGAGGCAGTGTGGGTGTTGGTTATTGGCCAACACCTGCATTTAAGAGGTTAACTCTCTCAGCCAAGGATGTGTATTCCAACTCTGCAGGTGTGATGAGTGGCATAACTGGCATTAAGCCAGTTCTGGCTCAGGCAGGCTAGTGCCTAATGCATTGTGACAAAGTTACTTTTTTTGCTATGTGATCAAACCTGCATTGTACAGCACAAAAAGAAAGAGGAGAAAGTCTCCTAGGGTTTTTTTTGTGCACAAAAATAATCTTGCCTACAACCCAGACACCCTTGCACCATGTTGCAAGGGTGCTTGCATTGGTGCTAGACAGCCAAAACTGCACTAGCGCAGGGGGAAAGGACAGGAATGCACCCTATTGCATAGATACGACCCATTCCTGCCACTTCCCTTTGACGCAAGGCAGTGCAGCAAAGTGACTGGCTGCGCTGCCCTTCATCAAAAGACCATAAATATGGGCCCCAGTGTATTGAAGTGCAATCACTGTTTACAGGGAAACTAACAAAACATAGCTATCTGTATTTAACCACATGAAAAGGAAGTTGAGAGATGTTTACTAAGAAGTAGGCATTTTAGGAGAAGTGAATCTATTCAAGGATTGGGTGGAGAGAACTAAATGTTCTCTGGGTTCACCTTGTGAAAAATTGGGCCACCATCCAGTGTTTTTGAAACAAGGTCAAGCCAAGGACACACCCCATTATACCTGAACTGAGTCTTTCAGCAAAAGCAGTCTAACAAGTTCTTGAAATCAGGCTGCCCAAGTCTGTTTTCGGTACGGACATATATATAGTAGAAGAACCTTCGATGTAAACGGCTGTTAGAAATGGGGTCTTTGGTTGGCAGTCAGGTTACCCCCTGTCCAAGCAAGGGCCCTCACTCTAGTCAGGGTAAAGGAGAATCACCCTCAGCTAACCCCGCTCACGCCCATGATCGCTTGGCACGTGCAGGCATGCTTAACTTCAGAAGCAAGGTGTACCAACACACACAGTAACTCAGTGAAAACACTACAAAATGACACAACACAGGTTTAGAAAAATAGATAATATTTATCTAAAGAAAACAAGACCAAAATGACGAAAATCCAACATACACAATTTAAGTTCTGAATTTAAAAAGCAAAAGAGTCTTAAATCCTTTAGAAAACAGTGAGAACACTGTTAGTGTACAAAAGTACCTGGGTAGCGTCAAAGTAAAGTTGCACGGGCAAGCGTGCGTTGAAAAAGGCCAGCGTTGCGTCGATTTCTCACTTGTAAGCAAGAGTGTGCGTCGTTCCTCCTCCGGTCGGGTTGGCGTCATTTTTCTCTCCTGCAAGAGAGCAATGCTTCGATCCAGACGGGCACCTCGGGTCCGGGCAGACTTTGCGTTGATTTTCTGCGCCCAGTGATGTTGCGTTAAAATCCGGTCACATGGTGTCAAGAAAACGTGCTGGCTGTGGGCTTGCATCGTTAACAGCAGCCACTGCGGGTGTTGCGTGTCATTTCTCCAGCCATGTTGCGTCAATCTCCCTGCCGCGATGCAGGTGGAGCGTCGATTTTGGCCGCGAGGCCGGCAGCGCAGCGTTTTTCAGTCGCGAAGCGGTGGTGCGTCAAAAGTTTCCCCTCATGGCAGTCTTTGTGGGAATTTCTGTCCTTTTCCACAGCTGCACCTTTCAAGGGCCTAGAGACAGTTTAGGGCACCACTTGGCAGGCAGGAATCTCAGCAGAAATCCCAAGTGCTGGCAGAGAGAAGTTTTTGCTGTCCCTGAGACTTCAACAACAGGAGGCAAGCTCAGTTTCAAGCCCTTGAAGATTCCTCACCCGTGGGAAGTCACACAAAAGTCAGTCTTTGTCCTCTCTCAGGTAGAAGCAGCTACTGCAGGCCAACCCAGCAAAGCACAGTCACAGGCAAAGGGGGAGTACTCCTCCTCTTGCTTCTCCAGCTCTTCTCCTTGGCAGATGTTCCTTTCGGTTCCAGAAGTAATCTGATTTTCAGGGGTTTTGGGGGGGCTCTTCTTATACCCCTTTCTGCCTTTGAAGTAGGCCTACTTCAAAGAGAAGTCTCTGTTGTTTTCCAGATCCTGCCTTGTCCAGGCCAGGCCCCGGACACACACTAGGGGGTTGGAGACTGCATTGTGTGAGGGCAGGCACAGCCCTTTCAGGTGTAAGTGGCCACTCCTCCCCTCCCACCTAGCACAGATGGCTCATCAGGATATGCAGGCTACACCCCAGCTCCGATTGTGTCACTGTCTAGAGAGAGGTTCAAACAGCCCACTGTCAAACTGACCCAGACAGGGAATTCACAAACAAGCAGAGTCACAGAATGGTTTAAGCAAGAAAATGCCTACTTTCTAAAAGTGGCATTTTCAAAAACACAACCTAAAAACCAACTTCACTAAAAGATGTATTTTTAAATTGTGAGCTTAGAGACCCCAAACTCCCCATGTCTATCTGCTCCCAAACGGGAATCTATGCTTTAATCATATTTAAAGGCAGCCCCCATGTTAACCTATGAGAGAGATAGGGTTTGCAACAGTGAAAACAAATTTAGCAGTATTTCACTGTCAGGACATGTAAAACACATAAGTACATGTCCCACCTTTAACATACACTGCACCCTGCCCATGGGGTTAACTAGGGCCTAACTTAGGGGTGCCTTACATGTATAAAAAGGGAAGGTTTAGGCCTGGCAAGTGGGTACACTTGCCAAGTCGAATTGGAAATTTGAAACTGCACACACATACACTGCAGTGGCAGGTCTGAGCCATGTTTACAGGGCTACTAATGTGGGTGTCATAACTACTGCTGCAGGCCCACTAGTAGCATTTGATTTACAGGCCCTGGGCACCTCCAGTACACATTATTAGGGACTTACTGGTAAATCAAATATGCCAATCATGGATAGCCAATGTACACATACAATTTATACAGGGAACACTTACACTTTGGCACTGGTCAGCAGTGGTAAAAGTGTCCAGAGCAAACAAAATAGCAAAAACAGAGTCCAGCACACAGAAACAACCTGGGAATTAGAGGCACAAAGTTAGGGGAGGCCATGTCAAGGATGCCAAGTCTAACAACGGCTCAACTATGTAACTTCTTACTTCTCTCTCTAAGACTCAAGGAGAATTTCCTAACACCCTGAATGAATCCAAAACCCTTTTCTACTAACCCTTTGGCCAGGTTAAGCTGAACTAGATCCCACGTCATCCTTCTCCCTGGCATTGTTAGACAGTATTTATGTAGTAAGCACTGCCCCAAAAAACCTATATGTAGGTAACTTACTAACTAAATAAATAACATTTTTACAATAAAAATCTCAGAGATCCAAAGAGAAGAGACTCTCCACAGTTGGTTGGTTTTGGATTCCTGAATTTCAGACCATCCATTGTGAAATGCGTGAACTGGAAAATACATTTTGTAATATTCTAGAGAGGAAAACATTGCTAGCAACCCAATTAACAAACATGGAATATCACTGGTATTGGTCCCTTTTTGCATGGAATATGGCTGGTGTAGCACAACATTTGAAAAACTCACAATACGATCTCATAACTTTCATAAACAGGCTTCATGTGATATTTCTGGAAGAATCTTGGCTAAATTCTAACTTCAGTTTACCCATCTTTACAACTTTTGAGAAAAAGGCCATAAAACCAAGACTTGGTCATCCATTTGGAGGATTACTCACACTAATTAGCAAGCAGTTAAAACTTAGCTCCAAAGAGATTCCAACTTATTCTAATCACGTTTTGGTTGCAAAGGTGAGCAACACAAGTAAAGAACAACTATTCATTATACTTATTTATTTGCCAACTTCCAGGATTGATCTGGCAAACTTTAACAGAAGATTGGATGAACTGGAATTTCTAACTAAGTATTATAGAGACGTTCCTTGTTTCGTTACTGGAGATTTCAATGAAGAACTTCTTGACATACTTTTAGAGTTGAACACCTCTAAAGGTGGGCCCAATTAAGCTTTTTCAATTCCCCAATGTTCCAAAGAAATATACAAAGCCATCTTAAAAAATGTAGACTTTTGGAAACCTTTCCAGTGGAATCGGGACTTAGTTGTCCCAACAGATGTTTTCGAAATGACCATCCTGCAGCCTATTATAAATACCAACTCCAACATAGATTTTACCATGATTCATTTCTCATACGTCCATATGTGTAGAAACATTGGAATGATTTCAAGGGGAGAAAGCAATCACATACTCTGGTTCATGCTTTCAGACATTACCATCTTTGCTCGATTCTTTCACAGCCATAAATACCAAGAAGATAGTTTGGAACTCAAAACTACCTCAGAAGATAGTAACACTATTCTCCCATCCATTGCTTGGAGAGGAGATTAACAAACTCAGAAGATTTGATGGAAAGGGTGGTACGTGGAGAAAAACATCAGAACAAATAACATAAATTATCCTTGACCATTTGTCATCACAAAACGTCAGAACTAATTCAAAGCCTAGAGGGGAAAAAAGGTCTGATAGGCTGCCTAGTGTTATACCGAGTACAAAGAAGAAAACAGGAGATCCTTGAGACAAGTACTCACTTCCTCACTAAGTATAGAGCATTATAATGCCTAAAACAGCCTAGAGAAAGCCTGACAGGAGAATCAAAATTGATGAAGCGGTCAAAATACGGGCCATGTTACATAATATAATTGAAACGAAAGATGTGAACAAAATCTGGCACTTAAGGCCTCATAATGAGTCTGGCAGTCAAAGGACCGACAGACTCATGGTGACAGTTGGACCGCCACACTCCAAGCAGTTCAACCGCCTCATTATGACCCTGGTGGTCGGACTGCCAAGGGACGCCACCACCACAGGGAACATGATTCCCACCGGGATGGTGGCGGTTGGGGTTGTGCTCAGCCACGGCTGCGCTAAAATCAGTGCCGCTGTGCTGATCACAACCCCACTTACTGCCAGCCTTTCCATGGCGGGGACCAGGGGGGCCCTGCTCAGCACTGTCGGTATGCGCATAAGGGTTCTGGGGTGCTACAGTATTAGCCTCGGCTCCCCTACAAACAGTACTAGGCTCAAATGTCATGACCATCTGCACAATGTGGAAGTGCAAGTCAACAAGGCACATACAACTCTGACTCCATGGGACATACGTCTACAGGAACTAGCTGCAAGGTACACACAGCTAAATAGACATATGCACAGTCAAATGCAAACAAAGCTAGCACAACTGTGCACACTCCATGTCTGCACAAACAAACCTCAAGCTGATGAACATCAGATGAATCCATAAGCCATTTCAGAGTACATGTCTAACACCATACATGCTCACATTCGACAACACAAGATTAAATATTTACCATAACAAACAGTGCACAATGTTATGACGCCACAATTGCATTTACACCTACATATCCATACACTCAACATATACCCTTCTCTTGGGGGACACCAGCGCTGTCCACAAAGTCAGATTCTGCAAACAACAGCAAATGGAGCAGCAAGCAGCCTCAAACACACACAACTGTAGCCACACAACAGTCTTTCAGGAACAACATTAAGGTAGAAAATGAATTGCAGGAAAAATGTATACCCAAAGAAAACAACAGTTTAGGTTTAATAAACACTAAATATTCAAGTCCAAAGGCCATTGGCCAGTCCAAAAGCAGTCCATTAATAGCAAATGTTGTGCTTAAACTTGACTCCCAACTGCCATGGAACCTCCACAGGAAGAGGCATTAATGGGGCAGGCAGGCGCCTCAGCGATTACCTGGCGGGGAGGGGGAGAGTTGGGCTTGGGAGGGGTGGTCTTCTTTTCGGGAGGGGTGGGCTTCTTCTTGGGGGGAGAGGTATGGGTGTTTGCAGGGGGGCAGGAAAGGCCTGGGAGGTAGAAGGGAGGGTCTGGAAGCTGGGTGGGGTTTCTTGGGTTTGGGACAGGGGTGGGGGGGAGCAGGGCAAAGGTTCAGGTCAAACAAAAAAAGTTTCTTAGGGACACGGGGATGGTCATCAGAAGGGGGGTCTGGATTTGGAGGTCGAGAGAGTGGTTCTTTGCTGTGTTGGTGTGGATGTCATGGGTGCATGCTTCTGGGAGGTATGCTTGGGTGTGGTAGGTGTCTTTTGAGTGAGTGAGTGAGTGAGTGGGTTTGTGTGTCTTGGGGGAATGGGAGGTGGAGGTACTGGGAGATGGAGTGGTGGATGTGTGTGTGGCTGTAGTTATGGTGTCTGCGGGTGTGGTACCTGTGTTGGATATCCGGGGGTCTGCTGGGTTGGTGTCTGTGGGTATGATGGGTGTGTCAGTGACTGTTGGTGTTGTGCCTGGGGGTATGCCTGATGTCATGTGTGTGATGCTAGGGTTGTGGGGGTATCTGCGGAAATTGTGAATGTCTGTGGGTGGATGTTGTTTACTCGTGTGCCGGTGTGTTTTGTGGTGCTTGTGTTTGTATGTGCTCCTCTTGTGTGTTGATGTGAATGCTTGCTGATCTGTCTGTGTGCTTTGGGTAGGTAGGGGAAGAGGGATTTGGATTGGGAAGCGGGAGGTGGAGGGGGGTGGAAGTTTGGGGGTGACTGGCTGTCTTCAGTGTGGAAGTCAGAGCCTTAAAATATCTCCATAGGGAAGCCATTGCACCATGAATGCCTTCCAGGAATGCATTGGTTTGTTGCAGTTGGGTGGCAAATCCCTGGATGGATGGCATTCACAATGTCTGACTGACCCACATAGATCATTCTCAGGAGGTCAATAGCCTCCTCACTGAGGGCAGCAGGGGTAAGAGGGGCTGGGGAAGATGGGCCTGCGGTGAAGGAGATGCTCACCCTCTTGTGTGAGTGGGCACAGCCAACTTGGTGGGGAGCAACAGGGAGGACGGTAATGGAACGGGGTGGTGGACAAGAAAGGTACTGGGGGATGCCCAGATGGTCTTCTACCACTAGGGTGTGCCCACTGGAGGAGGAATCCAATGATGATGAGGATGATGCTGCGGTCTCCCCCGTGGCACTCCCCTCTGGGCCATTGGGTCCCTCTGTGTCAGTGGTGTCTTGACTCAAGATCCCATTGCCAGATGCTTCCCCACTCAGCTCTGCCTGTCTCCTTCACTTGCCGGTGCTGATGCTGCAAATACAAGGAGAAATAGGGTCATCACATGTCCATGATCAAACGTGAACAACAGCTCAGATTAGCAAACATTACCATGATGTCAACTTGGCCCCAGCAACAAATTCCACCTAAGTGGCTCATACATCTGCTATACAATATGCATGCATGCCATCTGAACTATCAACAGTTGCCCACAGGAAAATCAGGATCTCACACACCTACATTGGGATGGCTGAAGTTGTGCAATCACAATGACCATTTAACCATCAGGAGACACCATCACCCTCAAAACTTTGCCCAATGGAGCACACCACAGCCACCTGTTGGCATACAATAGTAGGCCAATGCAAAATGCATTTCCACAGATCCCACACAAGATCATGCACACATCTCTTTGTCACATACATGATGACCCAACAATGAGGACTGATGATACAAAATCATGCTATGGTGATGACAAAAGTACATATCCTACAATATCCTGGAGAAGGTGACATGGAAATACCTATGTCACACTGGAAACATATTCGCCATGTACACTTCACCAAGTGATATTTGTCCCAATAGAGATAAGGAGGTAGTATTGTGGCATGGAAATGAACACTGTAGACATCATATGCAGGATGTCAGGGAGAGACGTCCCCAAAATACACAACACAATGAATAAGCAAGCCCCAGGGTTATAGCCACTAATGTCTGGCATTCCTTACAATGTCATACTCGGAGTGCCCCAGTAGAAGCCATTAGTCCGTTGCATGTTAGAGAGACGCAGACATTTGCAAGGTCTTGTATAAGGCGCTCAACATGTTGTCCAATAGGAAGCTACATCACTATCCCCATTTTTCGCATGAAAACCCAGATGTCTGTCTATGGATGATGCCTGTACCCAAACACACGTGACTTAAATATAATTGCAAGTCACTCTGTGATGCATGTCAACAGTCATGTTACAAACCTTCACCATTACACATGTGCAGTGCACGTTTCCACCTGATGCTATATTCACATTGTGGCTCTAGACTCTAGGCCTTTCTGTCATGTCCCTCATTGCTACTGTAGTTGTAGATGTCTTATAACATGAATGTTAGCAACAGTGATGGCACATAAGTCATGTCAATAGACATTCCCCATTTACCAATGGAAAGTATGTTATGTTATGTTTTTTTGTAAAGTGCATAGCTACCGGGAGGCCTCCCAGTACTAATAACAGACCTATAAGAAATAATCTGAGGGTTAAGCTCTAAGCAGCCAGGTTTTAAGTGCTTGCCAAAAGTAAGTTCATGGCTGGTAAGGCGAAGGCCAAGAGGAAGTGTATTTCACAATTTGGCTCCAAGGTAAACCATGGAACTTCTTCCAATTTAGATTTTTTAACTCTGGGGATTGAGGCTAAAGCTGCTGACAAAGACCTGAGCTGTCTAACGGGCTTATGGAAAGAGGCTAGTGTCTTTAGGGGAGGGGGACCTCTAAAGACACTAAAGAGACTGATGGGCATTTGCCGGAAAAGCCGAATAAATATCTGAGAGTTTTTGCTGAAAAAACAATGCCAGATTATTGCTGTGTTCTTGGGAAGCATCCATAAATTCACTGTGAATGTATGGTTGTGCAGTTTCTTTAAGTAATTGAAAGATCTCTTTTGGGTAGTTGGATGACTGTTCAATTCTAGTGGCATAATATGTAGACTGGGCTGATTTAATTTCAGCATGGAAAAAGCTGATAGCTTTCCTATACTCCTGCTTTAGTGAAACTTTATAGGATTTTCTCCATCTTCTTTCCAGACATCTACATTCCCTTTTACGATGGTGAAGATGAGAAGAAAACTAAGGAGCACCTTTTTTGTGACATCCCACAGTTTTAGTCGAGTAGGGAAGCAGAGTGTCTAAACATTTGGTAATCCAACCATTGAATGACTCTAGAAGGCAAGCCTTATTCTCCATAGAGGAAGGTTTTAGTCATTCAAGGGTGTTAATCCAGTTGCTAGCCTTAAATTTGTGCCAGCGCCGGTGAGGTTGAGTTATAATCTGGGAAGATCTGCCCATGGTAGGGATGGCTAGGTTAAGCATGATTAGAAAGTGGTCTGACAAGCCAGAGGGAGAGGAGACATAGAGGTTAGACCAACTAAATTGCTAAAAACTAAATAAACAGGGTGGCCTTTAGCATGTGTAGGGCCCCTAACCAATTGGACCAACTCTAATGAGGCCATATCAGTCAGGAGAGTTTTAGCCGCAGAGTTTTTTGAGTCCTCTGCATGAATGTTAAAGTCACCCAAAACAGTGAAATTGGGTTTTTACAACTTAGTTCAGAAACCTGATCAGGAAACGATTGTAGAAAGGTTTCTGAGGGGCCGGGAGGACAGTAAACCAGGGCTCCTGAGAAGGTGAACTTGGGATTTAGTGTAATAGAAAGTACATACTTTCACAAGCAGGTAACTGGAGAGGCCAAGAAGTGAGCTTTACTGATTCCCTATAAATAATAGCGATTCCCCCACCTTTTGATGCGTCTCTATCCAACCTAGTCATCAAATAACCTTGGGGTAATGCCAGGGCGACATCCGGGGATGACCCCTCATGGAGCCAAGCCTCAGTGAGAAACAAGGCTGTAGGGCTGAAATCACTCAAAAGTAGATGTATATCGAGTTTATGGGAAGCCAGAGAACGACAGTTGGCCAAAAGAAAAGCACTAATTGGACCATTCCTGAAGCAATGGCCTTGTCACCGATTCAAGCTGGGGGACCAGTGACAGGTAGTACAGGCCACCTAGCATAAATGGGGTCTAAACAACAATACCATCCTTCCAAGGGGACAGGCCTGAGAGATTGAAGAAAGTCAGAGGAGTAGGTGACCATTTTCCTCCTAGTGGGACTAAGAGTTCTGGCCCTTGGGCCCGTCCGGGTGCAGACGGTGCAGACAGGCTTTTCTTTGGCATGCCAGCGGCGCAACCGCTGCATCGTGCCCCTTATATGGGGACGAGAGCAGAAAAAGATGGCAATTAGACTGCTAATTTTAGGAAGAAGGCAGCTAGAAAATGTGCACAGAGGAAGAAATAAAATGGCCACCCCCGGCTCCACGAGTGCTGTCTAGAATGCCGAAATCGTCCTCCAGGAGCAAAAGGGAAAGTAGCAGGTAAGGGAGGAAGGTGCAGTGCAGAGGTTCCTGACAAAGTGCAGAATAGAAGGAGTCACCAGATATTGAACACGCATGCTCCACCGTCAAAGGCCACTAAACTCAGGCCTGGGAGGGGGGTCAAGGGAAAGGCTGTGGCAGAACAAAGTCACAAGAGAGAGACAGAGTTACCCAAAAGCACTTCCTAAAACAATATAAAACGGATTAAAAACTGTTTGAAAAACAAGTATAAATGTAAAACTAATAGAGCTTAATCACCTGCAGAAATAATCAAAAACCTATAACTGTATCCAAAGACAATGTAAGCTCTTTCACATGTATGTTGGACACCTTCACATTACAGACTGCAGTGAGGCACCAGCATCCATTGTACTAACTTCTGGGTGGCAGATGCCAACATACACATTTACAGAGACACATGGCAGAGGACAGTGATCCATAACCTACTTACCTTTGGCCTGGAACACTGAGGAGTAATGGTCTGTTGTGTAGAAATTACACCCACTAAAACAACAAACAGTATGTGATTGGTCAATGTACACAGCCAAATGTGGTCTCTGCAGAGCAAGTGGTTTGTAGATTCCACCCAGTTGTGTCCTAGGTGCGTGGTCCAATAGGCATGGCACATCAGTATGCAAACATGACATGTAAACACAAAAACACAAACAATATCTCATATTCTGTGTGACACATTGCTTATCCCTTATTGTCAGGGGGAGCTGTCAGAACCTCACTGAATCACTTGGCGATGGGACAGGCAGGAATATCCTCTGTACTTACCGCCCTTATGGCCGCTGTGCTGCCCTCAAACACCCATCATGCTCCAGATAGGCCACCGCCAGGACCGACGGGCACCCCACCCATGTTGGGAAGACAACCCCAGCTGGGCCTTTGTGATCTTCCGGGCCCAGCGTCTCAAGTCCTCCCATTTTTTTCTGCAGTGGGCGCTCTGCCGGCTGTGGATCCCCAGGGTATGCACTTGTTGGTGAGCTGCCAGAACCTCACTCAATCACTTGGCAATGGGACAGGAATAATCCCTGTACTAACCCCCTTGTGGCTACTGTGCTGCCTTTAAATGCCCATCAAGCTCTGGATAGGCCACCACCAGGATGTGGGCCATGAGGGGGGTCATGATCCGACGGGCACCCTACCGACGTTGAGAGGACAGCCCCATCTGGGTCTCCGTGATCATTCGGGCCCAGCGTCTCAGGTCCTCCCACCTTTTTCTGCAGTGGGTGCTCTTCTGGCTTTGGGCCCCTAGGGTCCGCACCTTCTTGGGGATGGGTCTCCATATCCCTTTCTTTTGATGGGTGTTGAACTGCATAGATGCAAAAGACAAATCAAGAGATTGTGATCACAAGTTTCATCACAAATGGTTGAGGCACATACATGTCAGAGACAGCAAGCTAGAACTTTTCTTTTTGTCAAAACTCCCCAAGTGTGACACATACAAGCAAAGAAGTACAGGGCCATGACTACAGACATACATTTCCCAATCTGCAGACTAACCCACAACCCTGCTCAGGCACTACAATGACTAAGCAAACTTTCTGACATTGTGTGGGACATGCCCTAGCAACCTGGCAGAGATGTGAGCCACTATGAGGCACATCACACCTCAGTGGCTTCTGAAGGGTGAACTCCTTAGGCATGAATGGAACAACAATCACACTCTGGGAGGATGACTCTGCATACAGTCCCTACAGGCTACTGCCAGAGTACAAACTCAAACATCACACATGGGTAACAATGAAGGGACTGGAATGGTGGGTACAGAAAGTGTCTTCTCTGTCCATGTGTGGACATGTGGAATAACAAATGCAGACTCATGCCACTTCAGGGGGTGGGGCTCTGTGCTATGTAACTGTACCACCGAACACTCCTTTGGACATATGTGTCCATCCTACAGAGTTGACATCCAACAAAGGCATGAATTGTACAGTTTCTGCAATGTGACCAGACTACCAAGTCAAATATCATGGCCTCCCAGAAATCAACACACTGCCTGCTCTGTGGGACTGTCATTTATGGAATAAGCCTGTACAGGACAAAAATGACCTGTGGGAAGGTGACAACAGGGCTGTTGTAGTAAGGGACCTATCATGAGCCAAAGATACACATTGACAATTAAGCAAAATGCACATATGTACTAGCTTAATGATTTACCTCTGTACTCATTCCAAATCTAATCAAAGGAATGAGGCATTCTGGGCAGGATTTTACACCAGAGCCTCATATTGCTCACATGACAGGATCTGCTGGGTACAGGGAGTGGCCACAGTGCCACAGTTGCATAGTTATAATGACTCCACCCAAACCTAGACCAGGACCCATACTGGGAGATACATTTGTCAGGCCCTGGTCTCTGCAGGCTGAGCAGACAGAACCTACATAAAACTGTTCCCACCAGTTCCATACATGACAGTACATCATGTAGCCAACATCAATTTGGCATGTGGAGTGTGTGGCAACCTGAAGGGTACAGTGAGTCATGATATGCCTTCCAAACATGTTTAGCAAGGGCAAGTATGTTTAGAAATCTCTATGGCACCATACACATTGCTCACATTACTCTCAACCGACTCATACAAATGCATATGCAGCTCATGCTGTCATGCACATACATGTTGTCTCACATATACAACAATCGTGAGGAAAGAGATGTCAGTGGATGGTTGTAATCTCACCTCACCTAGCTATGTGCATCCAACACAAGCTGGATCTGGTAACACAAAAAACACACACATCACAATGTGAACGAACTCAACATATGGCACTGGCCACCAATACTTGCACATGGTACATCCCATTGATGCCACATAGACTGCACCTACAGGCCCATGAGTAGTCAATCTGGGACACATGGACACAATCTAACCTGTGAGGAAGGAAAGAATGGTGCTATGCAGAGAAACGTGCACCTGCGACATTTACCTGCTCCTGTGGTGTACCATAAAGCTGTTGATACAGTCACCAGCCTCTCCAGCTTCTCTGGAGAGAAGGCAGGGGCCCTATCACCTGCTATATGTGGCATGATTGATCCCAGATGAGGTACACAGCAGCTTGGTAGTGGAGGTCTTGCTGGCAGCAGTGTGAGGAGTCAAGTGAGGGAATCTGCAGAACTTGGAAGTCACGTCCATGTACGCGGTTGTCACAGCCAGTGGACATAACCATTGGCTGCGACTGCCACTGGCAACAACGTTAGCCTTTGGCTGTGTGCGCAGCGGTTGCAACCACCTTCCCCCATGATGACTTCCGCCGGCAGTCGCGGGTGGTTCCTAATGTCCAGTGGAGCAGGTCAGGCAGCCATCATTTTAGAGGCCTGAAAAGGGGTATTGGACTTCACAAAGTGCATTACACCCCTGAAAATGTTGTTTTGACCTCACAAACATGCTAATACTGTCTTGACATGTAGGTCCTACTGCTCAAATACCATTGCAGTACATTACAGAGCACAGATGGTATTTTTCAGTGGGACACAGTCCACCCCTGGCAAAGGTCACTTTTGTGGTCATGATATCCAGTCACACTTCGAGGGGCATTTGTGATGCACATCTTTGATTTAGGGCCCAATACATGATGTGTACAGTTGTGTGGAAAACCATGGCGGTCACATGTGACCATTGTGTCATTAGCAGCTGTGATGTGTACTGATTGCCATGTCCATCCCTTCTAAAATGTCTTGTCACATGTTATCATTGACATGCATCATGTATGTAGCTGGGGACACAATGACTAATGTCAGACTTAATTTCTTGTCATATATAGGTACCCAGGGAGAGGGAGAATGCGTCAACCACCTGTCGACCGTCCAGTGGCAGACCTACAGGCCATGGAAGAACGCCACATCATACAGCTCTACTGTGTGAATCGGCAACAATAGTGGACTTATGTCATCAGTTTTAGCCAGATCTGATGCCAGCTATTAGTTATCCAATCAGCATACCACCCATTGTACAACTCATGTCAGTATTCTACTTCCTAGCCACAGGGTCCTTTCAAAAAGACAGTGGCACTAGCTGCTGGCATGTCCCAACCTATGTTCAGTCTGGTGTTAAAGGATGTCCTCTCAGCAATGATGAAACACATTGACAGCTGCATCCAGTTTCCCCGACGTGAGGATTTAGCCTATGTGAAGGCTGACTTTTTTGCATGACTCACACATTTTGTGGGGGCTACTGATGGTACACATGTTGGCTTGATCTGACCGCATGCCAATGAACAAGTATACTGTAACAGAAAGAACTTCCATTCCATCAACATCCAAGTTGTATGTTTGGTGGACCTATACATTTCACAGGTCTGTGCCCGTTATCGGGGTTAGTCCATTATTCTTTCATAATGCAGAACAGCACTATCCCCCAGCTGATGTCACGACTGTATCCAGAGAGGGCCTGGCTGGTTAGTAAGTCACATTGATCCTGTTTTTGTGTGTGCAATGTCTGGCGCCACAATTCTGATATGAGGGACTCGTTGCACATATGCCCCATTCCTTAACAGGAAACTCGGCATATCCCAACCGTACTTGGTTGTTGACGCCACTAAGGAATCCAACTACAGCAGGGGAAGTCTGCTTTACTGAGGCCTATGGAAGAATAAGTTGGGGTGGAGCTGGCTTTTGGACTCCTAACGGCCAGATGTAGGTACCTGGACTGGACTGGTGGAGCCCTCCTCTACTCACCCGAAAAAGTGTGTCAGATCACTGACGCAAGCTGCACGCTCCACAACATTACTCTGCAGAGGAATATCCCATACATCCCAGAGGAGAGGGAACCTGCAGTGCCCCTGGGTTAGCCTCCTGAAGTGCCAAGTGAGGATGACAGTGGTGAAGAGGAAGGAGCTGACTTATGGGAAGATCTCATCAATATCAGGATCCTGGGCTGGGGGGCACAAGATGGTTGCCATTGTCCTAGGGACACAGATTGGGGGGCAAATGGCTGCCGGTGATGTTAAGGCAACAGGGCTGGGAGGTATTGACGTGGCCACAGTGAGACTCACAGTTGGGGTCTAACCAGGTTGTTCAGATGGGTCTGAACCGTCCTCCACGTCCAGACATCCAGGAGTGTCTTCTTCAATGAGGGCTTCAGCCCTGTGTAGTGGCAGTCTCTATGGCAAGAAACGAGGGACTGGGAGTATTAGGACAGGTCCAGTGTGCAGTCTCCCTAGACAATAAGTAACAATCAAGCTGAGCACACTGTTCCTAAGAAAAGGGAAAACACATGGGCACTTTTAAGTTTAGAATCTAGAACCCTCACACATCCATTGGATGTCATGCCTCATCATTGGGTCTGCTCCTCGTCGGGCTGGCGCTGCAATGCCCGACGGGCCCCTACGAGAGGGCTCTGTGCCAGAGATCTTTTTATTATATAAAAGCGTGCCACGAGGATAGGTAGGAAAAAAATCAGACCTACTGTGAAGAAGAGAGAGGATTAGAACTTTAAAATTGTCTCAAGAACCACCCAGCAGCAACTTTATTGTGAATGATGGGTCTCGGACAAGATTAAAAACAAAGGGAGTATAGGGAAAATTATGTTCCTATACTCTAACCATTGACATGGGGGGTACAGAGGACATTGGCTCTCACCCTAGCTAGAGGGTCGACATGTTTCACGCCTCAGCTGTCCCTAAGGATCAACTGGCATTTCATCAGGACAACAAAAACCTTAGTTACTCTCAAAAAACAAAAATACACATTGGGCAAAAGAGAACAAAAAAACTTACATGAACAGCTACGCAAAAAAGAAAGAAAGAAGCCTCAATCGGCGTAGACCCTCCTCCGTTTAAGGAACGTGCATCATGGGAAAAGTACTGGCCAAAGGTCTGTCATCCCAAGTGAGGCGTGGATGATGGTCCTTTGGCCAATACTTTACTTACAATATTTTTTCATTGTTTACCAAGTATAGACCAATTCGGATGGGGAAATATGTAAAGCGAGAAACGAGTATAAAGGAAACCTATGCATTTCTGAAATGGGCACAAGAAATGTGTTTTAGAAGCACTGATTATTTGTTCCTCTCTGAATTTGTTGGTACCCGTACAAGCATGTGATTTAAATGCAGTGCTTAGCTTGAAAATAAAGTTTCATGGCCCTCGCCAGGAGGCCATTACAGCTTGCACCACTCATTGCCCATGTAAGCGCTGCCAGTGATAGTACCAGTACAGCTACTAACCATTAAACGCTTACAAGTGTGACAATTCAGACTATTCCATGCCCCAAACGCTATAAAAATGGCTTGGGCAGCAGCGATTCGTAATTTTTAATGTACATTGGATTAATAAACAACTGTTGTTGTGATCATATCTAAATTACACAAACAGTGCCACCATGTGGCAGACCATCATTAGTGCCGGTGTTGGCAATTAAGTGCCAGCGCTGGGCACCTGAAAGCACTGGCTCAAACTAAGAACTGGTCAGAGAGTATTTTTCAAAATTTCTTTTTCTTACACAGTGACTTACATTTGGAAGGTGCAAATGCAGCAAAACCCAATTAATAATAAAAAATGTTCTACTATGCTATGTTACCACATGTCTTCCAATAATCAATAAAAATGGTACCTCACTTATGTAGGTAGGCCTAGTGCCAGCGACAGGAAACAGGACAAAATGCAACATGGACGCATCACATTTTTCCACAGAAAACTGACTTTTTTTGTAATACTGGTAGCTGCAGGGTTCTGGCCCTAGCACATCTGTACATTTTTAAAAACTAGATAGCTAGGGGCATCCAGGAAGGGGTGATTTGTGTGACTCCTGCCAGAGGTTTTTACCCAGAATCCCTTGCAAACCTCAAACTTTGACTAGAAACACATTTTCCTCACATTTCTGGATGGAAAGTTCGGGAATCTGTGGGGTGCCACAAACGTTCTTCCAGATAGCATTCCCCAAAGTCTCCCGATAAAAATGGTACCTCACTTATGTTGGTAGGCCTAGTGCCCACGACAGGAAATGGGCCAAAACACAACATTGACACATAAAATTTTTCCACTGAAAGCTGAACCATTTTTTGCAATATGGTAGCTGTGGGTTTTGGGCCCTAGCTCAGCTGGCACCTAAGGAAAGCTAGCAAACTTTTACATTTAAAAAACTAGACACCTAGAGGAATTTAGGGTGGCATGGCTTCCGTTTCTCCCACCAGATTATTTTATCCAGAATCCCAGGCAAATATCAAACCTTGGCTAAAAAGCAAATTTTCCTCATATTTCTGTGATGTAAAGTCCTGGAATCTTTGGGAAGCCACAAACTTCCTACTAACTAGCACTCTCCCAAGTCTTTTGATAATAGTGGTACCTCACTTTTGTGAGCAGGCCTTGTGCCTGCAACAGTAAATGGCCGAAGACGCAATCACATTTTTGAATTGAATATGCACCTTACTTTGTAAAGTGGGTAGCTGTGGATTTTGGGCCCTAGCTCAGCTGGCATCTTGTTAAACCTAGCAAACCTGTACATTTGTAAAAACTAGACGACGGGGAGAGTCCAGGGCTGTGTGACTTGTATGGCTCTCACCAGGTAATTTTACCCATAAGCCTTTGCAAACCTTAAACTTCGATCAAAAACACAGTTTTTCCACGCGTTTCTGTGAGAAAAATGTATGCAATCTCCAGGAAGCCATACATTTCTTACAACTGAGCATTCCTCCAAGGCTCCTCACAGATTCCAGAAGTTTCCTCATAGAAATGTGTGGACAATGTGTGTTTTAGTGGAGAGAGCCACGCAAATCATGCACCCCTAGATTCCCCTGGTTGTCTTAATTTAAAATTTTTACAGGTTTACAAGGTTTCCTTAGGTGCCGACTGAGATAGGGCCTAAAATCCACAGCTACCCACATTGCAAAAAAATGGATGAGTTTGCAGTGCAAAAATGTGATGTTTTTATGTTGTGTTTGGAGCCTTTCCTCTTGCGTCAATATGTCTACTCACACTACTGAGGTAGCATTTTTATCAAGAGGCTTGGGGGAATGCTGGGTTGTAGGAAATTTGTGACTCCCCACAGATTACAGAACATTTTCTCACAGAAATGTGTGGGAAATGTGTGTTTCTTACCAAAGTTTGCCTTCGGCATGGGCTTGTGGGTAAAATTACCAAGTGAGAGCCATGCAGGTCATGCACCGCTAGGCTCCTCTGGTTGTGTAATATCAAGAAATGTGTGGATTTGGTAGGTTTTCCTGGTCAAAAAGACAATCCAAAAATGCAATGCTACCTAGATTGTGAAAACTGGGTGGTTTCAGTGGAAAAAATTGGTATGTCCATGTTGAGTATTTAGCATTTTCCTATTATGGGAGCTAGGGCCACCCACAAAAATTGGGTTCGGTCTGCATGTAGGGCCACATGGGAATGCTGGCTGTTTGTCAATTTGTGGATCTCAACAGATTACAGAAATTTGAAAAAATTAGTAATGTTAGCCATTTATGCACTTTCAGGTTTTGTATGGCATAATGGGGAAATGAGCAGAATCAATGAAAGGTGCACCATGCTGGCTGCCTCTGGGTGTTTAGTTTGCTAAAAAAGAAGAGTTCTTAGTAAGGGTCACGGTTACATTTTGGCAATCAGAGAAGGCTTTGCCAGCCTGACGGAGGACTTAAGGCCGCCATGCTGAGACTACTCGCCCCCCCAAATTTAAAAATGAACACCAAGGTGGCAGTCATTTCAAAAACATTTGCAGGAGCCTCTGTCACAGTAGTTTCTGTCATTGCTTTTTTACGTTTTATGTAGGGCTCCATCAACATGACATAGCCAACCATTAAATTCGTAATTTTCAAAAACAAAATTCAAAAGCCGGACTTTATATTTGAAAATAATAAAATGCCTCTCATTAGAGAGTTTTAACTGCCTCTTACTGCCAGGGTTTTCCAGGTGGTAACAGGCAGTAAAGCCTGACATTTATGTCCATCAATTTAAATTAGATGGGCAGACATAGAGGCCAGGCTCAGACGGCCCTTTACTCAGTTGAGCCATAATCATGCCAGAGACTGAGTAGTCATGCAATGGTTACAGCAATGGTCCGTCCGCATGTAAATTTGGCAGGCAGACCATTATCTTGGTGGTAAGGAAACTTGGTTGCTGTTGTAAATGAGTATTCTTACTGCCACAGATATAAATTTGGCACTAATTATTTAAAGTTAATCCACTGCTTACACTGGTTAGTTTTGGCCTCTCCATAAATGCTAGCTTCAAAAAGCAAATACTCATCTAAGTATCTGAATATTGAAACCAAGACTACTAAAGGTGAGCCATGAAGCACCGTCAAGACACCAAACACTTTATGTTCCAATTTACTCTTCATTCAAGCACCACACACAAGACTTTCATACTGTCAGCCACGGGCCCAGTCCAACAGATCAGTGCACTCATATCAATATACCACAACCATTAAAGGGCATATCACATTCATACGCCACAGGATCAATTCCCCATTTAGAACAGCCTCTCAACCAGACATCAACCAATGTGCATCCAAGCACACAACAAATAGTCCAATATGAACACTGATGTCCAGACATGTTGACAGTTGGTGCCTCTACAACCTTCACAAATGAATACAAGTTTGACAATGTTTTTACTACCTGTCAAGTTTTCTCCTTCATGGACATTGTGAACATTACCGAACACGTTGCTAGTGAACCTTTACTAACGGCTCCCATGACAGCCACATGAGGCTCAGGTAGACATGTTCTTTATGCACCTTTATTGCACTCCCTGCGCTAAATCCAACTCCTTCCAGTTTGTGGATGCAAGTTGGCAGTCTCTTAGACTTCCATTCAAGGCCCACAGCGAAACTGAAAGAGCATATCTACCTTTGAAACTAACATGAACATACAGAGGAAGGCTGCCTAAGTTCCCTAAAGAGCATATCTTAAACTATGAAGAACATTTGTTTTTGACATATAGGGTAGGCAGTAAGAATGTGGCACATGTCCCATCCACCATTATGTGGAGTGTAGTGGCTGTAATTCACTGGTCATATGGCAAACTGAATACCTACTATGTTCTGACAGAGGATGCACATGGCAAGCAGGACACATAAGTCACCCATATATGTAGCACTGTGTGCAGAGTCCTCTGTAATGTATTGTGTGTCTGTAAAGCACTATGGCCCATATGTACAAACACATTTTCCCATAGACACAGAATGGATAAAACCCTTTGGTACATCTGGCCCTATGGCCCTTATTTTGACATGCCATCATGCCGCCTGTGCGGCCTGAACCCCGCCGGCCCTATTATGGCTTCCCCGCTGGGCCTTAACATTGCCGCCGGCTCCTAATGGAGCCGGGGGCAATGTGGTGGTGCAGCAGGTGCAGCAGCACCCATCGCGCATTCCACTGCCCATAATTCGGGCAGTGGAATGCACGATGGGGCTGTGCATGGGGGCCCCTGCCAGGACCGGCAGCGCTGCCCTGGTGGATTACAACCTCCGAGGCCGCAGGCTGCAGGCTGGCGGCAGCCTGGCGGTGTCGGTTGTTTGACCTTGACGGCTCTGTCACAGTCATAATGTCATAGTGACCGCCAGGTTCATATTGACCCCCTATATCACTTGGGAGGGTATCCTGTCTCTGACACAGGAGCAGTCAGAGCTGATCCATGTTTTCACCTAGTGGAAGAGTCAAATGTTCAGTAGTGTGCGAACGCAATAGTTTTAAAGGTAATACAGATGTGTAGGGGCAGATCATTCTGACTTTTTGGATCGAATTAGGAGGTCACTTCTTGTTTTGGTACGCATGTATGAGTAGAAGTCCGGCAAAGCAAAGGTGTCTGAAATCTGAGGAAGGTGTGAGGTATGCTGTGCCAGTGCTGTGTAAGGATTTGAATGTGTCTGCCAGGAGTTTGAAAAGAGCTGTGAATGGGGAGCCAGTGAGGCTGTTTGAGGTGCATGGTGTGTATGTGGTGGGAGATTGAGGGAGGAGGCTGCCTGCTGCCCTCTGTATGGTTTGAAGTCATCTGGTTATTTGAGTGAGGGAGTAATTCAGTATCGGGGTGAGAGCGGTACAGCTGGGATTGAGTCCATTGATGAAGATGAATTGATGGCATGTGTATCTGTACTACATTGACTACCTGCCTTCTACCTGTGTGTTATTCCTGTGAAAGCATGCCTAGCCTAAGCTTTTCCTACCTGTTCATGTCTCTGTCCCCATCAAAATCCTGTGTACTTGCCAAGTGAACCTTTACTAACACCTTCCACTGCTAGCTACTTAAAACTCAAGAAAACATATCTTTAACGCGCCTTTGGCGCATTTACTCTGCTAAATCAAACTTTTTACAGTTTGTGGATGCAAGTTCAGATTGTCCAAGACTGCCATGCAAGACACACAGTCCTTGAACAGAGTGAGCACATCTACTTTTGAAACTAAGGCAAACATCCTGGAAAAGAGTTAACTCCGTACCAATGTGGTTCATGTTCCGTTCACCATTATGTTTAACGTGCTGCAGTGATGTAGTGTGGTGACTATAATGCGCTTGTCATTCAGCAAACAGAAAACCTACTATGTTCTGATGGCATATAAAGATGTTGAGCACGCAAGAAGCAAGATCATGAATTCCTCAAGTAGAGAAAAAATGTGCATTGTACAGCATAAATCAAGTAGGAAAGCACAGTGCTGCCTGAGAGGGGCACTGGGGACAGTAACAAAAACTTTTCTGCCTCTTTTCTTGCTTAGAGAAGATTCTGCAACAACAACATGGTTGAATCTTTTTAGCTTTTGCAGGAATGTGGTTGGAAAATGTAAATCCTGAACCCTTACCACATCCTCCAGGGGATGCTACTTCTGAAGCAGTAAGACTTTCAATGACGGTCAACTGAAAGTCAAGTAAAAACATGAGTCTTCCCATGGTGACGCTGACGCTAAACAACATACGTATTATATGTTGCCATCTGGATCAGGTAGGTAAATGGCTTCTTATACCAAGTGCGAGTTTTAAGACTCACATTGTACGGCTGAAAAGCCTGGTCATTATTATCCAGTCCACTATGTACTTGTTGTAAACAAGTATACAGGTGGGCTTGTGAACTTCAGCAATCTGACCCCAAACTTTGACGGGAAGTGCTCTTATCATGAATTGTATTGAGCATGTACGAATCACACCTACCATAGAACTTGACTTTGAGCAGTTCATTAGAATGCAATGCTGTGCTCTGGGGTTTTTGGAGCTTCTTACACAAAAGGGAATACTTTGTGGAGTCAACAAAGTGTACAACATGCCACAATATCAGCTTTGTACAGCTCACTGAACAGCTCTGCTCCTGAATAGAGTGGCTCGACAAGCTCTCATACAGTGTTACCAGTGATTCTTAGCATGGGAGGGCAGCCTACAGGGTTTAGAATGGAGTCCTTCTCTGTATATACTCTCAAGCCATGTACATAGCCAGAAAAGCTGTCACAAAGCATGAACAACTTGATGCCACAGTGAGCTCTTTTACTCGCAATGTACTGCCTGAACAGCAGCCACCCTTTGTACAGGATCAAGGACTCATCTATGGCTATATTCCTTCCAATAGTATAAATCTCTGGAAACCTAGCAGACAAATGTTCCACAACAGGACACATTTTGAACAACCTGTCATGGTCTGGATGGTCCCAGGGTAATGCAGCAGAATTATTATTGAAATTCAGCATACACTGCAATAGCAAAATAACCATATCTGCTCATGTACAGTGCAAAGATGGGTGTAACCTGAACCATGTGAGAAGATTAGTAGGACTGAATGCTTGGTTTGTGCACTAACCCTCTTTTGAGTACAAGGCTCAAAAATGTATTAAACTCCTCAAGTTAAGTGGGAGTCCAGTGGTATGCCCTAGAATGAGGCCCTAGATTGCCTTCATGTTCCCTCAGGAATTGTTCAGCACACACATTTGTTTGCTGGCCAGTTTGCTCAAGGATGTCAACATCCAATAAGAGATGGGCATAGTCAATTGGCAAAAAGTCAACTTTATATCCAGCATCGCCAGTGAACAGCAGACTTTGGGGCTGTACTAAATTTGGGGGCTGCCAAGTGAGCATTCTGTCTGTGCTTCCACCCTCACGTGCTTGCTCTCTAGGTTGGTCTACCCTGCTACGGTTGGTCTGGATAGGGTTACCTTGACCCCCTGGACCTTGTGGAAGGCTCCCAGAGGGACAATTCTAAGGCTAAATAAAAAAAAAAAGTTATGGTTGCCATGATCCCATGGGATTCTTGCAAGAGCCGGTGTGAACTCCCCTTACTCCTGAGAGAGGCCTGTGGGGGGGTTGGCTGCCTGTGTGTGTGGGGGAGAGGGTGTGAGGGATAGGTGCAACCCCATCATGCACAGCCTAACATATGGTAATAAAATATTAGATACATTAAAAAAATAACTTAGAATTTCACCAAAAAAAACAAAGGTTAGACAACAATAATGTCCTACTTTGCATTAAAAAACTGAAATTAATTGAAAAAAAACATTGGTTACAGTGACGTTAAAGTTAGGTGAAAATGTCAGTTTAAACATAACAATTTAAAGTAAAACAACCCCTGACAGAGACCATTTATTGTAACTAACTTGCGTCCTTGTCATGCACCACTTATGACCTCACATATTACGTCACTCCGGACAAGTTATTTCACAGCATTGATAACATCACTGATAATGTCTATAATGACATAGTTGATAACAACATTGTGCATGGTGAGTGTAGGAAGCTGGCCCTGTGTGTGGTGGACACCTATGGTGATACACCTAATGCTGGGTCCAAGCAAACCCCTATTAGTGAGTGTTACAGTTTCTAGATCTTTGACTGGGGGTGAATGTTTGACAATGTTCAGCATTCCATCCATCACTTGTTGTTTTTGCATTTGTCGCCCTAAGTGGGAAGGGTATGCCCAGACGTGGGTCCCGTGCTTCCCATGCCACTGGATTCAAGCTAGCCTGGCTGATGAGGGGTGAAACCCCGAAACCGGTCCCAGGATGCTTGTTTCCAGTCCAGGGAAGACCTGGCCTAGCAGTTCGGGCTGGACTGTTCCCATGGGGAACAGGGTCAAGACTGATTTGCATATGGCTGGGTCCAAACTGGAATGGCATGGGCAGCAAAAAAACGATGGATTAAACCCAGATCTATGACTGGGGGTGAATGTTTGACAATGTTCAGCATTCCGTCCATCACTTGTTGTTTTTGCACAGTTTCTAGACAGCCAGGGCTCTCTGTGGTAGCTGTGGTGAGTAGCCAAGACTTTTCTAGAAGGCATGTGAAGCACTAGCAATACCACAGTAGTCACACAGTCACTTATCACACATGAAAGGAACCACAAAGTGTTGCAAAAATAAAGGTACTTTTTTATGCACACCAAACTAGACTACCATTGGTATACTTCCCTCAGGAAGTATGAGCACAACAAATATACACAGGTAAGTAATTAGAAAAAGCATAAACTTGCGAGGGCCTTTTAGGGGGGCCAAATCATACACTCAAAAACTGGAATGGAAATGGGTGTCCTCCACCCCAAAAGGTAAGTATATAGCAGATCCCCAGCGTCCGGGTGCAGAGAGGTAAGTTACCCAGTATTCCCATAGGCTAACGTAGGGACATCGTGGTTGGAAAATACAGAAGCAGGACAGGCCTAGTGGAACCTAAGGGTGAATTCCAGGTGAAGAATACATGCAAAAGAAGGGGGCAGAGTCCAGTCCATGCAGGAGTGTCCATGTGGGGCAGGAGCCAATACCTATCATTCTGTAGCTGAAGATCAGGGTTGACGGTGATGGATGAAGTCAAGCTGCGGAGTCCAGGAGCTGCAGAGGAGTCCGTGAAGTCACCTATGAGTGGTCACTCGACGGTCCCTGGATTGCAGATGGGTCAGTGCTCAGGATGGCACCCACAAGTACAAGCAAATGCAAGAGAAGGTGTTGGAAGTTTTGCAGAGCTGTGGTGGACCGCAAGGTCCTGGGTATTCGACCCTTGGAGGGGAGTCTGGGCTGACCCTCAGAAGACAGGAGAGCCAGCAGAAGCAGTCGGAGCCCCCACAAGCAACCCACTGGCTGCAGACACAGTAAGTCACAGTGAGGCCCAGTCAGCCCACCTGAAGAGGAGTCCCACGTCACTGGAGCAGCAGAGAGAAAACTGTCTTTGCAGAAGTAGAGTGCTGGGGACCTGGGCTACTTGGAGCTTGAAGATACTTCTGAGCAGCAGTCAACAAGCTTTGGTTGCTGCAGCAGTCGCATTGCACAGGGATTCTGTTCCAGTGTCAGAGGCAAGGGCTTACCGTTTTCCACATTGGACAGAAGGCAGAGAGGATCCAGGGGATCCCTCAGAACAACCACCTGTGCTGGAGAATCTTCACAGTTCCGGAGGACAGGAGATCCTACAGCTGGACGTCATTGCCTTAGGTGCCTGCAGATGCAGTAGAGTGACTCCATCACTCCAGGGGAGATTCCTGATTGCTTCTTTGGTGTAGCTGAAGTCTTGCTGACCCCAGAGGGTGCACAGCCATGGAAATGTTGCAGATTGCTGAGAGGAGCAGTGGAAATAATGTTGCAAGGAGAAGTCTTCTCAGGCGTTGCAGTCTTGTTCAGTTTCTGTGTCGCCCAGCAACGGTTCTAGAGGCCAAGAGCAGAAGATGTCTTTGCAGAGGAGTCCTTGAGGAATCTTGTACAACGAATCTGGGGACCCACCCCCAAGGTAGTCCCTAAATATCCCAAAAAGGGGTTTTGCTCACTTTCTGCAGTGACCACCTATCTGGAGGGGTCTCTGACATCAGGTACCTGCACTATGCAGTCAGATGCTCCCAGAGGCCTCTGCACATCTTGTTTCCTAAATGCCAGAACCAAGTGGCCACCTGGAGGAGCTCTGGGCACCACCCCCAAGGTGAAGCTGAACAGGTGACTGGACACTCCCCTTTCCTTTGTGTGATTCGTCCCAGAGCTGGGACCAGTAGTCCCTGGACTGGTGCAAACCGGATTATGCAAGGAGGGCACCAAATGTGCCCTTCAAAGCAGTCTGGTGGCATGAGGAGGCTACCCCTCACCTACAGGAAATCCTTTATTCTGCTGTCCTCTGCAGCAGGTGGGCAGAATCATGTCTGAGGGGCTGCAGCAGCACGAGCTGCCCGCAAACCCTGTTAGACTGGTAGGAGCAGAACTGGAGGATCCTTTAAGGAACCCCAGAGTGCATGGAGTCATGCCACCAATACTGGAATCAGTATTGGGGTGTGATTCCGACATGTTTAATACCAAACATGCCCGGGATCGGAGTTAACATTATGTAGCTGGACCACAGTGGCCAGTACATAGCTAAAATGGCTTTCCCGCACTTATGAAGTCCAGGGAATTGGAACTGGAGTTCGTAGGAGCACCTCTGCTCATGCATTGGTGCCCATACACACAGGAACCTGCACCCTGCTCTTTGGGCTGAAAGGGCCTACCATAGGGATGACTTATAGAGACCTGGTGTAGTGGCCTGTAGTGAAAGGGTGCATGCACCTTTTCACGCAGGGTGCAAATGGCAGGCCTGCAGACACAGTTTGCAAGGGCTCCCAAGGGTCGCATAATACATGCTGAAGGTCATGGGGGACCCCTGGTGTACCAATGCCCTAGGTACCTATACTTACAGGGGTACACAGAAATGACAATTGTCGGGTATAAGAAGTACCAAAGCAACTAAATTTGGATGAGATAGCACAACCACTGTGGTCCTGGTTAGCATGATCCCAGTGAAAACATTTTAAGCATACTGTCAACCCTTGACAGGTGCCATTTATTGTAACTAACCTGCGTCCTCGCCATGCACCACTTATGACCTCACATATTACATCACTCAGGACATGTTATATCACAGCATTGATAACATCACTGATAATGCCTAAAATTACATCATTGATGAGAATACTGTGCATGGTGAGGACTTGAGGTATAGTTATTATTATAACTATAACTGGGTGCACAGTGCTGGCCTGTTATTTCTCTCCCTTTGTTGACACTTGGGCCGTATTTCTAGGCCCCTGGCGCCACAGGAGTGCCACTTTTTGTGACGTTCCTGTGGCGCTATGCCCTGCACCGTATCTACAAGGTGACCTTAAGCCACATTTCGTGGCTTAACGCCACCTTGCAAATACAGCCCCTTCCCAAGCAGCACTGTGCGTGGAAGGGGCGTGCAATGGGTGTTGCTGTGGGCATGCCACAGCAACACCCACTGCATTTTGACGCTGCCTCAGATTCATGAAATTTCGTAAACTTGAAGCAGCGCCAAAATCTAACGCCACCTCAGGGGTGACGTTAGGAGGATGCAAGGAGTAGGAATACTTTTATTCCTCCTTGTTTTTGTTTTTTCTATGAAAGAGCAAATTGCCAGAAATTATTGTTTATGTGCAGGAAGGTATACCTTCCTGCACATAAACAATCATTTGAAAATGACGCTCTGGCACTGCTGTGTGTGCTGCATTGTGCAGCATGCACAGAAGTGCCAAAGCGCCATTCGTGCGTGTTTATGTGCAGGAAGGGGCACCTTCCCGCACATAAACAATCACACTCCTCAACGCAGACATCCTTGCACGATGGTGCAAGGATGCCTTTGTTGGTGCTGGCAGCTGAATTTAGCACCAGCGCAGGGGGAAATGCAGAGGTGCGCCGTGTTCACTTAAATATAGCGCATCCCTGCATTTCTAAAGTGACGCAGTGCGGCGCTACCTTTTCCTTAAATCTGGCCCCTGGTACCTCTGCCAGGCCCTGGCTGTTTGGCACTCTCCTAGAGATAAGTAACCCCTTCTTTAACTGCACACAATGTGGTAGAAAAGGTTTTCAAGTTTTGGGTCCTCAGTTGTGGAACGCCTTACTTTGAAAATCCATCCTTTGTCAAATTAGGGATAAGTTAGGAAGAAGAAACTAAAAATCAGTTTCTCTTGACTGTCTCTTTTTTCTGTGTCTCTTATCCTTTCTCTCATCTTGTTTTCGGTTCACAAACAGTACGATTCGCCTGGATAATCATACGCTGTACAGACAATTGGGCGACAGCAGTTGTAGACAGCAGAGCAGAATTCACCATAGTCTGCCAAGATCTCCAGAAACTCCTGAAAGGAATCTGACCATTGAGTTAATTTATTTAAAAACATTGGGTGGAATCCTAAATGCCCATGATCAGATTTATGATTTTAGGTCCAAATAGAAGGGGATATTAAGAGGAGTATAGTTCAGCCAAGTCCATCTAAAATACATAATATAATATTGTTTGAGGACTTTTAGCTGCTGCCATTGATTAACTCCAGAAGAACAAACAGTTGAAGAGTTATTTTCAATAGTGACTACTGCATTGAATAACTAGTATGTGAAAGTGTCCTCTTGGAAAATCACACAATTAGGAACAGGGAGGCAGATCCACATGTTATTCATTTGAGGAGCGGGCCCAATTATAGTCCCAATATCCACTTAAACCAGAATCTAAAAAATGATATAAAAAAATAATACCTTCAGTGGCAGACAATGATAGTGCTCTGCCATTTCTCAGTGAGTGCCCTGATATCCATGACATCTACACCAAACAGGGCATACTGATCTGTTTTAGATTATAGAAATCTGAATAGCCATACCATATAAATGCATTTAAACACATTTGGCACTGAGCTCATGGCAAATCTAGTTCACAAGGAATATCAAACATCCTTAGACATAAGTAATTGTTTCTTTAGCCATACCATTGCTTCAGAGTCACAGTACCGACCACATTTTCATTTGCCTGCTCAAGTGGTATTCATATGCTTGCCTCAAGGGTACAAGAATGGCCCAGGAACATTACTGCAAGTACCATGGAACTGTTGCAAGCAGACCCAGAAGCGGGCTCACATGTTGACGGCACCTTATGGGTCATGTACAGGTACTGACTTGACATAGTGATCTCCATTCTGACAATGGAAAGTCTTAAATAATGCTTCCTGGTCCTATATTCCGGGGTTATGAATTTTCTAGCAAAGGGAAATGCTTAGCTCCTTATTTCCTGAAAATGGGCAACCAGCAGCCCCCAAACACCTTCAAAAGCTTCAATCCCTAATGTGATTCTTAAACTTTGGCCATCCATATCTACCAAACTATGTGAAAATCTTAACCTCTTTTTACAGCTATTCATGTCCACCTACTCAGAGAAGGATGGAACAGGGAAGCACACTACACCCAATGAAGTCTAAGCAAATATTTTAAAAGTGACATACTTGCAGACCAAGGATAACAAGTTAAATTTGGTTACCAGGGTAGTATACAATAGACTAGGATATACCTTTATGCTTTTCAACAAGTGGCAGATCACACCCATTGTGTATAAATCACACTTTCACGCAGCTTCAGGAGAGATATTTGCACCATAAGAAAAAATTCTAACCGCTGTGTGGATGACAATAATAAAACTGTAGCCTACAGCACAGGGTGGAAGATAAAGTGCCTCCCAGTCCCATGGTGGATGAATCTACAAAAGCCAGTGTACCAAATGCCAGACCTTTACACCGGCAATAGGAGCAATGAGTGTCATTGAAGTCATCTGCAGACAAACACTGCAGATAAACACTTTGAATATGATCCTGCGCTTAAGAATCAAACATTCACCCAATAACAACATACTTTACCTTCTACTCCATATGTACTAACCCTGCTTAAATTTCCTACAGTTTTGCACATTGATGGTACAGCACAACCTGCCACCGGGTTGAAACCAAACAGCTTGAATGCTTGTGGTGAGAGGATGGCTCTGAATGTAAAATGATTCACAAACACACTAAATTATTAGGAGACTCAATTGTTCAAAAAGCTTAAATCCAAGTTTTGTCACTGGCCCTTCAGAAAGCTAATCCCATCATTTCCACTCTGATAGTCAAACATTCAGCTTTCTCTGTACTTGGATACAATGCAGACTTCGTACACAGATACAAAGCGGTTATGGTGAATCCCATGGAAAGTTGAAATCAGGAAAGAAGGGTAACGGTTTACAAAGCACATACATTTAACACATGTGCAGACTACTACAGCACATAAAAGTGAAGGAATTCACTCTGAAGGTAATGCTACAGCTGATTTAGCTGCAAGAACAGTGGTTACAGACAACACAAGATCACAAATTAAAATTGACCCAGATATAGCACTGTTAATACAGGCACCCTTGACAGCATAAGAATGACCAGAATGTGGATTCGGGACATGCCCATTTTGTCCTTTCCCAGGGCGGGAAGCCACCACAAATCTAAAGAGTCAGTTAAGGAGGATCTTATTGAAACAACACACAAGGTGCTGGGCTCTACTACAGCTATCCTAACCCTATTACTGATAGTACTTTGTCCCTAAGCAAACAAAACAATTCTATGTATATATAGTGTCATATTCTATAGTAATCAAACAATCTTTCATCCAAAATCCACCACAAACTCCACATATATGTATGTATGTATGTATGCATGTATTTATGTATATGTGGAAGGGCAACAATCTGAGAAGCTCACTGAAGTCTATTAATAACATATTCCCAATACAAAGCAACAGCACTTTGCTGCCCGGGCCTTTGGGGTATACAATGCTTAGTTAACTTTGATTTCAACTTTCTTTTATACATTTTCTCTATTGCAGCAAGCAGAGGATAGAACAAGTATTTCTATATGAAACTTGAGTAGCAGCTACCGAGCAGTGGCTGAGCTCTTTCCTTGGGAAGACTGTGAGGAGACATTGACGTTTTGATACGGTGGGACACGGTTGAAAGTTGACATCACTAAATCTGCAGTTCTCACTAGTCTATGCCAACCTCAGATTGAAGATTTGCTTACTCAGCAGTCAAGATAAATGTGCAATAAACAACATCAGAATACAACGCAGTACATTTAAAATGTGTGTTATTGTGCAACAACACAAAAGCAATGGTGTAAAAACTATTTCACATGTGTGTGAAGGTATGTGGTATTTGTATAGGGAGAGCCTGGTTGGTAGAGAGTAACTTGCTGTACAGGATCAAAGACAAAGATATCTTCAATGAGTGATAAGAGGGGGAGCTGGATTCTGAGCATGTAAGTGGTATGTTACTTTTTTATGATTCAGTGGTCTTTAAAAAAGGTATGTCTATAGCTTTTGGCCTTATTAAGGACTATCATCCATTTCAAGTGCTTTACTTAGATCATATATGTACACTTCCCCATTCAACCAGAACAAATATATTTTGGTAGACTTGTTGTATAGGTTTTTTTAGGTTTGACCACAATGTAACACCAACACCAAAGCTATTCTAAAAGACAAGCTGTGACTTGTGACAGTAGAGTAGATTAGCATTATTCCATTCAGACAATGGACCAGCACTTGCTACAAATCCCTTTGCTCAGGGTCTGTCTTTTGTGGGAGTGCAAAGGCAGTTCTAGCACATGTTAAGACACCAGTCCAATGCAATATTCGAGAGAGCCAATGGCTTGTTAAAGCAAGCTTTGATGGTATGGGTACCTACCATTGGGATATGGTGTCATAACCTGCAGAGTGCATAAAGAGCACTGAATATCCTTCTGTGAAGTATATGACAGAACCACAAACCTTATGAAATCCTGTTTCTGGTGAAAAGGTATGTTCTTGTTCAGCCTGGTGGAACAGGGAGGGAGTTACAATCAATCACATGACAATCATTTGCACAATCTGCAAGACACCAGCAGTGTCATCTTAAGGTCTTTTGAGGCCCTTAGCAAGACATATTTTGGGGCCCTCGTTTGGAGCAAATCTGAATTTTACTACCCATGTTATGCTAATTCAAGCCTGCAGGGTGTCGAAAAACATGGAATTATAAACTACATTATTTTTTGTGTGACACAAAGTCCCACAAAAAAGTCAAAATATGTGTAAGCACTGTGTAGTCTGAGATAGAGGTACACAGAGAAAGGGAAAGCAACTGAAATAGATAGAGGTTATATATAGAGAAAAATCTGTCTCCAAGGGCCCCCTCTTGCAGTTGCCCCCTTTGACCACTTTGTCCATGTCTTATAACATCCCTGTACACAAAAGTTAAACTACCACTCAAAACATCTCCTTCACACCTACCATTACTGCTAAGTAGATACTACAAGCCATGTGTCATGGGTACATTTTAGGGCCAGATGTAGGTAGAAAACATTTTGCGAGGTGCAAATTGCGAGTCCCAGCGACTCGCAATTTGCACCTCGCAAAATGTTATGCAGAAAGGTGTCTCAGACACCTTCTGCGACTCGCTATGGGGTCGCAAAGACCCACCTCATAAATGTTTATGAGGTGGGTCGCAGTTTGCGACCCCATAGCGAGTCTAGGCACTCACGGGGATGGTGGCCTGCTGCAGACAGCAGACCTCCATGTCCGTGACTGCTTTGCAATAAAGCAGTTTTTTTTTTTCTCTTTGCAGCCCGTTTTCCTTAAAGGAAAACGAGCTGCAAATAGAAAAAATACCGAAACCTTTTTGTTTCGGTTTTTTTCAGAGTAGGCAGTGGTCCACAGGACCACTGCCTGCTCTGAAAAAATATTATTGTGAGCATTCACAAAGGGGAAGGGGTCCCATGGGGACCCCTTCCCTTTTGCGAATGAGTTACCATCCACTTCAAGTGGATGGTAACTGCGAGTTGATTTGCGACCGCTTTCGCGGTCACAAATCAACTCTACATCGCGGTGCGACTCGCAAATAGGAAGGGAACACCCCTTCCTATTTGCGAGTCTGAAACACATTTTGCGAGTCGGTACCGACTCGCAATATGTGTTTCTGCATCGCGTAGGGGCTTTTGCGCCTCGCAAACGGCGTTTTTCGCCGTTTGCGAGGCGCAAAAGCCTTCTTACATCTGGCGCTTAGTTCCTTGTCTGGGCATGGTATTTAGCTTAGCTTAGGCTTGCGGCCTGTGCCCTTTTACCCAGATAATCTGCTCTGTTTTCATTTATTCTATTTTATTCAGCTTGTTTTAGCAACAATGTTTTTATTTTCATAATCAGTCAGTATTCTGCGAGAGCATCACTGTCAGTTATGGATGACATACTTTTCATTGTGTTCTTTACCCCGAGTTGGCAGGAACAGAATGCAAGGAACACAGGATAATATTTTGTATTACCGTCACAAGACTGCCTAAACAGTCCAGCACTTAGATACATACCCGTGTCAGGCTTCTTTGCCAGACGAAAACATGTCCCATATATAAACATTTTATGGGGTAAAGGGCATTAGAGGGGGTTCCAGCCAAGATTTTCCATCTACACTGCATGCTGGTTTGCGACCAACCTCAGCCTTTGGGTCTCTATGGAACCTGATTTGGAGACTGGAGGCTTGACCTTGTACCATGGTAATGGGGTGCAATGTGTTTCTCATGGATACTGCACGGAAAGATTTTGGCTTACACCACCATGCTCTTGATAGGGGCTAGAGATTAGTTCTAGGTAGGAATTATATATTCATGTCATTGCAATATGTGGGGTTGTTTATATTTACATCTCTCATTTTCACAATCTTGATTTTGTTATTCCTCATTATCTTAATCAATGCAGCTCATGCATTTTATAATATATTGCAGTCTGTTCAGTAAATGTATGGAAACTATCCTGCATCTGTTTTCTTCTCTGTGTGTGTAAGAGACTTGTATGTGGAGAGAAATGGGTAAGGCTTGTTCACCACGATTTCCCTGAGGGGGTTTTCAGAGTTCCATGTGCTAGAGCTCCAAAAATCACCTTCACCTTTTGGGTTTGGGTGAGGTGCTGCTGGAGAGCCAGGAGGGTTGGGCCGACAGCTGCCAACTGGTGTGGGAGTGACTCGGTTGCCTACAAGCACAGGTGCTACCGCCCCAAATCCAGCAGTCTCGTTGTGATACGAGAGTCCATATGACACGTGAGTTGGTTAAAAAAACTACAAACAAACGAATAGTTGGACTGTCTTTTCATCCCCCCATTCCAGTAATCAATGATAAATGGTACGCATGTTATGTTATGTTATTGTATTTTATATAGCGCCAAACTACCCGGAGGCTTCGTAGCGCTAAGAAGGACACTGGCCTCATAGCAAGCAGGAAAATACTGGATCATCAAGAATAATAGTTAAAAAATTTAAATAAAAATTAGAATGAGAAAAGTCAGGTTTTAATGGCTTTTCGAAATTCCAACTCCTGCCTAATCACCCGGATGTTGAGGGGAAGCGAATTCCACAATTTTCCTCCCTGATATTTCAGCGATCTACCACCCCATCTTGCTTTTTTTACTTTGGGGAGCACAACTAAGGCTTTAGAAGAAGATCTTAGAGCTCTAGTAGGGGCATAAAATGAAACTAAAGTTTTCAATTGATGTGGGCCCCTATTATATAGAGCTCTGTGAAAAATATACAAAGATTTCAACTTAATTCTTTTCCCTACTGGAAGCCAATGCAAGGTGGTCAAAACTTGCTTGGCTGATGTATATTTTGGCATGTTAAACAATAACCGCATTTTGTACTGTTTACAATTTCTTGATCACATGTTCCGGTGAGCCCAGAAAAAGACTATTACCATAGTCCAGCCTAGATAAAATAATGGCCTGTACCGTAGGTCTTCTGGCCAGGGGAGGAAGCAAACCAATAACCTTACGGAGTAACCTTAATAAACCAAAACAAGAGGCGGAGAGCACCCTAGCTTGGTACTCTAGTGTTAGTTTGGAATCTAACAAAATTCCTAGGGCTTTAATATGATCTTTCGGAGGGGGTAGATGTTCCAGCTGTATAGCCGGCAGAATAGTATTCGCCGGGTTGGAAAGCTTTCCCAGGAGCATTATACCTGTCTTTTCTTTGTTGAGTTGGAGCCTACTATCAGTCATCCAACTCGAGACAGCTTGCAAGCAAGCTGGCAAAGCCGAATTGTCTGCCGCCTTAACCGGAGAAAAAGATACCACCAACTGCCTGTCGTCGGCATAGGATATCAGGGACAAACCAAAAGGTTCCACTAAATCTGCTAGGGGAGCCATATAAATATTAAAAATGGTAGGACTCAACGATGAGCCCTAAGGTACCCCACAATGTGATCTAAACTGTTCCGATAGAAAAGAGCGATCTAGGACCTGAAAGGATCTATTTTGAAGAAAAGATCTCATCCATTTAAGTGCCTGGCCTTTGATTCCAGATTTTTTCCATTCTTTGGATCAAGAGACCATGATTAATCGTATCAAATGCGGCACTTAAATCCAGCATTATGATAGCTGTTACCAGACCCTGATCCATCCGTTTTCTAGCCTCTTCTGTAACAGCTGTCATGGCCGAATCGGTGCTATGGGCTGGTCTAAAGCCCATTTGCGTAGGATGCAGGATGTTATGCTCATCAAGAAAGCTGGAAATTTGCGTATTGACATATTTGTCAATTATTTTTGCCATAGTTGGAAGAAGTGATATCGGCCTGTAGTTCTTGAATTCGGCCCCATCTAGGTTAGTTTTTTTTAGCAGGGGTTTGACCACTGCATGCTTCCATTGTTCAGGGACACTGCCACTTTGTAAGGAGCTATTTAAAAGCCCTGTTATAACAGAGGTTGTGGCAGGTGCTCCAGGAGTTAGTTTATGAGGGGGAGCAGGATCTAAAGGAGAACCCGATTTCAGTTTGCTCAGAAGCAAAGCAGTGCTTTCTTCCGAAATAGGTGAAAAACACTGTAAAGTGGCAGAGCCTTCGTTACTCTCACTGGTCTGATCAGACATTATCATCTCTTCCCCTGGGAAATTCTTATAGATATCCTCAATCTTCTGTAAGAAGAATGTGGCCAAGTTGTTACTATGTTCCTCTGATGCTACTGTTGCATCAGGACAAGTAGGAGAGTGAAGCATCTCCTTCAACACCCGAAAGATTTCTTTCGGGGATCCTAAAGCCTGTTCAATCTTATCCCCATAATAGGTGGCTTGAGCTAGCCTTATATCTCCATGGTAATGCCTAATTGCTTGTCTATACTCTTCCCTGTCTTCTTGTTTTAAGGATTTCCTCCATTTCCTCTCTAGACGCCTACAATTCCTCTTCTGAGTTGTCAAATGTGGGGAAAACCACACGGATGTAATGTACACCAGCCAAACTCACAAACTTACTGAATTTCATGTTACATGAAATTTACAAGATTTCTCAAAATTTTGCATTACACTATTTTGTGTAATTTTCCCCGTGGCAAACTGGTTCATACAGAAAGTGTCTCATCAAAAGATTTTTTCCACTCAAGCCAGTCTCCTGTCAGTGTCTTGCTTGACTTTATCATGTGAAGTATACCCTTGTGTGAAAAAAATGTAATGTAAGCTACCAGCTGTGGGAACTTTATAAAGGGTCTCAGAGGCTCTGGGGGTTCAGATTGTAACAAAGAATTGATTCGAAGTAAAGTCACACGAGATTGTTTATTCAATGCCTCAGTCCCTCATTGGCACCAGGGAACTAATCACTTTGGAACCTTGGACACATTCAAAACAAAGCATTTTCGTATACGCTACCACAAGATGACATCTTACAATGTTCTTATTACAATGTAGGGTAATACATAGACCAGGTGCATAAACCAAAGATAAAATGAGACTAAGACAGCCTTTTACCACTAGATTCTTGGGGCTTTATGTTACTATGTACTCCAAAACCAAGCACCAAGTACACCTCCTTTAGCACTTTACAAGTAGGGTAGCAAGTCGAACAGTGCAAGACTTATTCAGGGAAGTGGTGTGGTGTAGAAACTCAACTCAATTAAGCCTTTAATAACAGTTAATGAATTATTGCCTAGCCAATGCTTTTACATCAAAAGAAAAATTACTTTAATCACAGGTTTTTGACGAGGTTTATGAGGCATAAGTGGTTTACATTTTATGTGTTACCAGAACACTTGTCATACCTGAGGACCATGGTGAGTGAACGCTAGTCAGAGCAAAACCCGATGAGAAGAGAGGGAAAGATAGAGAGGCACAGCGAGAGAGAGACAGAGAAAGACACAGCAAGAGCCAGAGAGAGAAAGAGAGAGAGTGTGTGTGTGTGTGGGTGTGTGTACATGCGTGTGTTTTTTTTCTTCCTCTTGGGATATTGTATTTATTGGGTCAAACAAATTTAAGAAACCCATCTGATTAGTCTCCTCATATAGAGTAGGACTGGAGGATTATTGCTGGAATTCTGCTCCCAAGTTCTCCTCCTTAATTCAAGATCATGACACAATGGACCGATTGAGGGAAATCGAAGTATACTGATGCAGGTACAGATTCAGGAGTGAGTTCCTTTACCCCAGAACACATTGCAAGGGGACCAGAGTCACAAGGCCTCAGCATCCTGGCATGGCATTGCTGATCCATCCATGGACAGTGTGTCAGTTCTTCTGGCACACTCCCATTAGACCTCCTCTTCTTGGCAGCTTTTCCATCATGCAGAGATACCACTAGTTTCCAACAGTCTGTGGGCTCCTTCCTTCAAGGTAGCTCAAGGCAACGTTTCCTGGCAGGGTGCAGAACTAAAGGTTCCAGATCCTGAACTGGATGAAGAGGAGTTGACAGTCAGTGACGCAAACCCTGGAGCTCAGATGTCTTTCTTGGTCTCGTTGAGTGTGGGCCCCCTGGCGCTGATCGATAAGCATTCCTGACAGATTATGTATTCCACAAGTCTAGGTCTGACACCAGTTCCAGGCAGTTCCTGACTTTTATGTATTTCTACCAGACTAGTAAGGCCAATATCTTTGTCCTGTAGGGGTAGCATGGAGAAAAGGGGTCCCCTGGCTCCTATCCTTCTCATCCTAGAGTATGTTGCATTGCTCAGGACCTCAGGAAAGATATGGAGGATCCCTCCAATTCACATTATTGTAGGTAGGCTCCTTCAACCTCCATCATATCTATCACTCACACAGTACATCCAGAATGGATTCCTGGCTTCAAGATAGGACATACACTACATGCTCACCATACTAAATATATACAATGTAAACATTAATGTGTTGTCCATATCCCACATAAATTGAGCAAATATCCTGGTTATATGGGGAATGGCAGATAACTTAAAACAGGAGAGGCCTGTAGGCATCTCTCCCTGGGCAGACAACTGGTAAAAAGAATTATCCTGCAGATGTAATCTGTCATTGCCACCACTGTCAGTTCTCTGCTGCTTGGTGAGCTGATGGCAATCCTAGTCAGGAAAGAGGGTGAGCACAATGACGTAGAATGGATTACATTATACGTTTAAATGAGTCCTCAGCGTACGTGTATGTTTTTCATATGCGCTGTGGCAAAAAATCAAAACTGACCCGAGACACACTACATGGGGAACTCAAGGCGGGGGGGGTTTGTTCCGAAGTCACTGCAGTGACTGGTATATCCACCGATCAGACACACAGTTTCACACAGTGGGAGCGTTCCTCAACATTATATGCCAGCAGTGCCCCGTCAATCAAAGTGAATGTTAATGAATGTGAGAATGCATAATTTGCAAAATCAGAGATTTGATACTCTATTTTCTAAATGCATGCACTCCTAGGACTAATTTTCCTGAGTGACACACTACAACAAATAACTTTAGTGTTTGCCTCACTTACGGACCTGTGCACTTCACTTGCACCTCAGAAGAATTATTGTTTCTTTCTAGGTTAGCCTCAGAGAGAGGGAGTTTATGGCCAAGAAAACAAGACTTAGTTGCAGATTGCAACTTCTCATCCTCCACATATGCAACAGTAAGCACTGCAGTGTGTCCGCTTCAAACTAACAAATGAACTTCACACTTTCAACACAACGCCTGGTCTGTTGGCCTACAAATGCACTGCACTACTTCAACATGCAATGCCTGGTCCATTAGATAATAAATGTACTGCACAACTTCAACACACAATGCCTGGTCCATTGGTTAATAAATGTACTGCGCAACTTCAACTCATTAATGCTTGGTCCATTGGTTAATAAATATACTCCACAACTTCAACACACAATGCCTGGTCCATTGGTTAACGAATGTACTGCACAATTCAACACACAACACCTAGTCCATTGGTTAACAAATGTTCTGCACAACTTCAACACACAATGCCTGGTTCATTGGTTAACAAATATACCTCACAACTCCAACACACAGCGCCTGGTCCATTGGTTAACAAATGTTCTGCATAACTTCAACACACAATGGCTAGTCCATTGGCTTATTGTGCAGGCCCCATGGCATATGGAAGTTTGTTATGTGTAACCTATTATTTGGTGCGATGATAATGTGTGGTTGGAGTATGGGGGGACGGGTTTGAATTTTCTGATTCTGGAGGTACTCCCACACTGCCCACGCCAAATAAGGTTAATTGGGAGTTATTCATCCTAGAATGAGGAATAACACAAGGTCCTCAGTATACCGGATCCTTTTTCACACACCATTTCTGATTACAGGAGTGATAATGGGCCTGTGACCCCTGCATTTACCTTCTGTTTTGCAGTTTGTGGTAAGCGGCAGCAGTGCGAGTGCCGTTGGTCGGGGCGAAAGGCGGTTGTCGTGAATAGGCAGCGGATATTTAGAGTAGAAACATTCTGGGGAGAGCATTAGCTGCTGTGCTGTGATGCATGATGGGTTGGGCTGCACCTCTACCTGCAGGCCTTGCTTAGAGCCATCCACTGGTTCTGCAGAAGTGGAGTTGCGCCTGGTAAAAGAGAGTCTAGTGTTTCTGGACCTTGGCCACTTGAAGTTGCTTGGATGAGTATCCCTCTCAATAACTCTCCTGGGGATGACACTCTGGCCCCTCATAATGAAGTCCATAGTGGTAGTGACCAATTATGGGATAGCATGCAATCAATTCAATTTAATAACGTGCAACAACCTTCAGAAAATATGAACCCAGTTCACTTTCTTTCAGGTCCTGAGTTTACAAGTAAACACACATGCAACCTAATAATCCTATAATGTTCATCGTTTCATCGTTTCATACTGCAGACCAACTCCTTCTCCCCGGTTTCTCATTTGAGGCTTCTTATATCATCTTAACACAATCGAGTTCACTGTTCCTGGCACCAATGGGCAGTTCAAGGGAGACCTTAAAATTTTTAAAAATGTCAACAACAACGTTTCGCCCTGTGTGAAGCATTTCACTAACTTCTTATCTGTTTGAGCTAGGAACAATTTTTGTTAAATTCTTGTGGATTATGTGGTTAGAAACACCTAATTCATGACCAGGGAAGGGGGTCACCTTTTTTACCCTTAACATATCTGCCAAATTCCTGGATAGCCTTTCAGAGCGGTTGGGTTTGATGGACATACCCGACTTCCATAGACGTCAGTCCCTTGCAATGCTCCCTCGGTATCCTGTGATTTACTGAGTAATTTTACTCCCCTCTCTGCTTGCTGGCAGCTCTTCAAGTGTTTCTGCGATTCTCTGTGGTGGTTGGGGAAGAGCAAACAGAGAAATTTGTCAAGCAAGCGACAGACCTTATTGACAATCCTACCCAGTGGCGTGTCCAGGTCCTGATCTTCCTTTGTTTTTACACATTTAGTGACTAAAACCTGCATGGCAGCAAAAGTGGCTATATTTCTCCCCCCAGTGCTTAATTTGTAAATAGTACTGGAGCCCAAAGTTTGTCCAGGAACCTGCCACCGGCACAGCCGAATGCCGGGGTTGCCGAAAAACAAGGCTGCCCAGTCTTCATTGCACCTTATGTCTATTTCTCCCATCATCACATTACACTTCCTGTCTCTTTATCTCACACTTGCAGGTTCTTTTTCATCCCTCCTGTCTCCATTGGTCACAGTTTTCCAGTCTTTCTCTCCCTTCCCTTTCTCTTTTTTGCGCCTTTCTTTCTCTTGCTCTGGATGAAAGCCCAAGGATGAAAAATAAACCCCAGTTCCCAAACATGAGCGAGGTCTTCACCACTTGCCATTAAACTCTCCAATCAAGCACTGGTTCCACACTTATTGGGAACAGGTCATACCGGAGTGTGCTTTTCAGTGCTTATTGTGATGGGGAAACACAGCGTTTGAGACCGCACGGTGCTAACGGACGCAGGGTTTAAGGAACATCTAAGTAGTGCCCATCAGGTGCCGGTGAAGCAGATAATAACATTCTCCATCGCAGACATTTGTTTTATTTTCTGCGAAAAGCGGATGTTTGAAACAAGATGCAAGTTAGAAGTTTTTTCCCTTTTGACGACAAAAATACAACTGTTGGTTTTCCAGCGTAATCAGGAATTAGTGGCTCCTGCATCACAATCAGAGGTCTGTTATTTTGAGTAAGCGCTTTGTTTAAAAGCACTTTTGAGGTGGCACGCTTCTGGTGTTTCTTCAAGACGACTTACTGCGGATAAATAAACCCAAGTCAAATCATAAAATAAAACTAAAAGGCAGTAAAGGTCACATGATGACCACATTTGTGCACAGCATCGCCAAGGATCCTGGAAGCGGGTAAGATACCTCAACACTGGAAATGATTTTGAATGAGCTACTTCGGCATGGCAATTATCCACGGGCCCTTGTCGAAATACTTTAAACTGTAATTAAGTCATATGTCAATGCCAATTTAACCTGGCTATCGCATGCCGTTTGTTTGTGAGTTTTTAAATACTTTATATGGTAACCTCCTTCTCCAGGGTGTGTTCAAGGGCGTTCCTCCGAGTGAAGAGTGTAAAATATTTTCCACACTCCATTCCTCAAGCATGTCAGAAACACACAGACATCGTTTCCTATGTTTTTAACATAAACATGTCTTTTTGGTTTATGCCCATTGAGTGGGAAGGCTAAGGTTGCATGCCTTCTAAGATCATATGAACACAGCTCTGAGGACAACAATCTTTTAAAGGGTAAACTGTAACTCACGAGTTGAGTGGGATATGCTGCTCAATAGATGCACCAGTACCTAGCAGTGTTGATACTCCAGAGGATGGAAAGCCTCTTTTACTTTTTTTTTTCTGTTAGCGCTGTCTGTGTCTGGTTGTCAGGACCCGTAGTTTCTGGTTAGCATCAGAACATACAATTTGTTCTGCTGTAATAACAGGTCCCTACTGTCCTCGGATCCTGATGTTTCCAAACGTTGCTGTATCAGCCCATCAACAGGACAGGCGCTGGTGCTCGCGTCAAAGTACTCAAAACCCACCAAAACCCTACTCACTACATTTGTAAATGACTGGACTGCTGCGTATTTATTCGCTTTTGGCTTTCTTCCAACCTATGCATTCACAAACTCTTCTCCTTTGTCACAGGTGAGGTTTTTAACCCCCCACCCTGATCCAACCCCTCATCCACCTTCCCGTAACGTGGCAGGCCTCGATGCATAGCAGAGCACCTTTAACATTCTTGACTCCTATTCCTGGTCAGTACATCTATCCATACTGTTGTCCCCTCTCTCACTCTAACCATCTCTTTCTGTGCTTCTTCCTCCTCCTCCCCCTCCAAGCTTCCCTCTGCCGCACTACGCCCAAAAGCAATGTGGCCCAAAGGAGTTGTAATCCTGCTCGTTCCAGATGGCATCTCACTGGAACGCTCTCATCCTTTATCTAAGAATCACTGGCTCCATCAACAAAATGAATGCTGCCCTCGAATACTACCTTCTCAGTCCTGAAGTCAAAAATTACCATCAGTCACCACCCCTCACTCAATCACCAGCCCTCGCTCCTTGATCACCAGCCCTCGCTACATGATCACCAGCCCTCGCTACATGATCACAAGCCCTCACTCCATCATCATGAGCCCTCACTCCATTATCATCAGCCCTCACTCCATGATCACCAGCCCTCGCTACATGATCACCAGCCCTCGCTCCATGATCACCAGCCCTCGCTCCATGATCACCAGCCCTAGCTCCATGATCACCAGCCCTCGCTCTATGATCACCAGCCCTCGCTCCATGATCACAAACCCTCACTCTATCATCATGAGCCCTCACTCCAATTTCATCAGCCCTCACTCTATGATCACCAGCCCTCGCTACATTATCACCAGCCCTCGCTCCATGATCACCAGCCCTCACTCCATGATCACCAGCCCTCACTCCATGATCACCAGCCCTCGTTCCATGATCAGCAGCACACTCCATCATCATCAGCCCTCGCTCTATCATCAGCAACCCTCGCTCCATGATCACCATCCCTCACTCCATGATCACCAGCCCTCGTTCCATGATCACCAGCCCTCGCTCCATCATCAACAGCCCTTGCTCCATGATCACCAGCCCTTGCTCCATGATCGCTAACCTTTGCTCCATGGTCACTACCCCTCCCTCCATGATCACCCTTGCTCTGTAACTTGGAAGCCAAGACTCTAGAGCAGTTATCCTGCAAAGCCTGGATTTGTGTGTACTTCGTGGATTGGCTCTTGCTCACCATACTGGTAATATGGCTGCTTGTCATTACATTCATGTCACAGTTTTATTCTGCAATGCATCTCACGAGGTCTGGTGTAGTGTCTTCCCTGCACTCCTTATGGTCCCAGTTTGGGATCCTCCTGTTCTTACCAATCCTTCAATAAGTTAGTAATAACACTAAAATTTATCTGGTTAACAAAGTAATAATGTTTATCTTGATTTTATTCAGTCTTTCTCATTTCTTTAGCAGGTTATTCAGTCTTGTGGTCTGGTGTCATATTTGTTCAATTTTAAGCAATGCACAACAAATAAATGCTCAATGCATTTTGGACGCCTGGTCTTTCATCAGGAGGTTACTAATGTCACGGAACAGAAAAAAATAGTGCGATCATATACTCAAGTATTCATCTAACATTGTTGTTCATGCTGAATTTCTAGCTCATTTTTAACTTTCTACACGCATTCAATCTGTCTCTCTCTACATGCGCGAATATAATGAGTATCAAACTCCGTGCATATTTAGAAGACTGAAATAAAGACATTTCAAGAAACTCACAGAGTATTCTCTGATATTATCTCACGAGTACCGCGTCTGGCGTCCACGTAGTATGCCGTGTTTGTGTGTTGTGCTATTTGAAAGACCCACGTGTTTGTGGATCTTGAGGTAGGACTGCTTGTAACCATTGCATTCAACCATCTAAAATGGCAGACATGTCGGAAGTGTGTGAAATTGTCCAGTGTTAATGCATCAGCCCAAAGATTTGAGTATATTTATCTCCCATTGTTCAATACACTATCACAGTGTTCGTCCTCTGAATTCTAGCTGTGTCTCTACAGGTGTAATGTGTCAGCCCCTCCCAGTTAATGTGTGTTTAAACATGATTAGGCTGTAAACATATTGTATTTCTATGATGAACCAAGTAAACCTCAATGATAGTTTCTCATACCTCTGTCTATTGCAACCCCACTCATGTAGAATTTTGATGTTTCCTCTTTGCTGACCATCTATATACCCATTATTTTTGTAAGGAATAGGCACAACAAAATATATCGCTCATCATACATTTCAATCTAAATTGTAATCCTCTATAGCAATATGAATGTTAACGGTTTCAATACAGTGTTTCCATATCCACATGCACTTATTCTGCTGTTCAAGTTTTATTCATTGTCCGCATATTAATCTTCCTACTGATATTTAAAAAACAAGCATATTAAATCTTGTCACTTAATCCAGTTGGCAACAGCGTGTTTAACTTCTTTATCTAACACAGTTCCAATTATAATAATGTCTTCCTATTGTACATGTCATCTCTATTCATGACTTGTTCTAATATGATGAATCTCGATTGGCTGATGTTTTGTTGGAGTTATCATAAGTTTCTTTATTGGAATACAAACATTCCTTCAGATTTTTCAATCGTTCATAGGCAAACATTGGTCTCTAGTTGAATATGCCTTTAAAGTCCGGGTCTGATTGTATCATTGGCCTGTATTTGAAAATTATTTTCTTGATCTTCGCACTGTTAGTTGAATATTTTTTTGTGAAAATAATCCTTGAAGTGTCTTGTTTCGGAGCTTTGCTTGTCAACAATGATTTTTGGCTGCTCTTTTCTGCTCTTTTTACCGCTTCTCCTGAAATATCAGATGGATATCCTCCTTTTGTGAATTTATCACATATCATTGATTTTCCTGACTCATATGTGTTTATGTCTGAAGTTATTTTTCTAATCCATAATAATTGCGAGTAAGGCTAGTGTTTTTTCAATGCAAATTAGTGAAAGCTTGTGAAGTGCAATAGGTTACTGCGATCTGTTGCTTTTACAAAGATATCAGTTTTGAAACATCTGTCAATTAGTGATACTTTCACATGCACAAATATTATATTACTTGAGTGTCATGAATTTCATGCGTAAATTGTACCTGATCATCAACGGAGTTTAAATTTGTAATATCCCCTTCTAGTTCTGTCTTGATGCCTTACCATAAAAGAAAGATAGCGTAAATGAACCTATAGTATGTTTTCAAATTGTTCTGTCACCAATCACTGGTAAAAATATATTCCTTTTAAAACATTTGCATGAATAAATTTGCTCAGCAAAGAGCTGCACAATTTCCCATGGAAGTTCCAGTCAGCTCTATGTAGTACTTCGTTTCCCATTGAAAGTAGCTGTGACATAAAGTAAAGTGCATTAACATAGGTCTTGGTAGAAAAACATTTTTGCAAATTTAGAATAAAATTCAACCAAACCCAAGCACCCTCTTCACTCATCCTTGTTTTTGGAAACCGGTGCCTCTCTTATAGCTTCCAACAATTGTTGTTTAAGTTTAATCCCTTCACCAGTAATTTTGTGCCCTAAATACGTGACCTGTCCTTGCAAATTTGCTTTTACTGATTTCTGCAGTCAAACCTTTTTTTTCTAGTAAACTGTGTGTCTGCAATAAGGTCTAGTCATGCTATTTTCTGGATTTTCCAATTACTAAAATGTCATCCTGGAATATCAAAATGTTTTTTACATCTTTGAAAATTGTATGCATTAATCTTTTAAACATATCCGCAGCTTAGGCTAGACCAAAAAACTACTCTTTTGAATCTATAACACCCAAACGGTATAAGGAAGGTGGTGAGTATCCTGCTGTCAGGGTGTAACACTGATAGGCCGAAGTGAGGTCAATATTGGAGAACCATTTTATATTCTTAGTAAGGGCTAATATCTCATTAATTCTTGGTAAGGGGTATTGATCTACAATAATGTTCTGATTCTGATCATGTAAATCAATGCATAATCTTAATTTACCATTTGTCTTTTTAGCTACCACTAAGGGAGCTACCCATTCTGAAGACTTAACTTGTTCTATTATCCCCTTTTTTGCAAATCCTCCAGCTGGACTCTTACTTAATTTCTCAATAAAAATTGTATATTCCTAACTTTATGAATGCTAGGTTTTGCTTCCGCTTTCATTTTAATTCTGTGTTGGAATCCCTTAAATTTACCAATACCTCCTGTGAAGATAGAGGGAAATTTTCTTAAGATGTGCAACCCAATTTCTTCTCCTGGTTGAGTTATAAATTATAGGTTCTGGACTGTTGGGATTCAAGGTTATTCCCAACTTTCCCAGATCCATCCACCCTAGTACTGAGGGACCAGTAGCAGAATTGTACAATTTGCCCATAGTTTCTCTGCTTTTGAACATGACCTTAAGTTTCCTATACCCCATAATCTCAATGGGTTCACCCGTGAATGTTTTGAGTGAAATATCAGGGTGTTCCAACTTTCGCCCCAAACCATGCACAACTACCTCATCCCACACATCTTTATTCACTATTGTGTAAGGGGATCCTGAATCAGCTACTATTTAAATATCTACCCCTCCAATAGACATGTCACACATTGGTTTCTTCTTTGTACCATTAGTGCTCATGTCTATATCAAATATGTGTGCATCTTCCACGTTAAGCATGCACATGTTTAATTCTGAATAATCTGATGAACTTTAATTTTCCTCATAATCTTGGACAACTATTTGGACTTTACCCCTGAGGTTCTCTTGCAAACTTTCCTGAAATTACCTAATATGCCACACTTGGCACATTTCTGTATATGTACTGGACATTTCATATCATTGGCTAAATGTTTGGTGCTACTACACCTATAATACTTCCTTTGTGTTGATTTTTTCACATTACTCTTCCACTACACCTCAGTCCGCTTAGGTTTTTTTCTTATTTGAGGTTTGTGTGGACATTTGGGTGTCGCTCACCTTGGCTACCACTGAGTCTTCCTGTTTAATTTTATTTTCCAATAAAACAGCCTTTGTGCATCTACCTGTTAATTCAGCTCTTTTGACAATATCAATCATATGTTGCAGTGGTTGTTCACATTTTGCCCATAAAATGTCTTGAATATTTGGGTTACAAGCCTGCATAACTATTTGGTCTCTAATGTGTTCATCTTGTAGGGTTACAAAACGACAAGTAAGGGCTACTTTTTTTAAGCAGACACATAATCCTCTATAGATTCTTCTTTTCCCTGTTTCCTGTGAAAGAATTGAAAGCAATCCACTCAACACATAAGTAGGTTTTTAATAATTGTCTGAATCTTCTAGGCCATTAGTATACACATCTCCATGAACTTCAGCATGAATTTTCTTACTGATGCAATTGTAAACCTTTAGGCCTCCTTCTCCCAAACAATGCAAAAATATATTCAAACGTGAAAATGTAGTTCATGAAATATTCTCGCTATTCATCCACTTCAATTGTGGTTCTCCAGCTGCTGGCAAAAATGCTTGTGGTGTAGAAAGATTGTATACACTTCCAGATGTCATAATGCACAAAGAATGATAAATGATGGAGAACATAAAACAAGGAATTCAGTGTAAATCAGAACTGAAATAAATTCTTGAGTATATTTTTAAAGCACATAAATAGAATGATAATATCAATACGTGTGTAGTTTATACAGAATCCTAGAGTAGTAACTGGTGTGCCTGTCACTATTTGTACAGGCAAATATTGTTTACTTTTCCTATAATTATGTCATCTTAAGTAAATTAGTGTGCCTGTCACCGTATATGCAGATATGTGTTTTCTACACTGTAAGATGTGCCTGTGATCGGCACTGCAGGCGTTAGAAATCTCTATTCTTTTTTACTTTAAATTAACAAGGTGTGCTTGTCAGCGAAGATGCACGCTGGACAGCACCAAAACATGCTTAAGACCATTGCGTCTTGAAGGGAAGATAATTCCTCTATCACGCCTCCAATAAAGCCGGTCATCCAGCAAGCATGTGCAATATTTACTCTTTTTTTTCACAAAGTTACAAGGTGTGCCTGTCACTGAAGAGGCAGGCTGAAGAATGCACAGACTGCAGGGAATGTAGAAATTAAAGATGGCCCCCTCAGCGTTACGTGAGCGATGACGTAAGCTTGCATGGCCTTGAAAGGAAGGTCAATCATCTGTGCTCATCACAGAGGCCATCGTTAAAAGCTTGTAATGCTTAAGAGCACGTCTATGCTTTTGCGTGTGCCTTCGAGTTAAGTCAGGAATCCCGTTGTGAAATGCTGACAACGGTTCACTATTACAGGGTGAGACAGTCCTGAAACAGTATACCTAATAAAGAGAGCAATGTTCAATCAATAAATTCGGACTGTGAGTGAGAGGGATAATCCGTTAAATATTTTTTAAAGAACTTGCTGGTCGAAGTTGCCCAGCTATCCAGCGCCGAAATCAGGCTGTGACAGCCCCGCAATAAGGCTGCCCAAAATACACTTCGTTGGCCCAATGGGGCCTCGGGGGGAGGATGAGGCACGAGGAATTCCCCCCCGGGGTTTTTGGGGGAGGTGGCACGACCCGCGACGCGGTTGGGCGTCGGGGGTGCCAGTTAAGGGATGGGCGGGGGGCTTATTTATACGGACATTTTGTGTCCATAGCCACCATTTTGTAAAGGTGACCTGGTGGCTGGGACGTTAGTCTGGGCTCCGCTTGGTTGTTTTTGTTAAGTGGTATTTTGGTAGCTATTGTTTTATACATTGGTAGACAAGTCGGTGTGCAGGTAATTTTAGTGTGGTCGGATAGAAGTAGCTGAGTACAGGTTGAAATAGAGGGGCAGGTGGTGTTAAATAACACTGCGAGGACCGTTAACGAGGGTTCTAGTGGCGCGGAGTGCGTGCTGAGCTTACCGTTCAGGCGAGATGGAGAACAAAGTCCAACAGGCGCTGGCGCTGCTCCGTGAAGCGGGACGCCTGGACTTATTGGCACCAGAGGCATTAGTGCCTGGTCGCCCGGTGCGCCGGGCTTCGGCCGGCGTGGCCGCGGCGGTCGCGGCATGCTCCCCGCCGCGCGACGCACTTAAGAAGAAGGTGGGTGCGGCCAGGGGCCGGGGGTGGAGGGAGGCGGGTCCCGGGGCAGGCAGGGCGGGCCGTGGGCGTGTGGGGAGCGTCTCGGATAGGGAAGCCCCGAGGGCTTCCCTTGAAGCGTGCAGAGGCCAGGGGGCTAGCGCGAGCGCCGGCAAGGCGCGGCGCAGCCTGGCAGTGCGGCATTACGGGGCGCGGCCCGGCGCCACACATAAATGTTTAAAAAAGAAGGGCAGCGAGCAGCCCAGTCGTTATGGAGGCCGCAGGGCGGGGCCAGTTTCCGGCTCTTTTCATGGAGGCGAGGCAGGGGCAGAGAGAGAGCGTTTGCACCTGGCGTCGGGTGGGGGGGAGGGGGGCAGAGGGATGGCAGCTGAATCTGGGGAGCAGAGGGACCCTTTGGTCCCCATTTCCTCAAAATGGCCCACCATGTTGGTTTGGAGCAGTGAGGAAGATGGGGGGGCCCGGAGGGATGAGAGTGAGGTGGAGTCAGCGGGAGAGGGGCCCTCCACGGCAGTCAAGGCTGGGAACCCTGGACGGGGCACAGGTCCCCTGGGCGGGGATAGGCCTAGAGAGGAGGAAGGTAGCAGCGTGAGTGAAGAGGAAGGGGTGCTAGAGGCAGGTTTTGGGGAGGGTCAGTTAATTGGAAGGGTGGGTGCACCCGGTACACCAGACCTTTTTGGACACGGCCCACTAGATTTTGAGGATGATGACCCAGGAGAGCAAAGGGCGGCTCTATCACCCTGGGAAGAAGAGAAGGCTAGCCCCAGGGCGGCTTGCCGGATGGCGTCATCAGGACGGCGTGGTCGGCGGAGGAGGGCTGCAGACGCTTCTGCGAGGCTGTGTGGTGGTGTGGGCGATGCGCCCCCTGACGCCGCAGCTTGGGAGGAGCAACGTCTGGGCCCGGTAAGACAATGGCGGTATGGCGGAGAGGCTGCGGGTTGTGCACAGTGTAAGGGGAGTGGAGTCAAGGGATGGAAGAAAAGATTGGCTGAAGAGGACAGGAGGTCCGTGGTGACCCTCGAAGAAGGGGAGCTGCGCAATAGTGGGAGTGAGAGCGAATGGTGGGATCGGCAGGGGCGGGGAGTGGCTAATCCTGTCCGTCAGTCGTTACAGGTGTCGCAGGTGAACAGTCAGTCGAAGGCGGCGCGGGAGAGATTGGGAGAGCAGCGGAAGGTTCAGGAGCGGCCCCCGCTTTTGTCTCCAGGTAAGAGTTCGGCGGTTTCAATGGTGTCTGTTGCGTCGGAAGCGAGGGAGGAATCAGTACGCTTGTTGAAAGGGAGATATGTTCAGGATACGGGGGTGTCGACGGACGGCGCGCTGGGCGGTACAGTGGCTGTGGGTGATGAAGAGAAACTGGCTGGCGGGGAAAAAGCGGGGAAGGCAAAAGAAGAGAAGGAGAAAGAGCCGGTATCGAAACGGGCGAGGTTGCCTTACATGGGTACGGCGAAGCCGCTGGGGGCGCATTTAACAACGGCCACGAAAGAAAAGGTTTTGAAAGGGGAATACGTTGATATTCTCAAATTATTACACAGGGAGATCAGGGCAAAAGAAGGCTCCAAGGAGGAAGAGTGGGAGCTCTCAAAGAGGCCGAAAGTGCCGGTAACCATTGAAAACTGGACGGCCGCCTTCTTGATTTTTGCCAGTGTTTACTGCGAGAGGTTCCCAGAGCGGTCGGTGGCGTTGTTTAAATATATGGATATTATTCGTAAGGCACAACTCAACTACGGTGGTTATGCCTGGCGGCAATACGATGAAGAATTTCGGGCGCGTTTGGCAGCAGATCCAGAAGTGCAGTGGGGGGAAATTGATTCGGATCTGTGGCAGCATACCATGGGTCCAGCGAAGTTTGGCAAGACTGTCTTTACGGCAAGTGGCCTGCCTATAATTTATCGGCCCTTTCGGGACCGCCCCACCCAAGGGGTGGGGTCAGGAGGCTCCAGCCCAAACAGGTCCACCAGCGCCGGGTCGGGTCGAACGGGAGCTTGCTGGGATTATAATAAGGGACTTTGCACCAGAGAGTACTGCAAGTTCCGGCACAAATGCTCTAAGTGTGCGGGGAGACATCCAGTCACGCTTTGTGGAGGGCAGCAGAATGCTACGGTTTCGGGAGGGGCGCAGAGCGGAGGTTCGGGCAACGGCTATGGCGCGCGAGATGGACAGCGACAGCGACAAGGGGTGGCGAGTAAGGGCTCGTACGCCGGTTAAAGTGGATTGTTTGGAGAAGTATTTGGTGGGTTATGATAAGCCGTCGGAAGCGCGTTTGTTGGTGAGGGGTTTTCGGGTTGGCTTTCGGTTGGGTTATCGCGGTCCACGGGAGCGGCGTTGGGCGGAAAATTTGAAATCGGTGCGGGGCAAAGAGGGGTTGGTGCAAGACAAGCTCGACAAGGAGGTGCGAGAGGGTCGCATGGCGGGCCCCTTCCCGGTCTGGCCATTGGAGAATCTCATTGTGTCCCCTATTGGGGTTGTGCCCAAAAAAGAAAAAGGGCAGTTTCGGCTTATCCACCATTTGTCATGGCCCGAGGGAACATCGGTGAACGATTTTATCCCAGAGGAGTTTACCAGGGTGTCTTATGCGTCCGTGGATGTGGCGGTTGCGATGATTGAACAGTTGGGCTCGGGTGCCCTGATGGCAAAGACGGATGTGAAGTCGGCATTTCGATTACTCCCGCTTCACCCGGACGATTTTGGGTTGTTGGGTATCCAATTTCGGGGCAATTGGTATGTGGACAAGGCCCTGCCCATGGGTTGCTCCAGCTCGTGCGCGCTGTTTGAGCAATTCAGTACGGCTCTCCAATGGATTTTTCAGAGGATTACGGGTCACAAATGGGTGACACATTATCTGGATGATTTTTTCTTTGCTGCGCCGGCGGACAGCACGCTTTGCGCGGCGGTGCTGAGCGGCTTTGTGAGAATAATGGGAGACCTGGGAGTACCCCTGGCTCCCGAAAAGACAGTTGGGCCAACCACGGCACTGTCGTTTTTGGGTATAGAGCTGGACACGGTGGAGGGCGTGGCCAGATTGCCGGCTGACAAAAAGGCAGACATGGTGGAACGGATTCGGAAAATGGTGGCCAAGAATAAGGTGATGGTAAAAGAGGTCCAAGTGCTGTTGGGGCACTTAAACTTTGCGTGTAGGGTGGTGCGCGCGGGCCGAACATTTTGCAGACAACTATCGTTAGCACTTGCAGGGCACGCACTTCCACATCACCATGTGCGGTTGAAGGTGGGGGTGCGTGAGGATTTGCGGATGTGGGTAAGGTTTTTGGAAGTTTTTAACGGCATACCGTTGAAGGTGTGGAGGAGTTGCGACTGGGACGTGCAGTTGTTCTCAGATGCGTCGGGAGCTTATGGTTTTGGTGTGTATTGGGATGGACAATGGTGCGCGGAAGAATGGCCCATCGAGTGGAAGCACGGGGGCCGCAGTATTGCGTTTTTGGAGCTCTTTCCGCTGGTGGTAGCGGTTTGGCTATGGGGTGTGGAACTGCGTCATTCGCGGGTGCTCTTCCGGGTTGACAACATGGCAGTGGTGCAGATGGTGAATCGTCAATCGGCGCGCGAAGTGGGGGTTTTGCAGTTGATGCGTGTATTCGTCCTTCAGTGCTTGCGTCACGACATATATTTTAGAGCGCGCCATGTGCCGGGGGCGGATAATGACATAGCGGATGCTTTGTCTCGTTCGCAGTGGCAGCGTTTCCATGGATTAACCACGGGCGTCGCGCTGAGAAGAATACGCATGCCGGAGGTACTTTGGAAAGTAGGCGATCGCGGATGTTACAGCTGGTTTTGAACTCCTTGGCTCCGTCTACACGGCGAGCGTATGCAAAAGCTTGGAGTGAGTTCTTACAATCAGGGGCTCGTCGTCGGGCAAGGCAAGAGGACATTGTTGAGGACGTGGTCCAATTTATTATGGAGTTGATTGGTAAAGGGCAGACCAGGGTGACGATTTCTGGTAAGTTGTCGGCGCTCGGTTTTATGGGGAAGCTATTATGGGGTTACCCCCCCTCGGCGGGAGAGCTGGGCTTAAGGATCCTACAGGGTTGGGAGAAGTCGTTGGGAGCGACGGGACGTGTCAGGCGACCAATATCTATGGCAATTTTGAAATTGTTGCTTCAGGTATTGGGGGACGTATGTTATGATGCGTATGAGGCGCTAACGTTCAGGACATTGATGGCGTGGTTGTTTTTTGGGGCCTTTCGGGTGTCTGAGTTGCTTGGGTTATGAGAGAGAGAGGGGATTAGATGGAATGAAGTGCAGCGAAGGGAAGACAGTCTGGTGTTGCGAGTCCGGCATTCGAAGACGGATCAAAAAGGTGCTGGGGCTATGGTATACCTTAGGCCCTATCCGAATAGATTTGTTTGTCCGGTAGGGCTGGGGGTACGTCTGAGGGAGAGGGCTTTATCCTTAGAGGGTCCGGTTTTCTGCCATGCGGATGGTAGGTGGGTTTCCGCAGCCCAACTTTTGGCAGTCTTGAGAAAGGGACTGGCTAGGATCGGCCTGGAGCCAAGGGATTTCGGCACGCACTCTTTTAGAATTGGGGTGGCCACAGAGGCAGGGAACAAGGGATGGAACAGAGAGGAGTTGATGGCTCTGGGTCGGTGGAAATCGGATTGTTTTAGGCGCTATGTGCGGGGGGATGGTTAAAATTTTAACGTGTGCGGCAACTACTTTCATGCGTGTTTTCTCTTTTTCAGGTGTGGTCCTGGGGCCAGATGCGGAGTACATGGATATATGGGTCATTGGACACACATTCATAAAGTGGGCGCAGCAGCAGGCGCGGAGAGCATCAATGGGAGACAACTTGGGGCTAGATTCGGCGCGGTTCAGGGTTAGGTGGATAGGAAAGGGGGGCATGTTGTGGGATGAGCTGTTACCAAGGCTGCAAACAGTTAAGGGCAGGGCACATTGTCCGGATGTGTTGTTGATTCATCTAGGGGAGAATGATTTGGTGCGAACAACAGGACTCAACTTATTGAAAAAGATGAAGCGAGACTTACAGGTGGTATCAGAGCAGTGGAAAGGTTCCCACATAGTTTGGACAGCGTTTGTTCCGCGTCGGGTTTGGAGAGGGGCGAGGAAGCCCGGAGCAATTGAGAGAGCCAGGCAGAAGCTGAATAAAGAGATGAAGGGTTTTTTGGAGCACTTAGATTTGAAATTTGAAGACGCCGAGTTCTTTAGGGATGATGGAGTGCACTTATCGTTTATAGGGATGGAGTTGTACCTTTTGCAGATAAAAGAGCAGTTGACAAAGTTGTTCAAGGAGCCCTAGGGGGGGGGCAGAAAAGTCAGGGGCCTTTTCTGGTGGCGGGGACAGCTGCAGGGCAGCTAGTTAAAACTCGGGTGGAGGACGGATTTGGCAGGGCATGTCAGGTATTAGGACGGGAAGGAGTATTAAGTAGACAGGGACAGGCAGGGGACTGATCATTAGAGGACAGGTTCAAGAAGCGGATGGGACAGGGAAAGAAAGGAGACAAGAGGAAGGAGGAGACAGGACAAGAAGAAAGGGGGGAGGGTCCGGGTTAGGGGAGGGGGAGGGGCGGGGTCAGGTGATTTATGTCTAGTGAGGCTTTAGTTTTGTAAGGCAAAGGCCAGGCGGGGTAGGCTTAGGGCACCTGTTCCAATAAAGCGGCCTTTTACACACAGAAGAACGCGTGTTGGTCTGGTCACTCTCTCCCAATGGGGCCTCGGGGGGGAGGACGAGGCACGAGGAATTACCCCCCGGGTTTTTTGGGGGAGGTGGCACGACCCGCGACGCGTTGGGCGTCGGGGGTGCCAGTTAAGGGATGGGCGGGGGGCTTATTTATACGGACATTTTGTGTCCATAGCCACCATTTTGTAAAGGTGACCTGGTGGCTGGGACGTTAGTCTGGGCTCCGCTTGGTTGTTTTTCCCGCCCTCCCTCCCAGTTATCAGGCTGTTTTGTTGGAGCGGGTGCCTCTTCTTTGAGTTTGTCGCTTTGGACAGGTGCGGGCCTCGGCGGGGACAGCTGCAGGGCAGCTAGTTAAAACTCGGGTGGAGGACGGATTTGGCAGGGCATGTCAGGTATTTGGACGGGAAGGAGTATTAAGTAGACAGGGACAGGCAGGGGACTGATCATTAGAGGACAGGTTCAAGAAGCGGATGGGACAGGGAAAGAAAGGAGACAAGAGGAAGGAGGAGACAGGACGAGAAGAAAGGGGGGAGGGTCCGGGTTAGGGGAGGGGGAGGGGCGGGGTCAGGTGATTTATGTCTAGTCAGGCTTTAGTTTTGTAAGGCAAAGGCCAGGCGGGGTAGGCTTAGGGCACCTGTTCCAATAAAGCGGCCTTTTACACACAGAAGAACGCGTGTTGGTCTGGTCACTCTCTCCCAAAAGTGTGTTGGAGCTCGTCGCCAATATTGCAATGATCAACTCCACGCCATCTTGTGAGAATCTTCATTTATTTGAAGTTGAATGCCCCAACACACTTCGAGGGAGGACGGCGAGGAAACACATGCACCTCCACCTCAAATCCCTCTCAGTCACAGTGATCAGCTGGCATTCTACAATGCCAGCTGATTACATTACACACAAAGGTTCTAACCCTCATACGGTGTCCTAGGAGATAGAGTTAAATACAACTTACCATTCTAATAACCAACAACCCAGTTTCTAACAATAGGCATATCTCATTTGCTCTATACCAGATTGGGCACCTTGAACTCTGCTCTTTTTCACTGTATGCAGAGAAGCTTCCCCCAAGCACACATTCAAACAACTGAAATGATGTCCCAAAAACATCGAGGCATTGAGGCTTCATGAAAATCCCCTCTGACGCAATTATGTTCCTTGGCTCTGAAATCGTCTGTTTTTATATATCATGCAGTCAATTAAATTGAACTTGGGGACTCTGATGTTAATATGGATCAAACAATGTCTCCACTTCCATAGGGAGTATATATACAGTTTCCAGAAAATGCGTTTCTATGTACATAGGTAAAAGGCCAGATAAAGGGGAAGAGGGTGGGGCATGTCCTTCCTCCTTCAAAACGAAAAGCACAAGTGGCTTGGTGAGCAGCATATCAACAGGCGGCCAAGAAACAGTGATGAGAAATCTGCTATCAGATCTCCCAACCATCTGTTGGCTTTATGGCCCCTGAAAGGTCCCTGATGTTTTTCGTCCTCCTTGTAGAGCTGTTCTAGTTTAGTGCTGAACTATGCATTATTGCAAGGGTTGTTTCATACATGTCTGTGCACACCCTTGTTGCTGATTGCTAACTGTACAATAATACAAAAGTTTGTAGCCACTTTTTTTATTTCTTGGAATGTGTGGCTGTAATACTGGGGTTTATATTGTTTCAGTCATATGTATGTATGTATGTATGCATGTATGAATGCATGTTCGCTGTATGTATATAGCACAAGCCTAGCCATGAGGTAGCAGAGCACTGTACATACAAGCATAAAGCCAAAGAATAATAGTAGAGGTAGCTAGTTTGCAGACTGCTAATGCACTGTGATGTAGTAATCTTTAAAAAGATGTGTATTGAACTCTTTATTGAATTGAAGCAATGTTAAGGTGGTCCTGATGGCACGGGAATGTTATTCCAGATCGTAGTTGCATAGATGGAAACGTTCTGCTACTTTGTCCTTTTGTTGATTGGGACTACATTTCTGATGTGAGATATGAGCATAGTGGTGGCCATTTTGGGCTCTGTGCCTTTAAATAGAGCCACAACCCTACCTGACAGCGCATTATTGATACCATTTTGGCGACTGAGGCGAGCAGCTATCCTCCAGATCCTGGCATCTTCCAGCCTTTGTTTGTTTCAGTCTTGCAAAGCAAAGCCTTCGGACACTGAAAATCTGTTTTTTGAGGTTCATGAAATCACTTGATTAGATCAAGCCTGCCAGACAGCGCAGATATCTTGTTGCAAAAGACATATGTTGGGTTTATCAAGAACATGCAGGGGCTTGGAGCCTGCCCATTCTTTACAATTGGTTGCCTTACTTGACAATCTTGTCTTTGTCTCTCCCATGGAGCATAGCCTCTTTACCATCTATTTTGAGTGGGTGGTTCCTATACTTTCCCTGCTAGCTTTCTTTTCAAGCACTACTCAAGGAAACATGATAAAAAACATGTGAGAATTGGGGAAAACACAACACTGATGCCAATATTGACCCCAATTTACCGATGCCCACACTATTTTCCAATTTAGGGGCACAATACATTGCCAAATTTTGGCCCACTTGTAATGGGCCTCTTATTCCTTTAGGAGACAGTGATAGTTGGGTTCCAGTGGGGTTCCAGTGCAGTAAGTGGGCTTTAAAAATGCCAAGGTATCACTTTTGCTGCACAAATCAACTTCTCTAAAGTCAAGTTCACTTACTTAGCATGCTGCGGTCACATTTGTGTTTAGGCATCTAGTACTGGTTCTTCTTATGCAGCACCTGCTAGACTGGCACAATTTCCTTTTTGGGTGACTGATAGTTGTGAGCTTGGTCACTGTCACAAAATTTCAAATGCGGGTGAAATCTCCAACAAAACTGTTTCTGTGAGAACGTTTTTTTCTCACAAACCTCTCTTTGTCAGGAGGATTCTTTCACAAAAAAGTAGAGATTGTGGATTTTCATTCAAAAGCAATTTTTACTTCAATCTTTAGGAGGTTGTCAAGAGCTGGTGGTGTCAAAAGGTACAGCTGATGTTAGGAGTAATTCCAGGTGCCTGCTGCTTAATGCAGGAGTGGGGGATGCACTTTGGTGATATTCCCTGGTGCATACCCATGCCCAGTCCTTCTGAACTGTTCCCATCCTAGCTGTCAAAGCTCCCACAGAGAAACCAAATCGAGATAGGCAAAAGTATATCAGATGTTATACACACATGTTCCCTAATTCTACTCTTTATTTTACATTTCCGATCTAGTTACCAAACACTTTACACACTGCTTTAAATGTAAATATAGAAGTGCTGGTACTCAATGTCCACAGGACCGACTTGCTGCTGAAAAGTGCAGGTACTCATTAGTCAGAGTACATGTTTGCTCCTGAGAAGTACTGGTACCCTCTAAATAAATGTATTGCAGCAGTACAGAGAAGTGCAGGTATTCTCTCTTCCAAGCGAAATAAGTGCAGGTATTCAGTACTGGACCATACCTTTCCAATCTGATAGAGACTTCTAGCTGCAGATTTCTTACCTTTGAATTTCCCCAGGAGTAAGACTGGATCTGGAAATTTTTGCTTCAGAAATCAACCTGTGCAAGCCATCGGGTGGCTCTGTTCGGTTCTGAGTGGCATCATTGGCACCGGTTGTGACATTGCCGTCACCTATATAGGCAACGTCCAGGTGCACGGAGGTCAGTTCTTTTCTTTCCTTGCCAGTTAGAACAGATCTGAAGATAACTACCCCGCTGTCATTTTTTAACAGACTTTTTTTTGTCATTTTGTAGAGTATCTTTGAAAGTGTGTTAAGATGTCATCTAGAAAGGTAGGATTCAAACCATATGGCGCCTGTCACTGTGCCATGTCAGTTATGGACCCTCACCATGTCAGCCTATGGTGTCTTGAGCGCAAAAATGACTCGAAGTCGTGCTTGGACTTCAGAGCCATGGCATCGAAGGCTTTGAGGGAGCAGTCCCTAAAGCTGCTTGCAGCCGGGCAGTTGACACCATCCAGCGGAACTCCTTGGAGGTCCTGGTCCCGTTTGAGAAGGTCCCTGGACTGCTCCAGGAGCACCATGTCCCCTTCTTCCCTCTCAGGGTCCTCGGGGCACCCAGGGAAGAGGCACAAGGAGAAGAAGAAGTCTAAACAGACTTCGACTTTGCCTCATCTGTTAACTGACGCAGCGAGAATGGAACATCAGTGTTCCAGGCACGGTTCAGCAGAACCTATGCCAGGTCTGACTCTGCGACTCCCTCCATTTCTGAGAGCCGGAGCAACCCCCCACTCAACTAAAAGACTTGTATGAGGCCATGTGCCACATATTTGAGTGAGTCGTCCTCTCCGGAGCACCTTTGGGCCCCGTGAGGTTGGAGGAGGCCCCATCAGGTTCTGCGCCGGTGGCTTTCGACTTTGGCTCCGATGGGGTCTCATAGATCCAGATCATACCCATGCAACCTTGTCGGGCACCCATTATGGCACTGGTGCTCCCGGTGCCACCGGTGCCTACAAACAGCACCAGCCCCATTCTGATCCCAGACGATCCTGAGCTGGAATGGCATTGCACAGCACCGCTTCAGGTGCTGACAGTGTCCATAGGTGCCAGATAATTGCCTGAGCATTATTTTCAACAGCTAGGCATAGGAAAAGATTGGGAGTGGTCACTAGACCCTTTATAACACCAGTTAGAGAGATCTATGGACTGGTATGAGGAACTAGGAGAGGCCAGTGGACTGGACTCCTCTCCAGATTCTGGCTTGCTCTTTCCTCCACTGTGGCTACGGAGGGGGGAGCTTCCTATGCAATGGTGGTGCGTAGGGCAGAGGGGGTCCTTGACCTTGAACAGCCCTCAGTGGCTGTCAAGACTAATCTCTTGACTGAAGTGCTTCAGCCTGTGGCCTCCACTTCTGAACCCCTCCTGCCCTTTATTGAAGCACATATTGACGTCCTGCTGGGAGCTTGGTCCAAGCCCAGCACAGGGGCTCCTGTAAATAGGACAGTTCCCCACCACCATCGCCCTGCACTGGGTGACCCTAATTTCCTCAGCCAACACTCCACCCCTGAGAGCTTGGAAGTCCAAGCCTCAACTTCCCATGGCACCTTCTGCACCCCTGGACAGCGAATTGAAGAGGCTCAACCAACTTGGGAGGAAGATGTTTTGTTCCACCAGCCTGGCATTAAGTTCAATGAACACCTCATGCTTCTTGGGCCTTTTGTCACACACCTTATGGGATACAGTTGCGCAAGTGCTTCCACATGTCCCGGAGGAGGTCAGGGCCATCCTCTCCCAAGCAGTGAAAGACGGGAGGGGTGCAGCAAAGCTCACCATTAGGTGTGGCCAGGATACAACTGACTCGCTGGGCAGAGCACTTTCATCAATGGTGGCCTTACGGCACCACACCTGGCTGAGAACAACAGGCGTTTTGGGGGATGTCCAGGCAAACCTTATGGATATCCTTATGGATATGCAGACTCGGTGCTGGAGCCCTTTAAGGACCCTTGGGCTATGGCCAAGTCCCTGGGCCTCTCGGCGACCCCTCATCCACTTTTGCCCCTTCCATGGCCATGGAAAGGGTGTGCCACTGCGCCAGCCCTATGCCAGCCACTGTCCTGCGCAAGCTCCCCAAGCTATCTGAGGACATGGGTACAGTGCCACCAGTCATCTGCCACCCAGCCCCCGACAACTGCACCCTTCAAGTCATCCTAGTTTGATTCTGCAGGACCATGCTTATCCAGTTGGAGGGAGAATTCAACATCATCTCCTCCACTGGCAGCAGAGGCAGCTCCTTCGCAATGGCGAAGGAGCTTTGCCCCCCTGGATAAGTCAGGAGCTGAAAGATAAAATGATATTTCATTATTGTTTTATCTTTCAGCTGCTGGCTCAGCCATCAGTAGGTGCAGGGAGGGGTGGGGCTGGGCCACAGGAGGGAGGAGGGGGAGTGGAATCTGTGCAGTAAGTGCACATGTGTGTCTGGCTTGCAGTCTCAGGCCGGCCAAACACACATGCGCACTTGGGTTTTTAAAACCCGGCTGTGCTACACAGCCTGGCTGGAGTACCTGCACAGACCCCAGGGCAGTGTCTGAGCAGCAGTCCAAGCCACTCAGACCAATCTTGACACTGCTCACATGCTAGGTTTAGCATAAGAGCAGTGCCAGGATTGCTGGGGAGCTTGCGCTGGTGTCCCAGTAAATACTGGGACACTAGAAGAAGAGCAGAGTAGCAATGCGGCAGGCAGCGGCAACGGGAACAAGTACATTTTTTTAAAAATGTATCCCTCCCACTCCTTCTCCCACCTGCCCCTCCCCTTGAGATTTGTGTCAGCCACCGCTGACTAGCAGTCTGTTACATCAGATGCTAAGGTTCTATAGATCATTTAGAAGGGCTACGCCCTGCCTTTCCAATCCTTTCCTCCCCCAGTACTGCCAACATACGAACGGCTGGTGGAGGATCATCTGCCTCTGCTCTGAGGAATTACGGCTCTCTTGGTCATACGAGCCATAGAAAGGGTTCCGTTATCAGAAGTAGGCAATGGTTGCTATTCCGGCTACTTTCTAATACCCAAAAAGAACAAAGGCCTTCACCCTACACTAGACCTACGGACCGTCAATCTCTTCTACAATAAGGAGAAGTTCAAGATGCTCACTTTGGCTTATGTCTTGTCTGCCCTAGTCCAAGGACCCAGGCTGGTAGCGCTGGTCTTGCAGAATGCATATTTTCACATCCCCATCCTGCCTGCACACAGGCTGTACCTGCGGTTCAAGGTAGACCACAATCACTTTCAGTTCACCGTGCTCCCATTTAGCCTTACCAGTGCCCCTCAGGTATCGGCCAAGGTGATGGCGGTGGTTGCAGCTCATCTGTGCAGGTTAGGGGTTTCAGTCTTTCCCTACATTGACGGCTGGCTGTTAAAGCCGGCCTTGCCCCAGACTGTTGCCTCGCACCTCCAGACTATAGTGGACCTCATGAATTTTCTGGGTTTCACTATTAACATGCCAAAGTCAAACCTGACTCTCTCTTGAATGCGCTCTTTCATCTGAGCTGTTCGGGAAACACTGCATTTTGGGTTTCTCCTCCATAGCAGTGAATCCAGGATATTCAGGTTATGATGCCAATATTTTAACCTCTATCCTGGGTTTCGGAGAGACTGACTCTAAGACTGCTGGGCTTATGGCTTCCTGCATCCTGCTGGTAAATCATGCCAGATGGCATATGCAGGCTCTACAGTGAGACCTGATGTTCCAGTGGATGCAGCATCAGAGAAATCTCTCCGACATGGTCAAGATCTTGGAGGGAACTGCAAAAGACTTACAGTGGTGGATTGTAACCCGCAATTGGGACAAAGGCAGACTCCTCTCCCTTCCCCAACCAGACCTCACAGTAGTTACAGATGCGTCACTTCTGGGATGGGGCAGCCATCTGGGAGAAGTGGTGATCAGAGGACTCTGGTCTCTGGTGGAATCCGGACTCCACATCAACCTGCTGGAGCTCCGGGCGATTCGGCTAGCACTGAAATCATTTCTTCCCTCTGTCAACGAGAAGTTAGTGCAGGTATTCACGGACAACACCACCACTAAGTGGTACTGCAACAAGCAGGGCGGGGTGGGTTGTGGACCCTTTGTCAAGAGGCCCTGAATCTCTGGACATGGCTGGAAGAGCAGGGCATAACCCTGGTGGTTCAACACCTGGCAGGTTCTCTGGACACCAGGGCAGACAAACTCAGCCATCGATGCCTAGCGAATCTTGAGTGGCATCTCCATTTGGAAGGAATTTTGTAAGGAATCTGTAGCTATATATAGGCCCTCATTATGACATTGGCTGTAAATCCCACTTACCGCCACGCTGACGGCCACCAACTTAACGCGGCGGCAGATATCCGTTTACCATATTTTGACACACACACACACCAATCCTACAGAATTCAGCCACATACACAAATGTGCCAGCCCAAAGGTCAGTGATAAACTGGCGGTATCAAAACCCGCACTGTTACGCCAACAGAACTACGCCCACCACATTATGACCCACAAATCACAACGGCAGACATTCAATGGTGGTAAACTATTGGCGGTACATGCCGCCGCGCTCACAATGGACACCCACAGGAAAAAACAATACCACATTGGACAATTCAAACAACACACAACTGACACCCATACACACACCACACCACCACACCACTATAAATCACACACCCACAGTACCCACAACCCCTTACGAATATAAATCATTGACATGAGACTGCCACCAAGAGCACTGACACAGTTACATACGCACACCCCTCACACCCATGGCACCACAAAGACACTCACGTTTCACAGAGGAGGAGTTAAGGGTCATGGTGGAGGAAATTGTCAGGCTAGAGCCACAGCTATTTGGAGCACAGGTGCATCAAATATCTATAGCTAGGAAGATGGAGCTATGGTGGAGAATCGTGGACAGGGTCAACGCCGTGGGACAGCACCCCAGAACTAGGAATGACATCAGGAAGAGGTGGAATGACCTACGGGGCAAGGTACGTTCCATAGCAGCAAGACACCAGCTCGCTATACAGAAGACTGAAGGTGGACCCCCACCTCCTCCCCCACAACTCACAACATGGGAGGAGCAAGTCTTGGCAATACTGCATCCTGAGGGACTGGCCAGAGTCGGAGGAGGACTGGACTCTGGTAAGTCAACTCTCTACTACTATCACCCCTCTACCTGCATGTCAACACATACCCTCACCCTCACTCCCATTACTCCTTTACATCCCACACACCCCACCATCACATCTCACACATGCCAAATGCCAAGCCCTGCATGCTGTACCAATGCATGGACACCCCTCACAGCCCTGCAAGGACACTCATCACTAAAGCATGCACAGCAGAGAGAACTAACAATCCCACCATACACTAACATACACAAGTGAAAGCTGGCAGAGTAAATCCAACCATAGAGGGGAAGCCACGGATGTACAACATGTCAGACACATAAACCATAAGACATCATTTACATTCCCACAGGTACCCCAGCCAATGTCAGCGGAGAACATTTGCCAGCACTATCCAGATCCCCAACTGAAGAGGCCCACAGTGATGACAGCAACTTTGGTCTTCAGGATCTGGATGACCTACCTGGCCCATCAGGGACCACTGGACAGCTGGTCACCCAGGCCCAGTCACACACCACCACTGAGTCTCCCCATCTGGAAACATCACCACAGCACCACCCAGCGTACCCACACCTCTGTCCCCAGGACACATCAATCAGCAGTGTGTCCACCTCTACAGGGACCCCAGGCCACACCTCACCCACAAGACAATCCGGGACCTGGGGTCAGTGGCAGTGGGCACACGGTTCAGGGGACAGAGGCAAAGGCCAACAGGGAAACTGGAAGGACTGCTGTGCACCAGGGGGAGGACAGGCCCAGGTAACCAACTCTCCAGGAGGCACTCTCAGAGATCCTGGGAGCCTACCAACATTCCCAGGACATGATGGGCCAAATCCTGGACAACGTGCAGGAGAACAGGCGGTTGCAGGAGGGACAGTACCAGGGGATCAGGGAGGACTTGTAGGCCATCAACAACACCCTGATCTCCATAGCAGACGTGCTGGCAGACATGGTCAACATTATGAGGGAGGCAGTCTCACACCAACGGACCCCTGCCACTAGCCAGACATCTGAACAGCAATCCACTTCCGCTGCCACTAGTGGACAGGATGCCCTGCCACAGGACTCACAGGCCACCAGCACCCCTCCCCCTGCAGAAGGTGAACCACCCCGCAAAAGTTCCCTGCGATCCAGACAGATGCCAGAGACACTTGCCAGGACCCCTGCCAGGAAATTAGACTCTCCTGACTGTCACCCTTGTGTCCCACTCAGTCACCCTGTCCACCTTGAACTCCCCTTCCTATGTCCCCTTGGACAATGCACCTGTGCTACAAACAGACTGGAGCAATACCATGGACTTTCCTCCATCATCACCCCACCCCATTGTACTTGCCCCCTTTATGTTAACACTTCAATAAACACCCTTAGACAAAAATCCATTTGAAGTATATCATGTATATCAAATATGTATTGATTGAAACAGGTACAAACATTGAAAATGAACTGTACATAAAATGAGCACAGATTAATGACTTGTAACTGGCTGTAGTGATCACACCAGGAGTATATGTCAAGTCATCAACATCTGCAAAATGAATTGCCAGAGGGAACAGTAAGTGGGCATAGAAGTGGGAAATATCAGCATGCCATTGCCACACAGATTACAATCAAAGTCATTGAAATGTAAAGTTACACTGCCCTACCTGTGTGTCATGGGAAGTATTGTCGAATAACTGATGTTCTGTTGTCCTCATCCTCATCCTGTGCCTCCTCATCCTCACTGTCCACAGGGTCTACTGCTGCCACACGGGCATCTCCAGTCTCCTCCTCCTGCAGAAAAGGGACATGTCATCTGAGGGCCAGGTTGTGCAACATGCAGCATGCCACTACTATCTGGGAGACCTTCATGGGTGAATAGCGCAGGGATCCACCTTTTAGATGGGGGCACCGGAACCTGGCCTTCAGGAGGCCAAAGATCCTTTCAGTTATCCTTCTTGTTTGTCCATGTGCCTCATTATAATGTTCTTCTGCCCTTGTCCAAGCATTCCTCACAGGGGTCAGCAGCCAGGATAGGTGTGGGTAACCAGAGTCACCTGCAAATACTGAGGGACAACATTTAGCCACACACTATCCTATATGGCCTACATCATAACTATACACCAACGTCTACTGGGTGGGAACCAGGGCTCACCTATCAGCCACACCCTGTGCCTCTGCAGTTGGCACATCACATTTGGGATGCTGCTATTCCTCAGGACAAAGGCATCATGCATCGACCCAGGATACTTAGCATTGACGTGGGAGAAGTACTGGTCCGCCAGGCACACCATCTGAACAGTCATGGAGTGGGAACTCTTACGATTCCTGAACACCTGTTCATTCTGCTGCGGGTGGCAAATGCAATATGTGTTCCATCAATCACACCAATATTGTTGGGCATATGCCCCATTGCATAAAACTCGGCCTTCACTGTGGCCAAATCCTCAACCTGAGGAAAAACAATGTAGCTGCACATGTGTTTTATCAGGTCAGACAACACTCTTGTCAGCACGTTTGAGAACATTGGCTGTGACATTCCTGCTGCCAAGCCCACAGTCACTTGGAAAGAACCAGTTGCCAGGAAATGGAGTACAGATAGCACTTGCACAAGAGGGGGGATCCCAGTGGGGTGACGGATAGCAGATATCAGGTCAGGCTCCAGCTGGGCACACAGGTCTGTGATTGTGGCTCTGTCCAGTCTATAGGTGAGTATAATGTGCCTGTCCTCCAGTGTTGCCAAGTCCACCAGGGGTCTGTACACGGGGGTATGTCTCAATGACCTATTCATCCACAGAGGTAAGTATCTAAGGGACACAAGAGTGAGGAGATTGTCACAAACTGAACATTGGAGCCACAACAGGAGTTTGCAATCTGTAAACTTGTAATGGGTCAGTATGATTTGTCCAGTATGTGCCTATTTCTCCTGTGATGCAGCATGAATCCATAGGGCTGTCCCCCCCTGAAATGGCATCTGCCTGTCCTGTGTGGAGGGACAGGTGGAAGTGAGGTAATTTTGCTGACGTTGTGCGTCGTGGCGGGAGGCGGTCGGGAACCGCCGTGCAACTCCTCATTGGGTCATATTGGCCCCCATGGGGTACAGTGGCCAAAGGTGATCTACGCCAGCGGTGACGGTATGCACTGCCGCGGACTTGACTGCCATTTTCTATCTGATTCCTCACTTCCTACCTGACCTTCCACAGGAGAAGGCCTACACTGCATGTGCTGCTGTGACCTGTGCCTGGAGCCTACCATGCCCCGTATAACTGGGGAAAGGGCCCCAGCTTTCACTTCGGAGGAGTTGGAGAGACTGGTCAATGGGGTTCTACCCCAGTACGGACTGCTGTATGGGCCTCCAGACCAACAGGTGAGTACACTGTGGGCACAATGCATGTGGCATGGATGCTTGGAGTGGTGTGGGTGAAGGCCTTGTGCAAGCGGGTTGGGTGGATGTCCTCTTTGCGGCGTACAGCTTGTGTGCTGGACTATGTGTGTGCCAATGGTGTTGGGAGCAGGTATGGTGGGCCATATGTGTAACTGGATGGACTGTTTGTCTAATGGTGTTTTCCTGTGTGTATTGCCTCTGCAGGTCAGCGCCCATCAAAAGAAGGGTATATTGTGTGCCATCGCTAAAGAGGTGCGGACCTTGGGGGTCTATGGCAGGCGGAGCACCCACTGTCGCAAACGGTGGTAGGACCTGAGACGCTGGGCACGGAAGATGGCAGAGGCCCAGCTGGGGATGGCCTCCCAACGAGGAAGGGGTGCCCGTCGAACCCTGACCCCCCTGATGGCCCGCATACTGGTGGTGGCCTATCCAGAGCTGGATGGGCGCTTGACGGCCTCAGAGCAGCCATAAGGGGGTGAGTACAGTGCCCATCATTACAACTTACACCTGAGGGGGTTGTATCCGGGTGGTGGATGTGTGTCAGTTGGTGCCCCTAGGCCAGGCCTGACATAGCAGCGTAGGTCCTCTGGTGTCGAGGGTTCTGAAGGGATAACCCTGCCTACCTAGCTTGTAAGCATCCACTACTGGTCAGGGCTGCGTGGGTCCCAGGTGTGCTGCAGTTGGCGGTGTGTGCTCCTCCTCATGCCTTGGTGGCTAGCGATATCAGTGGTGGTACAATGCATAGTGCGTAGGCCTGTTCCCTTTGTGTGAGGGTGCTGTGTACACCAACGGTGGTGTTGGTGCAGCCATTGACCAAGTGTATTCTTTGTCTCTCTCCCCCCCTTTTTGTTTTGTCATTCTGTCCTTATGTGCATTAGCATCATCTGGCGGAGGAGCAGAAGCACCGGCGACAGAGGGAGCTGCATCCCACAGGACCCAGGAGGCAGGGTCCACTGACACTGAGGGCACCAGTGGGACAGAGGGCAAGGGGAGCACCACAGCGAAGACTGGAGGGGACACTTCAGGCACAGATACGTCCTCCGATGGAAGCTCCCTGATGGTGGCAGACACTTCTGTGACCACCCCAGCTACAGGTACCGCCGCCACCCCCGTACCAGTACCACCCTCCCAGCAGCCCCTCAGCGAGTTACCCATGCCCACACACCCAGGAGGGTGGGCATCTCCTTCGCCCCAGGCACCTCAGGCCCTGCCCCAGTTAGCCCTGCTGCCCTGAGTGAGAAGGCTATTGACCTCCTGAGATCCATCTCTGTAGGGCAGTCAACCATTGTGGATGCCATCCAGGGGCTGGCAGCCCAGATGCAACAATGTAATGCATTCCTGGAGGGCATTCACACTGGATTGGCGGCCCAACAAAGATTGATTCAGGCTCTGGCCTCCTCTCTGATGGCAGCCATTGTCCCTGTTTCTACCGTTCCCCCCTCCAACTTCCACATCCCAGTCCCATTCTCCTCAACCCCAATCCATCCAAGGCACACATAAAGACGAGCATGCACACAAGACAACACCCAAGAGTGGCACAGGCAAACACAAGCACCACACTTCATCCCACAGGCACTCACACAAACACCATTCATTTGCAGACCCTACAACATCTACTATTTCCACTGTTTCTCCCTCCTCCCCCTCCACCACCTCCCTCCCAGCCACGTCCACACTCACACCTGCATGCACTACATCATCGTCCACTACCAGTATCATCACCACACCAAGCAGAACACACACCTCACTGGCAGACACCTCCACAACACCCATGCACACGTCCCCAGTGTCCTCTCCCACTGTGTCTATTCACCCCCTCCTAAAGGACACAAACGCAAGCAGTCAGACACCCAACAACCATCCACCTCACAACAGCATTCAGCCTATGCACCTTCATCCAAACCCAGCAGACAAACACCTCCAATAACCACTCCCTCATCCTCCACTCCCAATCCTTCTACCTCTCCCAGCCCCAGTGTCCCTAAGAAACTTTTCCTATCCACTATTGACCTCTTCCCTACCCCCCCATCCTGCACGTATGGCCAGAGTAGGAAGAACCCAGCCAAGCTCCTCAGCCACACAGTTCACGGGCCCAGTTCTATCCGCACCTACTCGTGGTGGAAAGGGATCGAGGCCACATTTACTGATGGAGAAGGAGCCTGCACCAGCCAGCCTAAAGGGGTAGGAGCCTGCACCGGCAGGCAAGAAGGGCAAGGAGCTTGCACCTGCCACCCGAAAGGGCAAGGAGCCTGCCCCAGCAGGCAAGAAGGACTAGGAGCCTGCACAAGCAAGCAAAATGGGCAAGGAGCCTGCATCTGCCACCCGAAAGAGCAAGGAGCCTGCACCAGCATGCATGAAGGGCAAGGAGCCTGCCCCAGCAGGCAAGAAGGACAAGGAGCCTGCACCAGCAGGCAAGAACAGCAAGGAGCCTGCACCTCCCACCCAAAAGGGCAAAGAGCCTTCCCCAGCAGGCAAGAAGGACAAGGAGCCTGCACCAGGAGGCTAGAAGGGCAAGGGGCCTGCACCTGCCACCCAAAAGGGCAAGGAGCATGCACCAGCAGGCAAGATGTGCCAGGAGCCTGCACCAGCAGCTGTCACGGAGCCCCCACCACCATCCATGGTTGTGCATCCATCTGAGGGTGCAGGGGATGTGCAGGAGCCTCCCACCACTACCAGCACCACCACAATGCATCCATCCGAGGGTGCAGGAGATGTGCAGGAGCCTCCCACCACCACCAGCACCACCACAGTGCATCCATCCGAGGGTACAGGGGATGTGCAGGAGCCTCCCACCACCACCAACACAGTGCAGCCGTCACCGCCGGCAGACGCAATGAAATCCAGCCTCCATGGACTACTGTGTGGGCTGTCCACTCCAGAACCAGTGGGCAAGACACCCACTCGAGAGACTGTGGCCTTGCACTCCCCAGGACCAAGCAAAGGGCATGTTACCCCCTCCAGAACCAGTGGGCAAGTCACCCACTCGAGAGACTGTGGCCTTGCTCTCGCCAGGACCAAGCACAGGGCATGTTGCCCCCTCCAGAACCAGTGGGCAAGACATCCACTTGAGAGACTGTGGCCTATCACTCCCCAGGACCAAGCACAGGGCATGTTGCCCCCTCAAGAACCAGTGGGCAAGACACCCACTCGAGAGTCTGTGGCCGTGCAATCCCCAGGACCAAGCACATGGCATATTGCCCCCTCCAGAACCAGTGAACAAGACACCCACTCGAGAGACTGTGGCCTATCACTCCCCATGACCAAGCACAGGGCATGTTGCCCCCTCCAGAACTAGTGGACAAGACACCCACTCAAGAGACTGTGGCCTTGCACTCCCCAGGAACAAGCACAGGGCATGTTGCCCCCTCCAGACCCAGTGGGCAAGTCACCCACTCAAGAGGCTGTGGCCTTGCACTCCCCAGGACCAAGCACAGGGCATGTTGCCCCCTCCAGACCCAGTGGTCTTGTTTCCGCTGCCAGCTGAGGTCCCTCCCCCTGAGGTGCCTGCCTATTTGCCAACTGATGCCCCTGCAGTGTTCTCTCCGTCTTGATGCAGGTGACAAGTGGGGCCTTGGACTTTGGCCAGTGGCCATGTAGCCCACGCGAACTGAGGGCTGGGCAGTGTCCCTTGTTCTGTACATTTGTAAATATCTGTTACATTGGCTAACTTATTATTTTTTTACTGTGTTGATATTATTACACTCACTAGGGTAAATTTGTTTTTTCCTTGCATTATTCATCCTATTTAGGGGGATTAACTTGCTTTGTTGTGCCTCTGGTTGTGTGTACGGTGTGTGTGTATGGGGTGTGTGTGGTGCGTGTGTGTGTCACTGTCGTTTTCCTCCCCCCTCCCTTGTGTGTTAGGTGGCTGTACTCACTGTCATCGTCTTTGCCGGCGTTGGTGTTCGTGGTGGAGCAGAACATAGAATATCATCGGAAATACATTCAGTTCGGGTTCCATGGCGGCGTGGTTCTCCCCTGTGTCTCCAATGGTGAGTCTTTTCCCTTTTGAGCTCAGTTTCCGCCAGGCTTTTGATGTTGTTGGTACTGCCCTGGAAAAGGTGGCGGATTGTGTTGTTGTACTATGGTGGGCGGAACGTTGACTTCCGCCTGGCTGTAGGCAGCTACCGCTGTGGTGGCTGTTGTTTCCACCCTGGCGGTCAGTGTGGTACATTGGCTGTCTTTCGGAGATCTTTCCACCATGGTCATAATTTGGCTGTAGTTACTGTTGGGCTGTTAGCGGTATTACCACCACTTTATCACCGACCACCAGGGTTGTAATGAGGGCCATAAGTCTCTACCGGATACTGGGTTACCGAAGGTAAATAAATTGTTCTTTAATCACTGACATTGCATCACTATTTTCTTTTGAGCCAAAAAACACATTTGTTGAAAACATACAACTAAATCATTCCCAGTGGACCATACAAACGTCTGCTCATTGACCACTGAGAAAGGACTTCCGGTGTAGGAACCAGAGATTAGTTTCGATTCTGTGCTAGAAGGCAGTGGTCCACTTTGCTGTGGTTTGTATGATAATATGGTTCAGACGTGGCTTTTACTAAAAAGACTATTTAAACATGATGTGCTCTTTCATCTCGGGCTGCTGCGCCTTATTAATAAACCATTTTTTTGTTTATCGAAGGGTATAAAACATATCGAGGCTTCCATGCTTATAATGGTCCCCAAAATACTCCCTGCCCTTGGACCGCTGCTTAAACTGCTTCTATAGTTATAAATGTATTTTAAGTGACTAGTGATGAAGCAGAAAATGAAGGTTTTGATTTATTAACGCTTAAACGTAGTGTTGAAATAATCATGTGTGACTTTAACCGAACTAATAAAGATTGTACGGGGACAAAATGTGCCCTCAGAGTAGTTTGCCAACATTTATACGCGTGCTTTATATAACGTGGTGTATTAGAATTGCCCTAATCCGACATAATCGTAAACGTGTGCTATGATTTGCTTGCTTGAAATGCTTTAGCTTAGCATTACTTTAGCGGAGGCTTTGGCCTAGTTGCCTGGTCTCACGGTTTAGAAGCTCGTATTTTTCCACTGTGCTAATAAACGTGTATTTTGCTTGAAGCTGTACTTTTCCACAGAAACCGTTCACATGCTTATCTTAAGGTTTCGTGCCAGCCTGGCATATTTCTCTTTACTCCAAGGTCGATTTGCAGGTGCGGACAATGGAGGCTCTGAAAGTGAGCTAATTGGTAGACAATGTTGCAACTTGCGTACCCATCTCCAAGGATAATGTATGCTTAAGTAAAAGCTTGAGAACTGTCGTTTTTGATTGGACAATTTGAAGCTAACCTATGAACCCTCCAATGGAGACCCTACTGGATTCGAACTGTTTCCTATAAAAATCAGGTGCACGAGAAGAAAGTAGCCATTACCAGCTCGATACCCGCCATTTTGCAGACTTCGTAGCTATTATGGCCCACTTTGCTGCGACGCCATTTTGAGAGACTTTGAGGCTTTCTCTAATCGAGAGAAAGAGACTTTAAATAATTCTGGCCCTAGAGACTTTAACTTTGATTTGATCCCTTTGCATGAAGTAATAGTTTTACCTTGCCGCCGTGAGGCAATTGCCCCGTCCACCCCTGCCCCTTTGCCCCATCCCATGCTGATCGAAACGGTACCCATGTTGACCGAAGAACGGTACCTGTGAGACGAAGACTTCCTTGTATGCTGATCGTAATTGGTAAATATGAAAGGAAATTGTAAAATTGCATTGTGTTTCCCTTAGGTAACCAACTGCTGATTTTGATAAGAGCCCTAGTTAGGAGTTTTCTAAATTAATGTTGCTAAATTGTTTTTGCATGAAGTCCCACATGCCGATGCTAATTTGAGGTTAGACGAGGATTCCATATGTTGCACGATGCAATCTGAGATCTTGTTATGCAGACTAAATGTATGCGATTAGTTCATTACAGATTATCGTATTAGTGATTTGCATTGCCATTATCGAATGCCTTGTGATTCAAATGCTACATAGATTGCACCTGTTTCGCCGCTATGGACAGCTATTAATGTTCATTTACGTTTATCATTTAGTGTTGAGACACATTTACATTGTGCTAGCTTTGTTAATATAGGGAAATAAAATTCACTAACTTTGAACAAACTGGTGTGGTTATTCCTGACTGAAAGGTCAGGGTTCGCCGAAATGTATTCTGGATTAATTGTTAAGTGTTATGTTGATCAAGGTATTGCCTATGTTCGTTATTGATTATTGATTTGACGCAATTGATTGATTAAGAATACAGAGAGTTCCCACTTAGTCAAAAGATTCATCGGCCTAAAGAGCGTCCGAATACAGGTAAATTATCTACACGGAACGCTCTATCACTAGCAACCATTCTCCCTTGCTCTGCGGACCCATCCTACAGCGCGCTGCCTTCTCTGTGTCTATCTGCGACTGGTCATATTCGCCCTAATTTGTTTTAAAAAATAACTGACCTTTCCGTTTGAGTCGTGTTGCTAAGCAGCAGCGCTCGGTCCAGCTATGCCGGGCATCTCTGGAACTGAAGTGGTTCTGCAACGAATGCTACGCATTTGCTGATGAGCGGTTTCTGGACGCCGCCTCAGTCCCTCGGCTCTGTCAGATGTTAGAATTCCGTAGCACTTTCTTCGACTCGGATGAGTTTGCAGTTCCTGTAAGGAAATGCAGCACTGCTGATAAATTAGTCAATAATGCTAGTTATTGGACTTCACCAGGGTCGGGCTGGGGGAGAAAGTAGACCAGGGCATAAAAATAATTATGTCCTCATTAGCAAATCAGGTAAAACAACATGGTCATTGATTGCAAATCGAGGCAGCTTTGACCTTGTACAAACAAGCTTTTTAAGTGTTTTTGTTTGTATGGGAGACTGCATAGAGTCTTGACCGCTGCACAGGCAGTTTAGGGTAATATTAGGGAAACCCACCGTATAAAGCTGCCAACCAGGTCATAAACGGGCCAACATGCATCCAAAAATTGAAGCACTCACTGAGTCTCCGGTAAGACCTGCCCTTCTGGCAGTGCATGATTGCCCTGAAGGCCAGTGTGACCCTGGCCTTCGCCCAACACAATGGGGTCAGTCACACTTGATGGTGCAAAACAAGGTAAAACCTTAGGGACATTGACTGGAGTTATTGACTAGCTCCAAGATCATGGATGTTATTAGTACATGAACGTACTGGCAGTAGCGCTCTTCTGTGCCTGTAAAAAGTGAGTTGTCTCCTGTGTACTCACTGAATTTCAGTGAGTGATTGACTGTAAGGCTCTCAACCATCCAAGGAAAGAACCGACTTCTACAAAAAATAATATTCAGTGAGTACTCACTTTTATATAGCGCACTGTGTAAACCATCTCATCTCCAGGCAATGTACAGCTGGACATAACTGACACTAGCAATGACTGTAAAGGAAATATTGTGCACGCTAATTCAACAAATATCCTTTTGTTTAACTCATCCGGAGTTCACGTCATGACACAACTTCCAAACATAAGAGGTCTGGTAGGAAACAATGTGGTTATGTCTAGTAGCAAGCCTGATTGTGCGGGTCTTCAGGAGACATGGACTTCACACCGCACCGAAGAAATCTTGGCTTTACGCAGTACAACTGTGTCGTCATAAAGAATATTCTGCATCTACCGGGTAGTTTTAGGTTTCAAATAGTATTTATTAGCATTTATCAACACATGTAGCAACATTAGCAGCTATGGCAGGACAGGGTATCCATAAGGTTTTAAATATCCACACAATGAGTTGCTTTAATTTCACAACTTATAACTTCTTTCCATCCCACTCTAGATGCGTGGACGTCAGTTCCCTAGAATGCCAGGAGCAGCGAAAGTGACGCCACACGCCTTTTCACCTCCACTTTCACTCTCACACACAAATTCACATTTACACACACCCTCTCTCACATAAACATGCTCTTACCCACAAGCACGCACACAATATACATTTAAAAGCATTTGTACTTACCTCAGCTGCCATGCCAGGGCATAGTCCAGCTAAATGTACTCCGTTTTTATTACACTAATAGTGAATATTATTCACTATTAGTGTAATTTAAAAAAATGACGAAACAAGGAGAGTGGAGCCCCACTTGACGTCCTTAAGGACAAGATGAATTTGCCACCTTTGAGGCCAAGGGTTGCAAAGTCCAGTGCCAGGGGTCGCAAGGGGTAAGCCAGGGGGTCGCAGCTGCGACCCCTAAATTACGTCCATGTCTAGATGTTTCTGACACGTGTCCCTAATGTCTCGACCATGAAGGCCAATCTACAGAACACCGGAGCATCCTCATTATGCAACTTCAATAGAAACGAATTCCACAATTCCCTCGGGGGCTCTTGTTGACAGATGTGCGCGTGGACCCCCTGCAATGGCAGCAGGATGCTTGCTGATTGACAGGACACACAACACGGGGTCTGGCACAAGTACAATGTTGGTCCTAAACTGCCTCGCTGCCAGATCTGACCTGAATTGCAAATCATAATACTCTTCTACTCTTTTATAACCCTTTATTATTTTTTTACCCTTTAATACCACATCTTACATCTGCCAGGCGTTATCCTCTTGGCATGTTGCCCTCTTCTTGGTCCAACTAGTAGTGACTCCCTTCCTTCCAGGGCACAGGGATTGGGTCACATGAGATGCAACTGTGTGCAAATGCCTGTCATACAAAGCATTGGTGAAATATGTTATTTTTTCAATCCTTGAGAATGTATACAATTTTTCAAACAATTAACACAATCCAAAAAATTGAAGGGGGTGTCCTCTCAAATACCATACTAATACCATAGTATTGCTTATTTCGGGTCTCAAGGAATGGCAGTGTTGAGTATCTGTCTCTTCAAATATGTCCAATCAGAATTGAACAATTATGAAAAAATTCAAATGAGAGGGGTTGTCCCTCCCAACATTGCACATGCTCTCCAGCATGTGTCTGATGTAGGGCTACCTCAGGGGTGTAATGTCAGAGAAATAAATCCTTACATAATGTCTCCTTGCCAGGCACAGCCTTGACTTACAGAAGCCCTCAACACATCTTCCTCTTGTAATCATCAGCTAAATGTGTCCTTGGTTCTTTTGACAAGGTCTCTTGATAGTTCAGTTTCAAGAGGCACCCTGTCCCCTAATTTCCAATGATTGTAAAATCCTAAGCTTAACGAAAATCAAATGTCTCAACTTTCGGAATTTTTGAATCACTGATAAGTTAATGCACAGCACCTAAAAATCCTACCTACTCAGCCAAGAGGCATTCTATTTTAGTTCCTGAGCACCTAAAGATCTGGTAGACCCCATCTCCATGGACCGGCTGACATACTGTGTTCCGGGGAGCCCATCCCCTGCCCTCACCAGCGTGGGGAAGGAAACTTGTGTTTGCTCCTGCCTGACAGGAGCAACTTTGAAACTCCTACCAAATAAGGAGAAACACAAAGTCTGCTCTCAGTAGGCTGGTGTTTTTAAAAATGCTCCCGCCGGCTGGTAGCAGACATGAGAACCGTTTTCCTGCCAGCACTGATGCAGTCAGGGAAACAGATCAAGATATTGCTCCCGCACGGAGAGAGCAGCATAAGTAGCTGCTCCCTCCAAGAGGGAGCAATGCTGGCTCCCACAGCATGCAGGGAGCCAGCTGGGACCACAGGGGCCCTGGACATCCCCCTGCGGCTCCCAACATTGGCATAGCGGGGTGCCCTTGGTGGCCACCGGGGCAACCACATTTTAATAGTGCATTGAGCCCCTGGGTTGGGGTCCTTGGGGCAAAAATAGGATTGAGGAGGGGGGAGCACACAGCCCCCTCCCCTTTAAAAAAAAGGCCCCAAGGGATGGGGTCCGAAGGACTTAGTGAGGCTAGGGGAGTGGGGCATGTGGCCCTTCTTTCCTTTTTTTAAAAACACAGCTCTGGGTGATGTCGTGCCCAGGGCCTAATGAGGCTTGGAGAGAGGGGCCATATGACCCTCCTCCTCTTTAAAATACATAAGCCTCTGGAGGTGGGGTGCCCAAGGCCTAATGAGGCTCAGGGAGGAGTGGCCAAACACCCCTCCCCATTTTTATTGGTTTGGTCCTGGAGGATGAGGTCCCTGGTGCCTAATAATAGTTGGGGTGGGGTGGCGGCTACATGCCTCCCTCCTCTTAAATTTTGGCCCCACGGGATGGGGATGCCTGTGGGACAAGAAGGATTGGGGAAGTGTGGCTGTGTCCCTCCCCACCCCTCCAATCTGTCATTGTAATTGGCTGCAGGGATGTGGTCCCTGGGGCCCGTTAATGCTCTGAGTGCCTGCACACTATCCTCCCCTGTTTAATTGTATTTGGCCCTGAGAGATGGGGTCCCTGGGGCCAATAAACGGTTGGGCAGAGGGCTGCATGCCTCCCTCCCTTTATAATATATATGTTTTGGCCCCAAGGGATATGGTTGCCGGGGTCCAAATGCCAACCCTATGCTGCGCATGGCAAAGACTGTTTGGCTATAGGGCCTGGCTGCAGGCTTAGCCCTGTGATCAATCCCTGGCTGCGCACGGCCGAAGGCAGTTCACAGCGCGGTGTTGGCTGCCTGCAGGGAGTTGAAGGCAAGGCCTGACAGAAACACAGGCCCTGCTGCTAACCCCAAACCATGCACGAGCAAAGGCCATGCATGGCGTGGGATTAGCTCCCTCCAGATGGTTGCCTGCGGGGTGCTGAGCGCAGGTTCTGGCTGCAAGCCAAGCTGTGTGGGCAACCTCATGCCACACATGAAGCAGCATGAGGTTGGCTGCTTGCAGAGGTGTTGGCTGCCTCCGGGTGGATTGGACACAGGCCCTGGCTGAAGGACAGGCTCTTTTGCAAATCTCCCACTGAGTATGGCTGAAGGCAGTGCTCAGCGCAGGATTGGCTGCCTATGGGGTTTGCTGTCCACCACACCCTGCGACCAATCTTATTTGGTGTAAATCCGTTCAGTGGTTTAGGAGAAAATAAAGGAAATCCAAATTTGTATATCTAGGGTCGTGTTGACTTTGCAAATACCAATGATCTCGTGCAGAGATCTGTCTGCCTGCCAACACTTCAGCCAGGAAGTGTTGGCAGCCATTTTGAGACTCAGCTTCAGCCCCCCACATTAAGGTAGTGAGGTGGTGGTGCCCGTGGGGGATGTGTGGCCCCCCCAAATTCTATAGCACTTGGCCCCGGGGACGTCACCTCCTCAGGTCCACCACCAGTAATGTGTACGGGGGGCATGTGGCCTCGAGGGGCAAATGCATTTAAATTAATGCAGGACGTTGGGCCGCCACCTCCCCGGGGCTAAATTCTAACAATAAGCCGGGCCGTGTGGCCCCCCCTCTTGGAGCCATAGATTGCCCTTGGGACCACCACACCCCAGGCTCGGCTCCTGCTACCTCCCGTGGTGCCTACCCTTGGGAGGTAGGTGTTTGCTTTTTTGCTGAAAGCTCCCACCAAGCAAAAGCAAACATAACTCTGCATTCTGCAAGTGGGAGCTTGCAGAAAGCAGAATTTTCATCTGTTTCCCTGTACGCAAATGTGCATGTAGGGAAACAGATGAAAACATTGCTCTCCCAAGCAGGGAGCTGCTATTTCAAGCAGCTCCTCCCTTTTGCGGGAGGCATGCCAGCTCCTGCAGGATGTGGGAAGCCTGCTAAGACCGCGGGGGCCTTCATGCTTTCCCCGTGGTCCTGCTACACTCTCTCTCTCTCTCTCTCTTTTCCATCCCATAATGGGATGGAAGAGAGCAGTCCTGTTTCTCTCTCTCTCTCTCTTCCATCCCATGGAAGCAAAAGAGAGAGATAGTTATAGAAATGGTGTTTTCACACAAAGACCTCAAAGAGTCACACTAGCAAGATGTTTGATTCAAACGTTATAGTTATGTTTAAATACACAGCAAAACAGAATCACCGCTGGCCTACTGGTAAAGCTCTTGGACTGTCACTGATTAGGTTGAAGGTTCGAATCCTGGTATCTCATGCAGTGTGTCTGTTCATTTACTAGTGTTTTCACTGTTAAACATTCCTAGTGATGGAGCATTTACGTCTTTTTGCCACAAAAAGCTTTGAACTGAATGTGATATATATGTTTGGAAACTGCATAGTAAAGAGTCACCAGAGTCACCTGTGGCCTAGAGGTTAATGTCGTACTCCTCTCGGTGCTTGTCACCCCCGTGGCCCTGCCCCCTTTCCCAAAGAACAATCATAAACACAGTTTATGATCGCTCTTTGGGAAACGGTTTGCAGCTGCCGCTGCAGGCGGGGGTCAACGCGCCCAGCCGAGGCTCGCCCTAACTGAAAGGCGTAGGGCGGCACACGCGCACAGGGGGGGAAGAATTAAATTAAATAAAAAAACATTTACCCTTCACTCCTGTGCCGCTCCTCTGCCTGCGCCAATCCTGACACTGCTTAGAGCATAAACACAGTTTGTGATCGTTCTTTGGGAAAGGGTTTGCAGCTGCCGCTGCAGGCGGGGGGACGACACTCCTCTGCCCCTATGGAGGAGCCACCCCTGGACGCTCCTCTGCCCCTATGGAGGAGCCGCCCCTGTGTTCATGGCCTTGAAGCTAGGTGTGTGTGCACGCACGTTTTAGGCTTGTTTCTCCATTTTGCATACCCCCTTCATGAGGACATATTCACCTTTATTGTGATTTCTGCTTTGGATTTCTGCTTTGGAATTAATTACTAGCTTCTTCTAATGTTTTTGAAGACTTTTAGTTTGGCTTGATCTCAGTGACTCATTCCTTTTAATAACATTCTTTTGGTGGTATTGTTTGGTACTGAGCTTCTTGAAGGGTGTCCGCAGAGATTCAATCAGCAATAGACCAAAGTCACAACATACACCACCTGCTAACAGGCACGTGTTCCATCTGGTTGTACTTTGAGTGGTTTGTAATGAACAAAAGTGGATGATATGTGTAATAAAATATAAACATCATGTGAGCAAGAATTACACATATGCACGGAATACTATATTATTGGCTCCCTCTATTTAAGGCACCCAAGTTTGATTTGCTAAAAGTCTCATCCACTTATTCCTCGTCTTGTTCATCAGTTGACATCATAGAGTAGTGGGTTGGTGGTAATAATGTTGTGCTCCTCTTGTTGGAGCCTTCCTTTTCTCTATTCTGGCACAATGCTCTTGAATGTATTTGTAACTTAATGGAGTTCTTGCCCAAATAGGTCAGTCCACCAGGACAGATATTTCTGTAAATTACATAACAACTTTCACAATCCATATATTCTTTCCTCATATACTTCCCTGTTGTGAAATGGGTTGATTGCATTTCAGAGAATAGTCACAGTTTTACGAGCGTCCATTAATGTAACCAGTTTCTGTTTATTCCAGAATCTCCTTGCTTCCAATGATCTGGAAGGCTGTATTCCAGATATGGGAATAGTTTCAGTGCATTGCATCAGAAATCAAAATATAGATATCAAAGTATGTTCCAGAACTTGAGTTGTAAAGTAAGAAAGTGTGTCCCCTAGCTGCTCCTGCGTTGTTCTCAAAAATTTTACTGGGATTAGCTTTGTTTTTATGGCCTTGATTGTTAGTAGCAAAATCTCCTTCTGGGCCATATCCTCATGTGAGGAATCTGCTCCAGTGCATATCAATCTACCTCTTGTTAGGTTCAATCACTTACAATCGAAACAATGCATTTTCAAAATTTCCGACTTGAAGCTTTATCTCTGCTACATGTTCACCCTGTTTAATTTGCTGAACTCAGTGAATAACTTTATTCCTACAAGGCCAACAAACGCATCTCACTTCTGGTGTTGCCAACTGATGTGTGCTCTCTTCTCGTCCTTAATCAACTTGACAATTGATCTACTTCTCTCGAGTCTATGTACTCAGCGCTTACCTGCTTTGTTGCCCATTTCATAGAATATTTGCTTCAGGGAAGAATCTGTTATTTCACTTCAAGCGAGAAGAATATTTATCCGTGGTTGAATACCCATCATTTGACAGCTATCCTTCTTAATGCTGTTTCTTTTGTCTCTGATCCACCTCAGAAGTATTCCGCTACCCTTTCATTTCAGATTAATGGGTATTATTTTGCCCATGACTATTGCTTTCAATGCATTCATGAAGAAATTATTCCTTCACTCTCTGTCATGACTGAGCTATGGTCTGATGCAGTAATTAAACCTATGGCCACACTTTATTTTAACATATCTTTATTGGTATTTAGTGTCATTGAACAGGCAATACAATAGGATCCTTGTACATTCTTGTTCACCCTTGCATTACTTATTCATGCACAAACATATTGGCTCCATATTAGACTTTCGCATGCTTAGTTGCTGCTCTGTGATCTCCTTCCCCTGTTTCACCTATGGCGATAGGTCTATTAGCTACGTGGGCGGAGGGGTCGACCACCTACCAAAATGTATGGTTCTGTTACGTCTATGTCTTCCTAGGATTGTAAGATAAGTTCCTCGCTAGTTTTTCCTGAAAACCATATGTAGTAGCTGCTGGGAACCCTTAATGTACTCCAATCACAGGAGTGGGTCGGGGGGTTATAAGTAGATATGGAAAAACAAATGTAATTAAACTTAACAAACAAACTAATGGTCTCAGGGGGTGGAGTCTTGGGTACTGCAACACAGCATGTCACTAGCGGGGAGCAGTCAGGTCTCACCCGGAATTGGCCAGGTGTGGACTTAGCTAAGTTTTATAAGGGGAAACAGTGGCTCAAACAGTACAACAGTTTATACCCCAACTAAGACCAGTATATCGTTTAAGGTTCGTGTTTACATTTAAAGTAGTCATCTCTTTCTGTGATTAGTCCTGGAATTGTGAGGTGTTCCACCCAACTCCATCCATCTCTGTGGTACTCCTGTCGTCGTCCACATCTCACTCCTCGAGGTCAGTTTGATCTGAACCTGGGTTTCCACCCAGGAGTTCCCAGCTCTCTAATATCTCAACCCATAATCCCTCCATAGGATGCCTCTGGAGGCCTCATGCATCTTCTCTGCAGTGTATGCACTCCTCAGCCCTTGCCCAGGTGGTGACATCTCTTGCCCATGCCTCAACAACTGGTCCTAACTGTGATTTCCATGTAAGTGCAATCCTGCGCCTGGCCAGCACCAAGACCAAATCCAGGAATCGGGTGCCTACCTTGCATGTTGTGGGTCGGAAAAAACCACCAAGAAGGCAAGTTCCTATTGTATACGGCAATGCATGCCCCCACAGCTGCGTGGAGGCGCAGAAGGACTGTATTCCAAAAAAATTGTAATACTGGGCATCTCCACACAGTGTGACAAAAATCCACATCGCGGGATTGACACTGTTGATACCCCCAGGGATCTTGTCCATATATAACTGGCAGTCTGTGTGGAGTAAGATAGGTCATGTGTAGGAGATTAAATTGTATATATTTCAACCTTGCATTACATGAAATTTTCTTGGGGTAGGCTAACATTCTTTCCCCTTCCCTATCTGATATGTTGTGTCCCAGAATATCAATCCATGTAGCCCTGAGGGTCTCCAGTGTTTCTGTCCCATGTCGTTAAGTGCCTTATATATCCATGTTGCCACGCCAAACCAAGGGAGAGTAGTAACTGGAGGACTGGATGCTGTGGGGGTTCATCTCTGCCCTGGCCCCAGAGGCCTGGGCAAGACCACACCAATGTCTTGTAATTGAGAAACTGACCACTAGATAGGCCATAGCGCTCGCAGAGCAGCTCCCTTGGCAGGAGGGAGCCAGCTTCAAAGCAGTCCCCTACTGTGCTTGACGCTGGGCTGCTATAAAGTATCTGATTGGTGTTCCATAGGGCAACCCGACCAGTAGTATAACCGGTGCATACAGAGGAGCCCTGCCGGTCCTCACAGTGCCTCGATGCCAACTGTGTAGGGCCAACTGCATCAAAACACTTGGCCCAGGTAGCCATACCTCAGGTCGCAACATCTTGACAAGTAAGAGTCTCTGGTGTGGTGCCAGTCCTAGAGTGTCTAAGATGCCCTGGTGAGTGTCGTCCAACCACCTGATCACCCTCTGCAGTTGCACTGCTATATAGTACAGTTCAAAATTGGAAGCCCCGTGGCCCTCCTGCTCCGGCAGATGCTTCAGTACCCCTAGAGACACCCTATGTCTTCGTCCATCCCATATCTGCTACCGAAGCAGCCCATCCATCCATCGGAACCATGTTCAGAGGATCCTAATTGGGAGGTTAGCAAATAAATATAGCAATCGCAGGAGGATTACCATCCTTGAGATGGACACTCAGGCCATCAGTGACAGGCACAGAGATCTCCAGAAGATAACCCAGGCTTGCAGGGTTTGTACCGTTCTGCCCAAGTTCCCCTCCCTCCTATCATCTAGTTGATGATACACCTGAATGTCCAGATATTTAAATGTCGCTGGTGCCCAAGTAAGCCCAGCTGAGAGGTCCACCGGTTCCGGAGTGTATTGATTACAGGAAAATAGGCATGTTTTTAATCTACTAACCCTCAGTCCCGATAACCTCCCGAAGCTAGCCCTTAATCACCTCACCCGCCCCGCTGATCCTCTGGACAGATAAAGCAGGAGGTCATCTGCATAGAGAGAAATAATATGCTTGTGGCTGTGGGCAGCCCTGTATGGTGCCCCGATAGACCTCATAAGACTCACAACTGGTGGTGCCAGTCTTAACTCGTGCTGTTTGTCTTGTATATAGTAGGGCCACCCACTGGATCCAGGCCTCATTCATACCCAGCTTACACATAGCCTCCATTAGGTAGTCCCATCTCATTGAGTTGAAGGCCTTTTCAAGGTCTACTGACATAAGTAGTGACCTTGGTAGGTTCTGGACTTCGGGATGGTATAGAAGGTGATACAATCTCCTAAGATAAAGGGACGTATTATGGAGCACAATAAAGCCATTCTGGTCCTTATGAATGAGGCCGAACATGTTGGGGAGCAAACTAGTGGAAAGGGCCTTACTCCAGATTTTAAAATCCAAACTAAGCATAGACAATGGGTGAAAATAACTGGCACCCCAGTGTCCATAGTCTTTGGAAGAGGAATGACAGTTGCACTGTGGGTTGTATCCGGTAGGTAGACTACTTTCAAGGAGTTAGTGTAGAGCGTTGCTGATCTAGGGGCTAATAAGTCCACATTTGTTGAATAGAACTCTGTAGGCAGTCCATTGGGGCCAGGGGTGTTGCCTGTGGCCAGGTCTTTAATAGCCTGCCTAATCTCAGGAGCAGTCATTGGGCCCCTTATGCTCTCCTGTGCCTCACAAGTAAGTGTCAGGAGGGGAAGGCAATCCAAGAACGCTGTTAGGGAATTGTCTGGGATGGCTGCTAGACTGCCATAGAGGGACCCGTAATATTGTCTGAATTCCTTGTTAATGTCCTGTGGGGAATAAATATGATTTCCTGTGGCTCTTGTCAGATGAGTTTTGGGTGCACCTCTCCCTGCTAATAACCTCGCTGATTTACCCTCCTCATTGTGCATTCTTTCAACGTAGGTTTTGTAGTCACGGCATCACAATTTCTCCAAAACGGTGTGGTACCATTCCTTGGATTCAAGCAAAAGCCTGTGTTGGGCTTGGTTGAGCCCCAAGGTGTTTTTAGTCATATGCAGTACAGTGGCTAGTGAGTCTCTTTCTGTATTAAAGTGTCTCTTAACTCCCCCAGACTGCCCCATGCACTGTCCCTGGATAACAACCTTAAAGGCCTCCCACTCATAAAGGCTGTATACTGATTTGTGTCAAAAATTTCTATAATGGCTGCCCGTAGTAGGCTAAGCTGGCCAAGATGGCGGACATGAGCCGATAGAGCTCCGCGTCCCAACTCCGGATTATCTGGCATCATAAAGCAGGGGCCAGTTATATCTACACACCTGGCGCCCCACAGCTCTGAGTCTCCCTGAGCGTCCGGGGACCTCAACTGCGATCCCAGCGGCGCAGCGCTGGACAGAAGCGTTGCCTGCGAGGGCAAGGCGAGAAGAGGAGGCCGTACTGGTGGAGTGCGCTGCTGCCACGTCAGGCCCGTGGGGGTGCCGGCGCCTGAGGAGTGGCTGGGGCAGGACGTGTGCCCACATCAAGTGAGTCGCGGTGGAGGCCGACGCACCCGGGTGCACAGCAGTGCGGAGGGCTGTGTTCTCAGGCACAGTGCTGCGGGGGAGACGTGGGCCTGCTCCTGCACAGCTTCGATGAGGCACGGCTTGGGGTGCGCCCGGCTGCGGGACTGGACGGTGCGGCCCGGGGGACAGAGCACCTAGTGGATAAAAAAGACTGTTGTTGGGCTGCTCATGCTGCTGCGCAACGCCATTCCAGGAGCGCATGCAAGTGGGCCCAACCTGAAACGTCGCTACAGCCTGCTGATGGTTTGACTTGGAAGTGGCCTTACCGCTGGACCCTGCGCTGGGAGCTGGAGGCCGGCCCTCGCTGGGCTGCATGGGGGGAAGCTAAGCCATGCGGTTCAGCCAGATAGGAAGACGTGGGCACGCGTCTTAGCGGGCTCACCTTACTGCGCAGCTGGGACACAATCTGAAGCGGCCTTCGCTGTTCGTTCCCCTTGGCCTGACTGGTCCCCCGTGTGCTACCTTGTTAGCGAAGAAACGACCTATACTACCACTGACATTTTTAAAGATTCTGGATATAGCGGGGACCGGCCGCCTCTGTTCTGGAACCGGTGCTAAGCATCCACAGGATGCCGCAACTCAAGACAGCCAAAACCTCGAAGCCGTATTAGCAGCGGTGGAGCGCATCGGCGATTCGCTGAAGCGGGCCTGCACATCTCTGGAAGCCAAAATAGACAAGGTGGCCAGCGATCTCGTTTTGTTACATGCAGATCACCGCAATTTGGTGGAAAAGACAGGCACAATTGAGGCACGAATAGACAAATTGGCGCCCGCGACATCCCGCCTAGAGACCAAAATGGGAGACGCATTGACCCGCATAGGAGAATAGGAGAGTCGTGTTGAGGATGCAGAAGTCCGCTCCCGAAGAAACAATATACGCGTTATTGGCCTGCCGGAGGGCGTGGAGGGTCATGATGCTGTGGCCTACTCTGAAGCCTGGCTCCGGGGATTGATACTGGGGGGAATTCTGACACCTTCCTTCTCAGTGGAGCGTGCACATAGGATTGCTACAAGACCACGACCCCCGGGAAGCGGCCCTCATCCCTTTATAATTTGTTTGCTTCATTATGCAAACAGGGATATTATCCTCAGGTCCATGAGATCATTATCACCGCCTCGAGTCGATGACTCATGCTGTTTCCGGACTACACATTAGCTGTGCAGAGAGACCGCGCCTCCTACTTACCTTTAAAACGCAAGCTCCGGACACTGCATCTTGAGTACTCTCTTTTATTCCCGGCAAAAGTCTGCATGATATCTGAGAACAAATCCCACTTCTTTGCCACGCCAGAAGCGGCGTGGGAATGGCTGGAGTCAACAGGCCGTATCAGAGGCCGGGACCTGGAGGGGAACCCACCAGTGGCGCGGGGTAAGCGCACCTGTGTGAGCCGCAGCCGCAAAGTGGGTAGTGCAACTCTGGAGAGTGCGAAACATGCCCCCGATCTGGAACAAATCATCCAGGAACGACGCGAGGCGTTGCAATTGGCAGCAGCCATCAATGCTTCTCCAACTGCATCGGAAGCAGAAACTGAAATTTCTCAACCCCTAAGCTACCGTCCTGCTACACCAGATCAACTCTCTGAGTCGAGTTCTCCGGCATGCTTGGGGGTGACCCCCGGTACAGCAGATGACTTGTTTTAGAACCCTTCGGCGCCTGTCTGGGCGACTTAGCGGCCCCACGGTCATATCCTTTACAGTTCCAGTTTTTTTCCTCAGTACATAATGCACACCTTGTTTACAGATATGCCATGTAATATTGCTGTGGTAGGCTGATATACGAGCGGATCAAGCAGAGTCAGAGAGGTCGTATATGGGTTTTATGCTTTAAGTTTTATTCTCTGTTTCTATTCACAGGATATTCACTTGTTCAGGGTTTATAGGTTTCGGTAAGTCTCGGGTTTTTCGGCTCTTCTTAATTTGTTTCTTTCTTCCTTAGGATTCCTCTCCCTCTGGTCTGTCCCGGCGGTGGAAGATGTGGACGTCTCCCTCAGATTCCGGGCATGAAGGAAAAGAAAGAAACGGGTAAGTCCCTCTGTGGGATCGGGTTTTGTTTATTGTGCTCATAGAGGGAAGGGCAGCAAGCAGGGTGGGTCTGTGAGGGGGTGTCGGATGTGGGGTTTGGGGTTCCGGGTGTCCGTGCAGTGTCGGGTTCCTTTTCTTCCCCTTCCCTTGTACCTCAATAACCCTCCCCGGCCTTCCTCCCGCCTCCTTGGTGCCCTTTCCCAGTGCTCGTGGTTCTCCGTAACCCTCCTGCCCCTAGGAGGGACCGTACCTTCATAAGCCACGACCCTCCGGGGTCGTGGCGGAGTTCTCGCGTCCTCGGCGTCTCTCCTTTCGCCGTTTCCAGCATCTCTTCTCTCCTTCTGAAGTCGGGCTCCTGTGTCTTCGGTGTTGCTGCCGGTATGTCTGCTCCCGCGGTCGGCGTTCTCTCCGTCTCGTTCTCTCCCTCCTCTCCCTCCTCTCCCTCCTCGTTGTCCTTCCTCTTTTCACCGATCGGAACCCGGAAGTCGCTGCAGCTGTTACGGCGCGGCGTCCCCTCGTTGCCAGGGGAACGCAACGCCGCCTCGGGGAAGCCTGCCGAAGAATGGCGGATCCTGGGTAAGGAAGACGCGGTCTCCGAGACCCGTCTACAGTCCCCTTCCCATGATCGGGACTGTTCGAGGACCGAGGAGGATGAAGGAGGAAACCGGGAGAGGTAGTCGGCGGGACCCTGTTGGGAACCAGGAATGTGGCGTACCTGGAACGTAAATGGTTGCAATTCTAGGAACCATCTCAGTATTCTAGCGTTAGAGTCCTTGTGAGAGGCAAGCCAGGTGAGAGGGGCATGGTCAGTAAAGAGGACGAAGGACCTGCCCAATAGATAATACTGCAAAGAGTCAACTGCCCATTTGATGGCGAGACATTCTTTTTCGATAGTCGGGTAATGGGTCACTCGTGGAAACAGTTTTCTACTTAAAAAAACTACGGGGTGGTCGAAACCCTCTTCATCTGGCTGGGTGAGTACCGCTCCGAGACCGACGTCCGAAGCATCAGTATAAAAGTGAAAACTTTTTGAAAAATCGGGACATTTTAGTATTGGGTCTGTGGTAAGGGACCGTTTTAATCGTTCAAAACTACCCTGTTGGGTGTCGGTGAATGGGGCAAGTTTCGTGGGGCTTTGTTTAGTCAGAAGGTCAGTCAGAGGGGCTGCAATGGTCGAATAAATGGGGATAAATTGTTGGTAGTATCCTACTAAGCCTAGGAATGATCGTAGATCTTTCTTCGTTCTGGGTTTCACAGCTTGGAGTATGGCCTCCACTTTGTTTTTCTGCGGTTGTAGAGTGCCGTTCCCTATGACATAACCTAGATATGAGACTTCAGTGTTTCCTAGTAAACATTTCTTAGGGTTGGCAGTTAAACCGGCCTCAGTTAAGGCGGAAAAGATTGTATGAAGATGTAGTAAGTGATCTTGCCAGGTTTCGCTAAAGATAATAATGTCGTCTAGGTAGGCTGCGGTAAAGGTCTGGAAGGGTTTTAAGATTCGATCCATCAGGCGCTGGAAAGTTGCGGGAGCGCCGTGAAGACCAAAAGGTAAGACTGTGAATTGATAGAGACCGGAGGAGGTTGAGAAGGCTGTTTTTTCTTTGGCATCGGGATGGAGGGGGATCTGCCAATACCCCTTTGTTAAATCAAGGGTGGATATAGTCAATCAGGGGTTTCCCTTCTTCCTGCTCTTCCTCCCACGTTTCGGCGGCCATATCTAGGAGACAACGAGGTTGTCTCCCGAAAACTAATTCAAAGGGACTGTGTCCCGTAGAAGACTGTTCGTGGGTTCGTATGGCATACAGGACCAAGGGAAGCTTCTGATCCCAGTTGCGACCGGATTCATCTACAGTTTTCCGCAGCAGTGTCTTTATAGTGCGGTTATATCGTTCTACCAACCCGTCTGTCTGGGGGTGATAGACCGAGGTCCTTAGTTGGGTGATCCCTAGTATCTGACATATTTGTTTCATGAGTTTTGACATAAAGGGTGTACCTTGATCTGTCAGTATTTCCTGGGGAAAACCTATTCGGGAAAACACTGTTATCATGGCTTGTGCTACTGTTTTGGTTGTCATGCTGGAGACGGGTATGGCTTCGGGGTATCTAGTCGCATAGTCGACTATGACTAAAATGTAAGTGTGTCCTTTAGAAGAGGGAAGTAGGGGCCCGACTAGGTCCATACCCACCCATTTAAAAGGGATATCAATAATGGGTAAAGGGTATAGCGGTGCTTTCCTGGGCATTCCTGGTTCAGTTAATTGGCATCTAGGACATTGGGAACAGTATCTGCGTATCTGAGCATACACTCCGGGCCAATAAAATTTACGCATAAGATATTCTTCTGTTTTTTCCCGGCCATAATGACCTCCCCGGGTTGGTTATGGGCTAAAAACAGTACTTGGGCCCGAAATGGTTCAGGGACTACTAATTGTTGCTTGGTTTCTCCCGTAACAGTCATAGTTATTCGGTATAGGAGGTTTTTCTTGACAAGAAAATAAGGACCCACCTCATTGGTGATCTCCGTTTTGGCCGAGCTCCAGGCGTGGGAAAGGGTAGGGTCTTCTCTCTGGCTGGTTCGAAAGGAGATGGGGCCGCTGTTAATTTCTGCTACTATCTTAGGACCTTCCGTAATCTTTCGGGCTTCCTGATACCGGTTTTTCTCACGTCTTTTCTCATTGCGCGTGAGTTTCTTCCGGTTGGGAGTATCTTCAATTGTAGAATTGGAAAAAGGGGCTTCGGTCCACCATTCGGGATTTATGACAGGCCCGCGGATTTGGTCTAATAGATCATAGAATCGAGTATAATCAGTTCCTATAATGCAGTCCTCGATTAGTCGATCCATAACCCCTATTGGAATCATATCCTGAAAGGGGCCCCATTCAATTTTAACAACTGCAAGGGGGTAGCTTCCTTTGTCTCCATGTATACAGCAGATGGAGACCCACTGATCAGTATCTGAAGTATCAAGAGGGATTAGATCTTTCCGGATTACCGATTGGCTGCATCCTGAATCTATTAATGCAGAAATGGCCCGTCCATTTATGGTGACAGCGTATTTAAATTTCTCATTCCCTTTCCCTGTACAGAGAACTCTACGCCGAGTGACCCCAATTTCCATGGGTTCCGGTCCTTCAGCTTTCTTAGGACATATTCTTGCAATATGGCCCCACTCCCCGCAATGGAAACATTGTGGGGACTGCATAGGGTGATGTTCTATGGGTTTAGGAAACCGGGTTTCTTCTGTGAAATACCTGGGAACTGGCTTTGATGTAGGGGTGGGTGGTTTTTGGAATGGTCTTGGAGATAAGGGTTTAATTTCTGCGGAGCGATGGTAAGCACAAGCCAAATCAATAGCAACCTCAGTGTCCACCTTTGGGTGTTGTTGGATCCAGTTCTTGGTACTAGGAGGCAAGGAATCTAAATACTGTTCTAAAATAATTGTCTTAATGACATCCTCCCGGGTTGTCCCTATGGGTCCCAACCATTTTAGAGCCAAGTCCTTTACCCGAAAGTAGAAGGAGCGAGGGTCTTCGTTCGTACTCCACTTTATTTTACTAAATTTTAACCGATAATACTCCGTATCGTGTCCTACTCGCGCCAGGATACTTTTTTTAATGTCTTTGTAAGGGGTCGTACCATCAGGGTTGGCGGACTGGTATGCTGTCTGTAGGAATCCAGTAAGCAGGGGTGCCACATACTGACCCCAGCGGTCCTCTGGCCATTGAGCAGATGAGGCTACCCTCTCAAAGTTAGTGAAAAACGAATCTGGGTCCTCCCCCTCTTGGTATTTTTGTAGGACCGAACTAGGAACGTTTGGATGCACCTTACTGGCCGCTATTGTATCGGTTAATTTTTGTAATGCGGTTTCATGCACTAGTTGGTTACTGGCTAAAATTGTAGCCTGACTCTTTAAGGCCGATTGTAAGGCCTCCCGGTCTTCCTTGGCCTCTCTTTGGTGTGCTTCCCACACCAACTGCAGATGTCTTTGTCCTTCGGAAGTTGCTTAATCATATCTTCAAGGGATGGGGATTCACTCATGATGTCTCTCGCTCGTAAGCCCACCAGGGAATTCAGATCCCACTTCTGACACCACTGTGGTGGGCTGATATACGAGCGGATCAAGCAGAGTCAGAGAGGTCGTATATGGGTTTTATGCTTTAAGTTTTATTCTCTGTTTCTATTCACAGGATATTCACTTGTTCAGGGTTTATAGGTTTCGGTAAGTCTCGGGTTTTTCGGCTCTTCTTAATTTGTTTCTTTCTTCCTTAGGATTCCTCTCCCTCTGGTCTGTCCCGCGGTGGAAGATGTGGACGTCTCCCTCAGATTCCGGGCATGAAGGAAAAGAAAGAAACGGGTAAGTACCTCTGTGGGATCGGGTTTTGTTTATTGTGCTCATAGAGGGAAGGGCAGCAAGCAGGGTGGGTCCGTGAGGGGGTGTCGGATGTGGGGTTTGGGGTTCCGGGTGTCCGTGCAGTGCCGGGTTCCTTTTCTTCCCCTTCCCTTGTACCTCAATAACCCTCCCCGGCCTTCCTCCCGCCGCCCTGGTGCCCTTTCCCAGTGCTCGTGGTTCCCCGTAACCCTCCTGCCCCTAGGAGGGACCGTACCTTCATAAGCCACGACCCTCCGTGGTTGTGGCGGAGTTCCCGCGTCCTCAGCGTCTCTCCTTTCGCCGTTTCCAGCGTCTCTTCTCTCCTTCTGAAGTCGGGCTCCTGCGTCTTCGGTGTTGCTGCCGGTATGTCTGCTCCCACGGTCGGCGTTCTCTCCGTCTCGTTCTCTCCCTCAGGATCGTTGTCCTTCCTCTTTTCACCGTTCGGAACCCGGAAGTCGCTGCAGCTGTTACGGCGCGGCGTCCCCTCGTTGCCAGGGGAACGCAACGCCGTCTCGGGGAAGCCTGCCGAAGAATGGCGGATCCTGGGTAAGGAAGACGCAGTCTCCGACACCCGTCTACAATTGCACTTATCACCTGGGGATGCACCTGCGACCTCACAGGGAAATTGATTAACAGGCCGCACGACTTGCGCTGGTGCCCTAGCTGTTCACAGGCATTAACTGCCACTGGCCTCCCACTCAATTATCCACATAAGCCGGGGTGCACAACTCACTACACGCTCATCTTTACGTCGCACGGCCTACCCCACACTCCTACTAGTGGAGAACTACCATGTATAACTATTTTGTTGACCTAAAGGGATATTTGGTTTGGGCGGAAACCGGTTGTTCCTCTGCTCTGATGGTATTCTGTTTGTTACTGTTGATACGGAGTCTATACATAAATTACCTGATTGAGTGCTGGAGCCCCGTCATTGTATGTAAAATCCTGCACTTATGGGCCGCGCAGATCGTTTGCTGCTCCAACAACCAAACACTACCATGAATACCTACATCGCCCTTACGTGGAATGTGCACGGTATACAAACGCCAAAACGTAGGTATTCTATATACTCCTACCTTAACAGACACTCGGTACACATCGCCTTTCTGCAAGAAACTCATTTGGCGCTCCCAGAGATCCCCCGTTTGCAGCAGCGCTGGAGAGGTCAGTTATATGCAACAGGTCACTCTACCTATGCTAGGGGTGCCCTGGTTTGGATCAGACCGGGCATCCCCTTTGTAGCAGAAGACCAAATAATAGATGATCAGGGGCGGTACGTGTTGGTGCGGGGGCGACTTGCTGGCCGGGCCATAGTACTGGGCTCCATACATGCTCCGAATGTGGATCAGGCCTCCTTCCTACATACTTTTTCTAACCAGCAGTCGGGGTGGAGTGACTATCCCTGGTTACTGGGAGGAGACTTTAATAGTGTGCTGGATCCGGACTTGGACCGCTCCTTCACCCTGCTGCCCACATCGCCCACGGTGTCAGCTGCACGCGCACTGACCACCTGGACTAAAAATTGGCACTTGCTAGACATATGGCGCCACCGCAACGCTACAGATAGAATTTACTGATATTACTCTGCCCCGCACTCCCTACATGTGCACCTTGATAGAATACTATGCACACAGAATTTATACCCTACAGTACCGGACACTGACTATCTGGGTTGCACACACTCCGACCACAACCCGCAACTCATGCGTCTGGGCTGGGATGTCTCTCCCCTGACTGTCCCCACTTGTAGACTTAGGCCCGAGCTCCTGGAAGATGCAGCATTTAAAGCATCATTAGCTGAGGCAATTCCTGAATACTTTGCACATAACGAAGGTACGGCATCTGGCCTGATGGAATGGGACGCCTTTAAGGTTTTTATTAGGGGTCACTGTATGGGAATGCAGTGGAATCTGCGTCGCTCTGTGGAGCACGAACTCGCCCACATGGAGCGGAACTTACTGTGTCCTGAGCGGGAGATTGCCCGAAGTCCCACTGAGACAGCACTGTTGTCAACGGCTCGGGCCAAGCCCTTATCTCTCCTGGAGCGGTTACGTTGCTTAAACTATGCCGCTCACTCGGCGTGCACACATACTTCCGCGGATAAGTCGGGCAAACACTTAGCTTGGCTGTCCAGGAGCGAACGAGACCATGGCCCAATTGTGGAGATTCGCTCGGAAGCTGGAATCGTGTTTCATACACCCTCGGAGATACACTCAGCATTCACACAGCACTATAGGACGCTATATGACTCGACTACATCTCTACATCAGCAGACCTGTGCAGAATTCCTCTCAGCAACTGCGCTGCCCCGCCTGATGGCGGCCCATAGGACCACATTGGAGGAGCCTCTTGAGCTCTCCGAGATCCAGGCTAGTATACACGAACTATCCGCGGGTAGAACTCCGGGCCCAGATGGTCTTCCAGCTGATTTTTATAAGACATTCTCCTCTATCCTTGCGCCTCAACTCCTCCGCATAAACGAAGAGTCTGTGCAAAGAGGATTTTTTGTCGGCATCGCAGAATGAGGCGCTGTTGGTGTCCCTCCCCAAACCAGGCAAGGACCCGATGGAGCTTGGCTCATATCGTCCATTAGCAATGCTCAACATAGATTATAAAATATTGGCCAAGACCCTAGCGACATGTCTGGCGCCCATGGTGCCGGACCTAGTACACACAGACCAGAACGGATTTGTGCCTGCACGAGATACATCACACAGCATTAGGCGGTTGTCCCGTGTTATGCACTATTCGAAACAGGATTGGCCATTGACGGGATGCCTGGTTCTTGACCTGGAGAAGACCTTTGATTCCATGGAATGGACATTCCTTTTTAGGTCATGCAGTGTTTTGGCATTGGACCCTGCTTTCTCCGCATGGTTAGGCTACTATACACTAATCCTCAGGTCAAAATGGGGGGGGAGTATTTCAGAGCCGATTAAAGTGCACAGGGGCACGAGACAGGGTTGCCCCCTTTCTCCGTTGCTGTTCTCCCTCACCATGAAGCCCTTGGCTGCGGTACTACGCGATCAGGGCCCCCGCTGGGGCATTGCCCTAGGAGATGGTTTACACACTGTATCACTGTATGCTGATGACCTCTTACTGTATTTCAGGGATGTCACGCAGGTTCCCTGGGTGGGTGGGACATTCCTGCAAAAAGTTTGCCTAACTCTGGATTAAGGGTTAATTGGACTAAGTCCTGCCTCTTCCCCTTCGATCCTACACTCCCAAGCCCAGGGCTGCGCCTCTCTGGAGTTGCTGTTCCTTGGCAACCACACACGTTTAGATATTTAGGCATCCATATCTACCACCATAAAGAGGACTTATTTGACGTAACCTTAAGAGGGCGGTGTCCTCCATTAGATCCCAGATGGCCTTTTGGCAAACGCTGCCACTATCTATGGCAGGCAGGATTGCCCTTTTGAAAATGATTGTACTACTACGACTCTTATACTACTTTTCCAACCTCCCCTACTACATACCGGTCAGTTTTTTTTAGGGACCTGCAACCCAACCTGAGAGAATTTATTTGGAATAAAGGGCGCTGCAGAGTTGCGCTTAAGAAACTCTATAAGCAACTGGAGCAAGGCGGTCTCTCGGCTCCTAATCTGGAACATTATTATTTGGCATCCCAGCTCCAATGGGTGTCCAGTTGGCTGGTGGGCCTTCATCTCCCCGATACGGCAACCACTCCGGGCCCCTGGTCCCTTGCACGGGTGGCGCACTTGTTTCACCCACTCACGCGCTTGGCACCGCCGGAGCAGCTTTTCCTTAAGGTGGCCCACAGCTGCTACTGCAGGTCCCTGCGTCTCACGAGGGGAACTGTCCTGTTTGCCCCGGCCCTGGCCCTATTAGGAACACCTCCTGGCTCCGAAGTCACGTCGGGAGCTGAACTACGGGTGTGGCATGCTGTGGAACTGCGCACGTTAGGCGATCTGTACAGTGATGGCAAGCTGATTTTGTTCCCCAATTTGGTCGCAGAAGCAGGCCTTCCTGCAGGACAGTTTCTGTTGTATAACTCACTATTGCGATCTTTATCTACTAATACAATACATACAGGTGATGGGGCAGGGAAGACACCTGATTAGGTGGTTTACGGATGCACTGCGAACTCACATGGTCCAGGAGGATGCCGCACTGTGTGCTGCCTGGGAGAACGAATCGGCTAACCCCTTCATGGACTTGCAGTGGAAATTTGTTCTCTCTAGCCATACCACTATACCTCGCAACTCCAGATTTCGATGTATACAATTTTACATTATCCATAGGGCATACCTTACGCCAGCTCGCATTAACAGATATTTCTCTCTATGCGATGCAGCTTGTCCCCGTTGCAAACATCTCAATGCAGATATAATCCACATGTTATGGTCCTGCCCCTCCTTACATAACTACTGGAGAGCTGTGGTAGACTGTTTATCAGCATGTGCGACACGCACGATATCGTTCACATGGGATGTCTGCGTGCTAGGTTTATTCCCCAGAGGCACGTGTCACAGGGCCACCACAAGATTGTTAGATTTGGGTTTTGTGACTGCCAAAATGCTGATAACCCGCAGATAGAAATCTGCAGAGGCACCTACCGAATTGGCTTGGAAACAGTCATTTGCAATTTGGGCGGGTGCGGAGGGGGTGGCGCTGAAGTGGGAAGATACACTTGGGCTGCGCAAATGCCCACTATCAGACAGCTGGGAGGTGATTCTGGTGCACTTACAAAATCCAGGCGCAAGCTCTGATTCAGAGGAATCGGACTAGCATTTAGGACGGCCTTGCGCCCAACAAAAATCAGGGACACACTGAGGAGGTCACCGGAACGCTTAACGATTGTTGCGCTCCCATCCCAAACGGGTAAGCCAAGACAAGGTAGACACCAGGCATCTGAAGCTAAAATACGGCCCCAAAATACATTAATACACCTTCATGGCACCGAGGGGATTCCACATACATGAAGGCACAATCATGCAGTCATCAAATACTTGAAGATATAGTACTCCATTGTTTAAGAATGTTACTGTTTTTATTTGTTGCTAATTTAGAATCAGTGTTTATATGTATACTTCTTAAAAAAAAATGGGGATCAAGGTGAATTGAAACCGCACCTTCTTCCTTTATTATATATATATATACAATATATGGCACTTTTCGGTGCACGGGTCGTGAGGGCAAACCCCCTAGACCTCAAATAGCCATGGGCTCATAACATTGAAAAGGAGACCCAGCACATCGAAGTGTCCATTGATATCCACAAAATTATCACATTTCTTAAAAAATCACATAATTCAGTAGAGTTCTTATGAAAACTTTTTGTTCTTTATTTATCCACAATGACAATATCTAATCCATCATATCCTTACCTCTTCGATAGACCATTTTTGGTCTCTTAGATATGGTACCTTTTGGCAGTGTGACAGAATCCAATACATGCCAATTTTTTCTTAGTGCATTATAGACATGACTACTGGACAGATCATATTTGGTAAAAAAAACTGACTTCCCGTTTTTTATCCTTCACTTCAGTGTTTTCTTTTTCTTTATGATTTTCCTGTAATGTATCCTTCCTGTTTACTTTTTTGTATACTTCTGTAAATGCACATACATTTCTGTGAAAGGGCTAGGGAAGAGTCAAGAAGTCCACCACTCTGTATTTAACCCTAGAGACCCAATTTCTTCTTATACGGAACATCCGTACTTAATCTCAGACGAACCCCAACGACTGCAAAATGTAATGTATATGTTTGAATACTTCACTCATCGCTCTAGCTAATACCATTACACATGTCTTACTACTTGCTGTTAATCCTTATAACTATGCAAAACGTCTACCATTTATGAATATCTGTTGTATCAATATCATCACAGAGTCAAACTGTTATGGTATAATTGAAATAATAAAAAGATTCCTGAAAACAAAAATGGCTGCCCATAGTATGTCTTTATAAATGGGTCCCCTAGCGCTGCCGGCTGGAGGCACCACTTCAGGATCACCAATCTGTCCTCCATCAGTTGGAGCCCCATAAGCAAGGGGCTGTGAACGGAAAATGTACATCCCAGGTTTTCCTTAAATGTAGCATATTGGTCTCCCAGAACAGAGGATCCGATTTAATCTGGTGTGTAGGGCATAGATGTAGTCCTACTCCTCCTCATATTGTGAATGCCAAATATCTGTTAACTCCTAAAAAGACCTATGACGATGACTCTAAACGTGAATATAAGGCAGCAATTAGAGACTATCATGCAGAAATTAAAACCGCGCAAGGACTGTTCTATGCTGCCAGAATAGAACAATCCTCCAATTCTCCTAAAGAAATCTTTACAATTTTTAAAGAATTAACTCAAGACCCTTCTCCTTGCAGCCCATTTCAATCATCTTCGGAGCACAGTAACAATTTGGCAGCTTTCTTTCATGAAAAAGTTATTGATATTCAGCGAGGCTTCTCCCACCTCTCTGCACAAGAAGCCACTATGGCATTTCGAGACCCTTCGAATGCCACTTTCATAGCGTTTCAGCCTCTGACTCAGAACCTAGTTCTCGATCTCATATGCCCTATAAAATCAGGCTCTCCCCTTGATCCGGCCCCACCGTCTATATTAATCCCCGGCGCGGACGTTATTGTGCCTGTTCTAACTAGGATTCTTAATAATTCTCTCACCTCTGGTCAGCTTCCACAAAACTGAACACATGCTATCATCAAACCTTTATTTAAAAAGCCTAGGCTTGATCCTAGGTCATTGAGCAATTATAGACCAATTGCCCTTCTGCCGATAAAATCTAAAATTATTGAAAAACGTGTTAACAAACAAATTTCAGGCTTTCTCGAGGATTACAATCTTCTACATCACACTCAGATGGGTTTTAGACCTTTGCATAGCACGGAATCTGCCTTGTTGGCGGTTACCGAGGACACCTGTCAACGCTTGGATTCAGGTGGCTATGCAGCAAATATCCTTCTGGATCTGAGTGCTACATTCGATACTGTAGATCATAATATTCTCCTTCAGAGAATCTCTCGGATGGGTTTTTCAGGGACCCCATTTCAGTGGCTCTCTGACTTCCTGAAGGACAGGACCTTTCAAGTCTGTGATCGATCTTTTCATTCTAAACCTCTGCCACTCAGCTGTGGGGTGCCGCAGGGCTCATCTCTGAGCCCTACTATTTTTAAAATTGATATTTCCCCCCTGGCAAGAATTATTGAGGCACATGGACTATCTCTAGTATCTTATGCAGATGATACTCAGTCGGTCTACTCCTTCTCTGCTAAGAATACCCAAGAACAGGCCACCTTATCTTCCTGTCTCTCAGCTATCGCCAGATGGATGATAGAGAGCAAGCTTAAGCTCAATTATGGGAAAACAGAAGTTATGATCGTCGGGAATCCTTCCTTACTTAGGTCCCCATCCTTAGCAGTGAACTTACCTAAGGATCTACTTCCACCTAAAGATTACATACCAAGCTTGGGCTTTCGGCTAGACCCGCACCTTACAATGGAATGCCATTCTAAGAAACTGGCAGCTACCTGTTTCGGTTTTCTAAGAACCCTTAGGAAAATCTTTAAATTACTTAAATTTTCAGCCAAAAGACTTCTAACTCAGGCTCTGATACTTTCACGTCTTGATTATGGGAACGTACTGCTCCTGAGCTCTCCTTCGCACGTTCTAAAGAGACTTCAGGTGGTGCAGAACGCTGCTGCTCACCTACTCACAGACACCCCCAGACATTCATCTGCCATTCCAACCTTGGCTTCTCTCCATTGGCTTCCGATTGAACAACGGATAATTTTTAAAGCTATGTGTTTTATTCACCGAGCCCTTCGAAACAAGGGTCCAGTCTTCCTCAAATGAATGATCACTCCCTATACCCCCAGAAAATACTCAGATCTTCTTCAGCTTTTTTAATGAACTCCTTTCGTGCTAAGAAAGTTAGATGGGTGGGGTAGATCCTTACCTGTAGAGCAGCTAAGATCTGGAACTCCCTCCCCTTGGAACTTCGTCATGACATGTCAGAATCTTCTTTTCCTAGAAAATTTAAAACTGTATTGTTCCCTGTTTAGGACTGTTCCTCTTACCTAGTGATCTTCCTCAGCGCTGGGAGGCCTTCGGGTAGCCATGCGCTCTACAAATCCTCAAAACTAACTAACTATCTAACTCCCATTGTTGGAGTTAGTCTCTAAAACCATTTGCTACCTTATGGGTAGGTGTCCCTGGCAGTGGTGGAGGGGGCGAGAATGGAACAAACCAGCAGCAATCAATGAAGCAGTTATAATCCCCAACTGCTGTCAAATCTCTGTGTATCAATTGTCCTGGTGGGGCTGACAGTGTGTGGAGAAAAGGCAGCTGGTCATGGCTAGGAGCATATATGCTACCCAGTGTCACTTCTCTCCCTAGGCTCAAATGGGGTCCCAGCTTTAACCCATATTAACACTCCCTGGACATATGCGGAATAGGAGGTAGTGTATATGTGTCCACGCCACCTGTGGCGTAGAAGGTACACCCCAAACCCCTTTAAGTGGGTCTCTTGTAGCATGGCAATATTTACCCATTAGCGACTCAAGTATCTGTTGATGTTATGTCTCTTGATGGTGTATCCCATTCCCCTCACATTCCAGGACATATATCTCAGTTCTGCATTCCTGTTGGCCATAAGAAAATGTGTAGTATCTGTGCTCTCCACCTATTCCCCAGCATGGGCCAATGCACCAGCAATAGTTCCTGTTGGGCCTGGACCTTTTTGCAGGGTCATCCCCAAACTTTTTGCCTCCTTCCTCTTATTTTGTTCTAACTGGGTTTTGTTGGCTTTAGGACTCTGGGCACTTTACCATGGCTAGCCAGTGCTAAAGTGCATATGCTCTCTGTGTAAATTGTATTGGTGACTGGTTTATCACTGATTGGCATATTTGATTTACTAGTAAGTCCTTAGTAAAGTACACTAGAGGTGCCCAGGGCCTGTACATCAAATGCTACTAGTGGGTCTGCAGGACTGATTGTACCACCCACGTGAGTAGCCCTGTAAACATGGCTCAGACCTGCCACTGCAGTGTCTGTGTGTGGAGTTGTGAGCTGCTAATTCGACCTAGCAGTGTACCCACTTGCCAGGCCCAAAACGTCTGTTTTTATACATGTAAGGCACCCCTGAGGTAGGCCCTAGGTAGGCCCTAGGTAGCCCCCTGGGCAGGGTGCAGTGTATGTTAAAGGTAGGATATGTGCTGGTGTGTTTTTACATGTCCTAACAGTGAAATGCTGCCAAATTCATGTTTTACTGTTGCAAGGCCTATCTCTCTCAGAGGTTACCATTGGGGGCTGCCTTTAAATAACCTTTAAGTGCAGTTTCACTTTGGGAGTTTGGGGTCTCTCAACTCACAATTTAAAACTACATCTTTTGGTAAATTTGGTTTTTAAATTGTCAGTTTGAAAATGCCACTTTTAGAAAGTGGACATTTTCTTGTTTAGAACATTCTGTGACTCTGCCTGCTTGTGTATTCCCTGTCTGGGTCAGACTGACAATTGGGCTGTTTGTGAATCTCCACTAGACAGTGACACAAAGGGAGCTGGGTCATCTGAGTTAGAGTGGAGGAAGGAGCTGACACTTACACCTGAATGGGCTGTGCCTATCCTTACATAATGCAGTCTCCAACTCCCTGGTGTGTGTCTGGGGCCAGTTCTGGCCAAGCACGATCTTGTGAACAACAGAGACTTTCCTTTGAAGTATGCCTATTTCAAAGGCAGAAAGGGGTATAAGTAGTGGACCCCAAACCCCAAATTTTCAGATTACTTCAAGGATTCAAGCGGAACCTCTGCCAGGAGAAGAGCTGAAGGAGACGTGCTGTCCTTGCCTGTGATTGTGCTTTGTTGGGCTTCTGCCTGAGGAAGGGGACAAAGACTAGACTTTGTGGTATATTTCTGCTTGTGAAGTGTCTCCAAGGGCTTGGACTTAGCTTGCCTCCTGTTTTGAAGTCTCAGGGCCATCACAGACTTCCTCTGCCAGCACTTGGACTCTCTGCTGAGACTCCTACCCTGCCAAGTAGTGCCCTATCCAGTCCCTGGGCCCTCGAAAGGTAAAGCTGGTAGAACCAAGGTGGAAATCCACATACAGGAGTCGTGCGGGAAAACTTTTGACACACCACTTGCAACGTGGCTTTAAAAATGACGCATCACCTGCATCGCGGCTGAAATTGACGCACCACATGCATCGCGGCTGGAAAATCGGTGCATCACCTGCATCGCGGCTGTAGAAAGAATGCAACACCCACTTGCGGCTGCTGAAATTGACGCAAACCCCACACATCGTGGATTTTCGTCCTCAGGCAGGCCAGATTTCGCATGCAGCATTGCTGGGCATCAAAATCAACGTGAACCTGCACGGATCTGAGGTGCCCCGTCCGGAATCGACACATCGCTCTATTGCAGGAGAGAAAAACGACGCATCGCCTACACAACCAGAGAAGAAACAATGCACGGCCTGATTTAATAAAACGACTGCATTCTAGATAATAAGGCGTGAGCTGCAATAACCAGAACCATACAACACAGTAGGATTAAAATAGTAACTAAGAGAGTGAAACATAGGAATAACGCTATCATAGTGTTAATGAACTACGTTCTCTCTAATTTTGTTCTATTTTGAGCACAGCATGTTAAGCTTTAAGCTTGCCTTTCAGATTCCCTGGGAAGACATCAACCCTCATACCTGAGCAAAGGCCTGTGATCTGGATCAGCATCTGAAACAGGGCAGTCAGTGTCTGGTTGTGGTTCCCTGGTCGGAATCTCCCTAAGTAAGGAATTGACACACCGCTGACTTTTCCCATGCACGCTTTATTTTTTATGCAAACCTGGCACTTTGTGTAACAACGTTTCCATTGTTTTCTATGGAGTAAGGTTCTATTATTTTGAAAATTCATGACTTTACTTGTGTATGTTGGATTTTTGTCGTTTTGGTCTTGTTTGATTTAGATAAAGATTGGCTATTTTTCTAAACTGGTGTGGTGTCCATTTTGTAGTGTTTTCACTGTATTACTGTGTGTTTTGGTACAGATACTTTACACATTGCCTTTGAGATAAGCCTGGCTGCTTGTGCCAAGTTACTAGGGGGTGTACAGGGGTTATCCTATGTGTGTATCTCCATTACCCTGACTAGAGTAAGGGTCCCTGCTTGGATAAAGTGCAAACTGACTGCCAACTAGAGACATCATTTCTAACAGTTTTCCCAGAGACAAAAAATAATACATGCCCCAACAGTGAACTCCCCTCTCACAGGGCTGCACGCCAAGGCAACTGCTGGCTGCCTAAGACCTGTAGTAATCAAGAAATAACGTCAAATGAAAGGCTCCATACAACCGAGACCAGTTCCTTTGCTGATTGCAGGGTCACTGCCAACATGTCCTAGGATCAATCCCTATGATTCGGACTCCATCAATCATTTGTCAGACTGTGAGTTCAGATATGACTCCAATCCTGTCCGTGCCAAAATATCTGCTGCTGCCTACAGGGCTGCTGCTCGCTCTTGCTCTGCCTCTGATTTTGTTGGTTTCTTGGTGGCACTCCTGCTCCTAGGCTTCCAGGATTCCTTCTGTGATCTATGCTGGTACCCCCTTGTTCAGAGTCTGCAGGGGTTGACCCTGTTTTGTAACTATTGTGCCAGGCCCATGCCACCTTGGGGTCATCACAGAAATTTGTTTTGCCATGTAGGAAGATCTTCCATTTTGCTGGGAATAATCAGGGAGTATTAGATCCCCTCCTCCCTGAGCATCCATTTTACTTCTGTATAAGTGGCCCTTTTTGACTGGACAGCGGCAGTATAGTCCGGGAATAGCGTTATTTTGTTGCTACCAATGATATTGGGGCCATCTTCTCATGCCCTCTGTAGTAGGGTAGCTCTGCTCTCAAAATGAAGGGGTTTGGCTACCAGTGGGTGGGTGGCCGGCCAGGAACAGGTGGCCGGGCAGGCACTCTATGTGCACTTTGGAGGGTGAAGAACTGTGTCAGGCGGTACAGGGCAATCTCCATTTGCATCCACTTCTTGAAGTAGCCCACCCTGTCTACTGTTGCTTATTGATATACGGGTGTCTTTTGGGCAATGGCTTTGCTGCAGAGCAGTGGATTCCCTACATGCAAATCATTCAGTGTCTGGTATCCGGGTGGTGGGTAACCCCTTCTGCATTCAGAAGTCATATACTCTCATCCCTAGGTGGTCCCTGAGGTCCCACACCTCCTGAGAAAGAGTACACTCACGGCTCTTGTCTGCAATCCCCCTCAGGCAGTACAGTCCGTTTCCAAGCCAAGTCGCGGAGCACCTGTCACCTCTGACAGAGCCCTCTCCAAACAGGTTGCTGTTGGAGTGCATCTCCCAAAGGTCACCCCAAACTCATTTGTCCAAGCATCACAGTAGCTCACCCTAAGCCTCCATATTCATGCAGTTCCACAAAAGAGACAGGGGTGTTCAGTCCCAAGCACCCACACCCGGCCCAACTAAGGTTCTCCAGTCCTGTTGAAGCACATTTCCCTGCAGCACGCAGGATCTCAATAGGGGGGCGGAGTGCGCTCACTTCATGCCTGTCTACTCAATATGTCTCCCCTGGGTAGTTAGTGTTGAGTTTCTGTGTTCACTACTAGTACCCCAATGCCTCTTCACTCACCAAATTCAGCAGGGCCCACATGCTATCCCCTGGAGCAGGTAGGTCTCTCCTCCCACACGTCTCTGACCTGCAGCAGAAACAACCATGAGCCACAGGCCAAAGCGGAGTTGGGCCCACAACTCCAGCCACTCTCCTTCCAGCGCTCCGCATCTATCAGGCACCAATGTCTGCAGGTATATGCAGTTTCATCATTAGAGCCCTCAAGGGGCCCTGGTATGCATTCCAGCAATTGCTGCTGCCCTTCTTCTCTTAGGCTTGCCTCCGTCCCTCTCTCCTTGCCCCTCTCAGTCCATATGCGATTTGTGCGGCCATCGCACAGTGGAGCCGCAGCACCCCGTGGGCCTGCCAGGCCCCCTCCTCCAGTGTCGCCGCAGTCAGGGTTGCCTGAGGGGCCGACAAGTCTTTCCCAAGTGGGTCCTGGGGGGAGCACCAACATTGCCAGTCTCCTCCCCGGGAAGTTTGCGGGAGATGGTTCAGCCCATTGGCGCCGTTTTGGGTGCCGTTTTGGGCATCGTGGGGTAACATTTTGGTAGCCTGGGGCTACACTATAAATAGGGGAGTCATTTTAAATAGTCACCATTTTGTAAGGTGACACAGTGGTGGGTGAGCGTCAGGTTTTTTGGCAGGTTTTTTGGTGGGTGAGCGTCAGGTTTTGTCAGTTTTTTTGTCGGTTTTTGCAGATTTTGCCAGTTGAGTCGTAGCGGTGGTGCAGATAAAAAAAATAAAAAACTAACACAACTAAGAAACTAACAAGTTAGACCTACTTGTAGTGGTAGTGAGGTCCACGGCGAGTGGGCAGCCAGCGGTCCCGGCGTGAATCCAGCGATCCAGGCGACGGCATAATGGACCGGTGTGTGGCGCAGGCCCTGCAACTTCTCCAGGAGGCAGGGCGCCTCGATCTTCTGGCGGTGGGAGTGGATCGTCGGCCCGCCCGGTGCGGCAGGCAGAGAGCGGGGTGGCAGCTGCCGCAGTGGCATGTTCGAGGCAAAACAAGTGAGGCGGCTGGGGTTTGGGCAGGGGCGGAGGGGCTGCATGGCCACGGCCACCCGGGCCAAACTGGGGGCGCCTTTGCAAGGAGCGCGGCAGACCTTGCAGCATGTGGCTTGCAGGGCCGCGGGCGAGGCAGGGGCGGCCCGAGAATAACAATAGGCGCGGCTTCGACGTGCCGCGAGGATAAGCGAACACGGCAGGTCCGGCCCCTTCAATCCGGAGGGATTGAACAGGAGCAGTATGAAAAGGAGGTGCACTGTGCTCCCCTTCCTCGAAGTAAAGGGGTCAAATGGGAGTTTGAAAAGCGAGCAGGGAAAGGGTAGGGGCAGCGTCCACGCGGGGGACGTCAAGGGCCTTGCTGCAGAGCAGGAGGCACTGACCTGGCAGGACAGAGAGGACAAGGGGGCCCTCATAGTAGGAAGTGGCCACGGCATGGGCAGAGAGGCAGGTAACTCAGACGACAGTAGCAGTGCAGGGTCAGTAGGGACCTGGGCTATTTCTTTGAATGGAGCGAGGATGAGGTAAAAGGGATAGAGGATGATGGGATAGCTCTGAAGGTGCGCTCACCGAGCCGTACCTATGAACGTAGGTGGGGGGGGGTGCAGCTGGAGCAGGGTCAGGGGGTGTAGATAGTTCGGACAGTGAAGGGGCAGAGCCGGGTGAAGAGGTACGTTGTCAAGGGCGAGGGCGGGTTCAGCGGGAAGTATCCATTCTCACCGGCACACTGGGCCTTTTGCAGCGGGAGCGGAGTGTAAGCGTGGACGGGGACCCAGGTGGGCTTGTGGTGGCCCCGGCACCCTGGGAGGAAGAGAAGGCGGGACCCAGTACTGCTGGCCGGATGGAACCACAGCACATTGGCGGGGCGGCGCGGGCCAAGGTACTAGCACGGCGGCGCCAGACCGGATTGGGTGTTGCGCCCACCAGTGGCTCGGCGAGTATTGGTAAGCGGCCTGGCAACGCAGCACATTTGGGAGGGCTACGGGCAGCCCCTCGGTGACCGCGGACACAGACGTTGAATGCAGCGAGCATCATAAAGAGGGCAAAGTTTGGGGAGGACTTGGTGACAAGTGATAGCGAGAATGCTAGTGAACATGAGTTATTAGACTATGAGGACGACAGTGTTGAGGAGAGAGAGATCGGCGGGGAGGAGGAGGATTGGTGGACCACGGGGGTCTAATGTTGTTCCTAAGTCGTTGCAGGTGCCAGCGGTAGTATCAGGAGCCCGGAGAGCTGCAAGGCGGACGGTTTCGGAGCGGCCCCCATCATTGCAAAAAGGTAATGCAACAAAAGTGTTGAACCCAGTAAGTGTGTCTGTAGGTACAGAGGCAGGAGTGGATAGCGCTGGGGATCGCTTATATAAAGGGGTGTACGTGTTGGATGTGGGGGTTGGGCACGGACTTTTCAACGGACCAGGTGAGTACGGTTTCAGATGAGAAATCAGGTAAGTCTAGCGAGGAGTACGGGGCAGGTAAGGTAAGTGGGAAGCACAAGCGGTTGCCGTATATGGGGACAGCGAAACCATTAGGAGCCCATCTGATGCTGGCCACAAAAGAGAAAATATGGAAAGTAGAATATGTAGAGATGCCTAAATTGCTGCATAGGGATGTACGAGCGAAGGAGGGATCTAAAGAGGAGGAATATGAGTTGGCAAAGAGGCCCAGGGTACCGGTGACTATTGAAAATTGGACGGCGGCCTTTCTCATTTTTGCCAGTGTATATTGCGAGCGTTTTCTGGAGCGGGCTGTGGCTTTGTTTAAGTATATGGATGTGATTCGGAAAGCTTACCTTAATTACAGTGGTTACGCTTGGGTGCAGTATGATGAGGAGTTTCGAGTCCAAATGGCGGCAGATGATGATGTGCAGTGGGGCGAGATTGATGCGGATTTGTGGCAGCACACTATGGGCCCGGCAAAGTTTGGGAAAACTGTATTTATGGCAATCGGGTTACCGATTATCTATCGGCCCCCACTTCGGGGAATAACACAGGTGACAAAGGGGGATCAAGTGCAGCAAGCGCGGGGGTGCGGAAGACCGGAGCCTGTTGGGACTTTAACAAAGGGTTGTGCACCAGAGAGTATTGTAAATTCAAACACGAATGCTCCAAGTGTGCGGGGAAGCATGCCCTTACAAACTGCTCAGGGGGCAGCAACGCTGGGCAGCAATCTGCGGGCTCCGGAGGAAATACCCAAGGGAGCTAGGGTCAGGTCAGGACGAGAGGGCAGGGTTTAATGGGAAAAGGCTACTACGCCAATTAAGGTAGATAAGATACGTTTTTGGGTAGGCCACTATGGCCTTGAGCGGCAGGGGCAAATGTTGTTGCAGGGATTTATGTACGGATTCGAGTTTGATTACGAAGGACCTCGGCAGCGGCGGTGGGTGGAGAATTTGTGTTCCATTTACGGGAAAGAGGAGATAGTGTGGCTCAAGCTAGAGAAAGAGGTGGCTGAGGGGAGAATGAAAGGCCCTTTTCCAGATTGGCCTTTGGAAAATCTGATTGTGTCCCCTATTGGGGTGGTGACCAAGAAAGAGCCAGGGTAGTATCGATTGATACACCACTTATCTTGGCCGGAAGGGGCTTCCGTCAGCGATTTAATTCGGGAGGAACTCACAAAGGTGTCATATGCCTCAGTTGATGTGGCAATGGCAATAGTGGAATCATTGGGGCTGGGCACCCTCATGGCAAAAACTGATATCAAATCGGCTTTTAGATTACTGCTGGTGCATCCTCGGGATTTCGAATTGTTGGGCATCCAATTTCAGGGCAGTTGGTATGTGGACAAGGCACTGCCCATGGGTTGCTCAATTTCTTGCTCTCTATTTGAATGCTTCAGCACCTTTTTGCCGTGGATTTTTGTGACGGTCACCGGCCATGAGGCGGTGACTCACTATTTAGATGATTTTTTCTTTGCAGGGCCGAAGGAGTCTGAGTCCCGTGAGAGAGCATTAGAGAGTATCCAGACGCTCATGGGGGACTTGGGTGTGCCCCTGGCCCCCGAGAAAACGGTGGGGCCCTGTACGGCCTTGGCTTTTTTGGGCATCGAGTTGGACACTGTGGCCATGGTGGCTCGCTTGCCCGTGGAGAAGAAACAGGCCATGTTGGAGACTGTGCGGTCCATGATTAAAAAACGGAATGTTACGGTTAAGGAAATTCAAGTCCTATTGGGCCACTTAAATTTTGTATGTCGAGTAGTGAGGGCTGGGCGCACTTTTTGCAGGAGGCTCTCGGGTCACTTTCGGGTCACACCATGTCCCATCACCACGTGCGGCTTAGCGCAGGGATGAAGGATGATTTGAGTATGTGGTGTGTCTTTTTGGAGTCTTTTAATGGGATCCCGATTCAGGCATGACCCTTATACGAATGGGACGCTCAGATTTTCTTGGATGCGTCGGGATTTGGAATTTATTGGCAGGGCAGGTTTTGTGCAGAGGAGTGGCCGGAGGCATGGCGCGCGGGTGGTCGCAGCATTGCCTGTTTAATGCACGAGTACTGTTTTGAGTGGATAACTTAGCGGTGGTGAAGGTGGTCAATCGGCAGTCGGCCAGAGATGTGCAGGTGTTGCAGCTGCTTCGTGTCTTTGTGTTGGAATGTTTGCGGCGCAATATATATTTCAGGGCGCGGCATGTGCTGGGGTGAATAATGACATTGCGGAGGCGCTATCTCGTTCGCAGTGGGAGAGGTTCCAGGGGTTGGTTGCGGACGAACCCTTGAGCAGAACTACTATGCCGGCAGCGCTTTGGAACGTAGGCGGCTGAGGATTCTGCAATTGGTTGTGAATTCGTTGGCACCTTCTACTCAGCGGACGTATGTAAGGGCTTGGCAGGAATTCGTGGAGTTGGGGGCGTGGCAACGACGGTTGGAGCAGGACCGGGTGGAGGACGTAGTTAATTTCATTATGGGTATGGTGGAAAAACGATTGTCTAAGTTTTCCATTGCAGGGAAGTTGGCGGGGATCGCTTTCATGGGTAAGTTGTTTTGGGGTTATGCGCCGTCGGCGGGGGGGTTGGGGCAGCGCATCCTCGAAGGCTGGGCCCGGGAACGAGGAGCTACGGTACAGGCACAGCAGGCGATCACACTGGGTATGTTGAAACAGCTTATGTCGGCTACAGCGGTGATTTGTAGAGATGAAGCGGAGTGCGCTTTGTTTTCGGACTCTTCTGTCCTGGATGTTCTTTGGGCCATTCCGCGTGTCAGAGCTTCTAGGTTCTAGGATGTCGGACGGCATATGGTGGGAGGAGGTGTGTATTTCATTGCAGGGTGTGAGGGTACATTTACGGCGGTCAAAGACAGATCAGCAGGGTAAGGGCAAGCTGATTCATGAAGGCCTACCCTGTGTGGAAAATTTGTCCTGTCCTATTGGCTCTGCGAATGAAGACTATTTTGAAGAAAGAAAATGTTTTTTTTTTGCCATCTACAGGACGCAGCGATTTCAGCGTACCAGCTGTTAGTGGTTTTGAGGGCAAGTTTAAGGACTATGGGGCTGAATGCATAGCAGTTTGGAACCCATTCCTTTAGAATCGGCCTGGCGACAGAGGCAGGTCTGCGGGGTTGGCGGAAGGCAGCGGTGTTGGCGTTGGGGTGATGGAAGTCGAATGCATATAAGAGATATGTTCGCCAGGGGCTTGTGACAATGGAGTAGTAACATATTTTCTCTTGCTACAGGTTCTCTTCCGGGACCGGCAATATCCATCTGGGTCGTGGGACATTCCTTTGTCAAATGGGCTTGGAGACAGGCAAGGTCGGCTGCATTAGGGGACAACTTAGGACTGGACCGGGGACGATACCGTGTCAGATGGGAAGGAAAAGGGGGTATGCGTTGGACTGAACTTTTGGAGATGCTGCAGAGAATGCGGGGAAGGGGTTTTTGCCCCGACGTACTGCTGGTGCATCTGGGCGAAAACGACATGGTGAAGTGGACAGGGCTGGATACTTTGCGGCACATGAAGAAGGATTTAAGTGTTTTGCGTCAGCAGTGGCAGGGTTGCCATGTTGTTTGGACGGCTTCGTTCCTCTGAATTTGGAGGGGAGCGCGAAAACCAGGGGCCATTGAAAAGACGAGGAGGAAGATCAATAAAGAAATGCAAACATATTGTTCTGAGCAGGGTTTTACATATTTAGAGCATACGGATATCTGATTTGAGGACAAATAATTATTTCGGGGCGATGGAGTACACCTGTCCTTCGTGGGCATAGAATTGTACCTGCTCCAATTAAAAGAGGTGTTGAAGAGACTGTTTAAGGAACCTTAAGTGCACTGCGGTCAACCCCCTCCTTTTCTGGTGGCGAAACAGAGAACGGGCACATGATAGACGATAACGGATGGGAAGTAAATATGACAAGACAATTGCAGATTGGAGGAGGTTGGACAGTAGCAGGGCTATGAAGATAACATACGGAGCTTTAGGGGTTGGAGACTTAAACGCTCATGACGCTAGCAACTGACTATTAAGGTACTAGACGGATTAAACAGGAGCAGTATGAAAGGAGGACTGGACTAATGAGCGGCAAGTTCAAGGGCGGAAGGGAGGGTGGAGGGTAGGGTAGGGGAGGGGGGAGTGGTTTGGTAGGAGAGATTATGTATAGTGAGGCTTTAGTTTTTGTAAATTGTGAGTGCACCTGTTTCCAATAAAGCGGCCTTTTACACACAGAAGGGAGTAATGGTGCTGATTTATTCTTCCGCAATCGGCTCTCCATGTTGGTTGGCCGGCCCAGCTCCGACTCGTATTCAATTCAGCGACCACAGCAAGCAGGCAAAGCAGGCCAGACTGCGGCCCCCACCAGTGAGACCATCTGCCTTTCCCCTTCCACCTCATACTGCCGCTCACCTCAGGCTCAGCAGGCGTTACTTACGGAGGGGGCTCCCGGGTGCAGTCCGATCTTTTACAGGTAGCACAGGTATCCGTTCAGTGCAAATCTTCACCAGCCCCTGGGGAGCCACCACTCTCAACAGGGAGGCCTCTATGGCAGCTGCGGCTCAGGCCGATGTGCTCCAATGCCTCTGCTCGCTGCCTCGCGTCCCTGATATCCCACATAGCCCAGCCCAGTGCAGCACTGTCCTATTCACTGGTGTTACTGGGGTGGATGAGCCCCTGGGATAGCGATCTTGCAGGAGAAGTGAGTGGGCTGGAGCAGAGCAGTAAAACTGCGCATCTGCCATGAGGGTTCGCTTGCCACGCGCCTCCAATGGCCACAATTTTGGTGTCACTTGTCAGCCGCTGTCAGAGACATAGTTGATATATTCTATAATGTTATTGGAGAACATGTAAAAAAAATACCTAGTACTATCATGGAGGCAATTGCACATCTCTGCCCCACAAAATCAGTTATGCCAAGCTGCATTATCTGCTTGGAGATTCCACCAGAATATAGTCTAGGAAAAACTGCAGGCCAAAATATCAAGTTCTAAATATCAAGAACCTAAATATATTGAATGTATGTATGTACAGTTAAGTATAGGTATAATATACCTAATTTAACATACATGTACTTAACAATATATATATCTGCAAGGTATGTAAATATGGAGTAAATCCATACTTACCTACATACACTTCCCTTCTCAATATTTTGGCCTTAGATAATTAGGCCACCATATTTGGATCCACAATATTTTTAAACTTGATATTCTGATAAACGACCACAACTCTTTCACTCTGTTTTAGTTGGGGTCCTCAATTTTTTTCATCCGTCCATATTACCATTTATTTCTTGGTGGTAGGCTTCCGTCATTAATATTTCTATGTTTTTTTTATTCTATTTCCTAACTATAAAGTCCCTGCAACCTTTGTTTTATATATATATATATATACATATATATATATATTTCTCCACCAAATGACACAAGGTCAAACACGGCACACACAGGAATCCTTGTGTTTGAAAATGTATTCTTCCAACAGAGATGAGTAACCCAAACACCACCAACGTGTTTCAACACCAGGTCTTGATCACAGTGATCCATCACCTTCCATCAGGAATGTGTGCTAGTATCAGCGAATGTCTCTATATATATTGTTTTGTTATTATTACCTGAGTAGTAGCTTTAACAGACCTCTGGTAACCTTGCTTTACAGAGGGTGCAGGACAAGTCTCTTTAGCAGGTATATAGCCATATAAGGAAACCCAAGGGTGATTGTGTAAATGTGGACTGATCCTTAGTGAAGTAATGAGTGCTGTATAATCTGATACCTTTTTTCCCAATAGTAATCTTACTCCCTGTATGTAACATCCATCACACAGGGCGTGAGTAGGCTGTGAAAGCATACCAAGCCGAAGGATGTGGATCACGCTGCGTAAGGGACGTTTTCTCCTTCTGCCTCTCCATCCCCTTCCCTGCTTTTGTGCTTTACTCCCTCGTTATACTTCATGGTGGTGGTCGCGAGTGAGTGGGGGGGTGGCAGATCCTGCAGACTTATGATAGCACCATCAGTGTACTGCATATTGTCCTCTAACAAAACCACACCACTAGGATACAACCTAGGACTTTCTCTCAACAAACCCAAACCAGAATAAGCTTTTAATTCAATTTGAGGGGTTTGTTATTTATATCCTTCACTTTTGTATTTGCTTTATCTGCTGCACAGTTGTGAGTTGCTGCCCATGACCAAAAAGCTTTTCACCAAACATTGTGCTTTTCAGAAAGTAATCAGTCTCCTCTGAAGCCCATGTCTGTCTCAGCTGGGTGTGGATTCAATCCATGCGATCCTTTTTTTTTCTCTGTAGTGCTGCCTCCCAGAGCTCTGCTACGGTTGTACGACAGAACACCGATTTCCGAAACAACTAGTGCCTTAACAACGAGGTCGGAACACCGACCTCGTTGCTACTACTAATGATTTTACCACGAATGCCTTAACAACGATTTTCGTTGTAAAGGCATTCCTGATAAAAGCATTACCCCCCCAACCCCACCCCAAAACCTAAAACCCCCTGACCCCCCACCCCCTCCCCAAAACCAAAAACGCCCCACCCCCCCAACCCCACCCCAAAACCTAAAACCCCCTGACCCCCCACCCCCTCCCCAAAACCAAAAATGCCCCACCCCCCCAACCCCACCCCAAAACCTAAAACCCCCTAACCCACCACCCCCTCCCCAAAACCTAAACCCACCACTTACCTTAGTCGAGCCCTTCTCACCTGCGTCGTCCTCCTTCACCAACTCCCTTCTTTGTACCTTAACCACGCATGTTTGTTGTTCAGAACATACGTAGTTAAGGCACAAAATAACGGAGTCGTGGTTAAAAAAAGCATTGTTGCGCTTTCGTTAACCACGACTTTCGTAAAAAAAAAGTCGTAAAAAAGGATGTTTACCCTCTGCTACATGGGTTTTCCATTTTTGTGGAACACTGTATTCCCTGTCATCAGTGCCTTCCTCAGTGGTGTTAGGGATCTGCAAAATCCTATTTCCCAGTCTCGCTCTCTGCATTGATTGACTTTTTACTCTAACGTGAAATTGCATGCCAAGGTGGTAAGGACCTCTGAATTATTTTTTCTCTATTTGGTGCTTCCATTACTCTTTTCAAAGCCTTTGATTTAGTTCCTGTTAATGTTGCTGTATTCTGGAAGAGCATCATTTGTGCCACCTTAGTAATGGAGTGATGCTTACATTCCATCGTCACTCCCTGAAGCAATGTACTCCCCCATTGGATCCATGAATACAAGGGATAAACTGGACATAGAGCAGAAAAATGCGTTTGTCACAAAAACTACCTTCTTTGCCCCTGCTACGTGTGTGTCCTAGCTCCCAGAATCCCTGGATGCTGTACGTTGTTGTCCCAAGCACTCTAAAGTCTCCTGTGGTCTTGCACATTCTTCTTCGTTCCTACACTGTGCAGCTTTTCCATGCTTAAGGATTCGCTCCTTGGAAGACCTGCATGAGGGCACTTGCATTAATCCATCATATAGTTCCCCTCGATCTCTTCCTTTGTAGTATTTATGCGAATGATTTGCTTCTGAGCCTGTTTGACAAGTTGACACATTTACTTTGGAGCTCTTGAAATTAAAATCGTGGTTGTTGTATAATCATGTTGTGATCGGCAGGTTAATACAGCGTTAACCACCCTTCCCCTGGCATTGTGGTGCAGTCTCAATGCAGGTGCACTTGTGGAAGTCCTTCCGTTAATTACGCCTGATGTCAGTGGGTACTTGACTGTGTGAGCTTAGTGGAGAGTATATTCAATGTTTATAAGTGGATTGTGCAGATTAGTGTGAAGATAAATTGTGTCTGATCCAGGGAGATATCTGTAGAGTTTTATTTGTATGTGTGGGTGTGCTGAAGGACTTTTTAATTTTCTTCTGTAGAGGGTGACTGAGTGTTGATTGCTCGGCTGGGGTGAGGTGTTGTCTATCTTTGCAGGGCAACCCAGTCAGAAAGATGTGATGCAATGTTTGAGCTCATCAGGGTGTGGTGTGTTTGTGCTAAACTCACCTGAGTGGTTCTACGATACTCATTATTGTGGTGACTAACAGAGCTGTTGATTTGGCAGCGGTTTTCCATCTATATGGCTTTAATACTCTGAAAAGGTTCTGTCTAATGTCTGCTACCTCATCACGAGAGTGCTGGTTTGTCATCCGAGTCAGAGTTGATTTCTTTCCATAGACCCAGGTGAATGGCTGCCATAGAAATGAGAGCTACTCAGCCCGGAGCTGGTGTGGCGGGTGACAGATGCTGTTCTGTACCTTAAATTGAAGTCTATCCCCTGCATTCACATCCTCCTCTTGTGCATCTATGTTACTGGGCTAACCACTTTTTTCTATGATTTCAGTCTCCTGCCAGATTCAGTGCAAGTCCTACCTCTGAACTTCGCCTCTCTCTGCTTCGGTGATCTCTGAGGAAAGCATGGGGTCCCAGCTACCACTCCAAACAAAGAGCTCCAGTGCCCATGTACCCACCGCCTCTCCTCTTCAATGCCTCAGTACCACGCCGAACCCTCCTTTTGTTGCACCATAAATGGAAGCTCTCTGGGAACCTCATCCTCTCAATTCCTGTCTAGTAACTAAGCCAACTTCTGCACAGTTTCCATCACCACGCTCTATCGTCCCACCTCACATCTCTGCTCCCGATCTTGTATCTGAAAAACATCCCTTTTATCCTCTCTTTGCATTCCTCTCCCCAGCTTCCTCTCATTCACTGGTGCTTTGCTAAATGTACCCTATATTGACATATTAAGCATGACTAGAGGCGGTGGGGTGCACCTCCATTAAATTAAGCTGCACCAGCACCCTCTCCTTCCCTGCCTATCCGGAGTCACTCGCTCAAAAAAATGGTAGGCTCAACGGGGCTGCTGCTGGTGGAAGCCACAAAGGCTTCCTGTGAAGGCAGCTCAAAAATGGCAGCGTTGGAAACTTCAGACCCTCTCCATGTCCATGTCTAAAGTCTGTCTTCTGGGTGCTAAAAAACAACAACCAGGAACCTAACAGTCAATCAGCCCCTTTGCACTGGACGGATGTCACGATGTTTCAGGCTACCCACCTGCAACCTTGAGGGGGTCAGTGGCAGTGCTTAATTTGTGCTTGTTGTTTCCGGTGCTGAGCACCGTCAATTATTTTTGAGGGCAGGAGCTTATTCTTCTGCCTCAAGCATTTGCTGCGAGCAAAGGACACATATGGGAAAGACGGAAGAACGGAAAAACTAAAAAGCGTCACAAAGGGAGAAAGCAGAAAGCTGCAAGAGTGAGCTGAAGGGGCAGGGAGTGGCTTTATATGGATTTAAGAGGCCAGAGATGGCTTGAGAATTAGGCCGCCTCAGTATTCCGTACTCGCACATTTAATTGCGGCAGCAGTGTGTTTGAGAGGAGGATTCTGAGCACCGGCACGTTTTTATTTACAAATTAAGCACTGGTCAGTGGGATACTAGTTTTCCCTGGTCGATGCACCACGATCACCCTGAACTAGGTGTCCTCCCCGACAATCGGGGCCTTTTAAGTTGATATTTTATAATGACTAAATCAGCCAGTGAGTAAAAAGTAGAAAGGTGAGTATCAGAATGCACAGAGCAGAGCCATGTTGGTCAGGTTGCGCGCCCCCTCATAGGCCAGCCCCAAGACTGGAGATTACATAGTGCAGTTATCACTGATGTCATGAGTGGAACGATTTTTCTTTTTAAAGTAATCCCTTAGGACAATTAGTTCGATTGAATGACTACTATGTAACTCCGTGAAGAGACAAACTATTTCCATACTCAAATGTTAACTAGAAAGCGCTGCTGAAGTGTACGGATTATCCTGATGACATATACACACTGCATCAAGAATCGCTACAATGCTGTCTTCCTAATCACCTCAGCTCCTTCCTCCCTACAAGCTCACAGACCACCCCCCCACCTGCTGATCGCCCTATCTGAGCCTCAATAACCATCCCTTAGACCAAACAACTTGCAGCTGTCGCTGAAAGGCTTCCAAGACAACAACCTCTCTCCATGCTGCACCTTTCCTCTGTGGGCCCTCATACCAACCTGCACCATCAACCGACCAGTCGCTTGCATGACTTAGACTCCAGGGCCCATACTTATACTTTTTTTAGCGCCGCATTTGCGGCGCTTTTTGAGGCAAAAACGGTGCAAACTTACAAAAGACAGTTGTATTTTGCAAGTTTGCGCCATTTTTGCGTAAAAAAATTACACAAATGCAGCGCTAAAAAAGTATAAATATGGGCCTGTAGTTTGTAAGTTTGCACTCCTATTGCGTCAAAAAGTGGTGCAAATGTGGCACTAAAAAAGTATAAATATGGGCCCAGATGTCTTGACGTCAAAGTCTCCCATCTATCAGTCACACAGGGAGAGAACCAGGGGTATATTTCCCTATTAGGCCATGCAGCCAACCCCCATGGAGGCAACCCTGCCGGCAGCAATTCCTGAAGCCTGAACAAGACGTGATACGGATGACTCCCGCGTTACCATCATTACCAAGGCTGTGGTAAGAGATGAGCCTCCTTAGTTTCTTGCCTCCACCACATACAAAGAAGCCTGAGTAGCATATGGATTGCTTCATCTCGGATGGCCTTGTAGGATGATCTGTGGAGCCCCAAAGGCAGGCGTTCAGCACAATTATTTCACAACAAGACAAAAAGGATGAATCCAGAGTAAAAGTCACACTTCGAATCAGTAGAGGCTTCTAGTGTTGACCAGAAAAAAAGAACCAGGGCATGTGAGATTGTGGCACACCCAGGGTGCCAGAGAACTGTAGCAAAATAACAACTCCACCCCTTAAGGTCCATCCACATATTTTGAGGCAAAACAGTTATGCAGGAGGCACTGTTTCAATGCTACATGGAAGCATCCCCATCCCAGCATTTCCCCATTCCTAGTGACACTACAAAGAGGCATTCAACCATCAGTGTTATTTCATCTCTGCTGGGCCAGCCCTGTGAGCTCGGTTTCGATGTAATGACTATACACCAGTGCTTAATTTGTGCTTGTTGTTTCCAGTGCTGAGCACCGGCACTTATTTTTGAGGGCCGGCGCTTATTATTCTGACCTATGCATTTGCTGCGAGCAAAAGACACATATGGGAAAGACAGAGGAAGAGAAAAACAAAAAAGCGTCATAACGGGAGAAAGCAGAAAGCTGCAGGAGTGAGCTAAAGAGGCAGGGAGTGGCTGTAAATGGACAAAAGAGGCCCGAGATACTATAGGATTAAGCGGCCTCAGTGTTCCGTGTTCGCACATTTAATTTCAGCAGCCGCGTGTTTAAGAGGAGGGCTTTGAGCACCGGCACGTTTTATTTACAAATTAAGCACTGCTACACTATCAGTATTTAGCCATGGCACCTGCTCCACCCCTCCCCTACTGCAAGACACATTATCGGCCCCTTCTCTCCACCAGTACCATGAGGCCTATCCAGTCTACCCACCAAATACTTTGCTAGTCAGTACCACACTGGATGTCCCATCCCCTGAGTCACCTGCTGGCAAGTCCATTAGTGACAGCCTTCCTCCTGGTTTAGCATGTCTGCTGCCATCAGAGTCAGTCTCTCCCATTCCAGATGGGCTTGCTCTTTCAAGCTCAGTTTACTTCATCGTAGATTTGCTTGCAGTTAACAATGGTCTTTGATGGGATGAACTGTAGAACACCAGCCTATTTAGGCCTGCATTTATACTTTTTGGTACAAAACTGCGGGAATGCAGTTTTGCACCAAAAAGTATAGTGCCGGCTTGCTGCATTCCTGAGCGCCAGCCAGGCGCCAAATTATTGGAATGGAGCAAGCCGGCACTCAGCTTGGGCTAACGTCTTAAAAAACAGATGCTAGCCGGGTAGGCGTGGTGGTAGGGAAGGAGGGGTTTGTGTGTCAAAAAATGACGCTAGCCTAGTTTGAGGCAAAGAAATGCCTCTAACCAGACTAAAGCCATTTCCTGACGCACAACCACTATAAACATGACTCCTATCTTAGGAAAGACAGGAGTCATGCCCACTACCCCAATGGCCAGCACAGGGGGCAAGTGTCCCCTGTGCATGGCCATTGCACCCTGTGCCATGCAGGGGGTCCATGTTAGGGCCACCGATGGCAAACAAAAAGATTTAAAAAATACTTATCTGGACTTTCCTGGGATGGGGTCCCCCATCCTCTGGTGTCCCTCTGGTGGGGGTGTTCCTGGAGCTTGGGGAGGGCACCTGTGGACCCATTCCATAGTGTTTAAGCATGACAATGGGTCCGCAGGCCCCCTAACGGCTGGTCTGACTCAGGTGTTAAATAATGGTGCTAAGGAAGCTTAGTACCATTATTTAGCCCTTCCTCCCACCCGTGCGTCATGTTAGCACAGGGGATAAATATGGGGCGATGGGGATAGCACCATTTTTTGGATGGGAACGCCTACCTTGCATCTCATTGACGCAAGGTAGGTTCACTCATCCACAAAATGGTGCAAACTCCTATATTTTGACATGAGACGTGTCTAACGTCAAAATATAAATATGGAGTTAAGTTTGCACCGAATATGCAAGAAAAAAAATGATGCAAATTTGGTGCATAAGGAGTATAAATATGGGCCTTAGTACTGAAAAAATATCTGAAGGCCTTTCTGAGCCAGTCAGAGGTTTGAGAGATGTGTCAGTGCAGGGCGCAGCTAGTAGTTGCGAGGCCATAATAAGTCCACAGCATGACTCTGACTTTTCAGGGTACATTCAGGAGTAGACATGGGAACACAAAATGCACTAAGGCCCATATTTATACTTTTTTGCGCCGCATTTGCGTAATTTTGTGATGCAAAAGTGGCGCAAACTTACAAAATACAATAGTATTTTGTAAGTTTGCGCCGCTTTTGCGTTAAAAAACGGCGCAAATGCAGCGCTAAAAGAGTATAAATATGGGCCTAAGTTTCCCTGTCACTTAACACACTTCATTCCTTCTCAAGACATTTTTACGGGGAACAGCACAGGTGAGCTCAGGTGAGCATACCACAAATATGGTGATTTTGAAACAAGACATTGTTTGCACACCTTCTCTAGCAGAGCGCAGATATGTTCAACATCACATACTGAGGAGGCTGCATGTGCACTCTCACCACAACAAAGACACCTTAAGTTGTAGAACACAATATAGAAAATAAGACACCAGTACTAGCTGGAGTTGGCACAAGATCTGAGAGTCAGGGCAGCAGCTGTGCTTGTAAACGACTCTGTGTGCCACACTGCTGGCGGCCCTGTGCCCAGGGCATTCCAGAGACACAGCTCACTCTTCTCTAGAGTTTGTGAGCATCTCTCAGGGAAGGACACTTGATAATTGAAGACCCTTGAAGAACCAGGACAGATTCGTTGATGGGCTGTTTACTTTCTGAAAATGATGTTTCCTCGAGTACAAAGCCCTCAACATGTTTCAACAACAGCCATGATTTTTCTCAAGAAGAATAACCTGCCAAACCACTGTACAACAAAGCTCACAATGTAAGGTAACTGTTCCCATGTGTAATTATGAAGGATAATTATTTGTGGATAATATAAACAGATAATTAATGCAAAAACAAATACAAAAGAAGAAAGATCAACACCAGTGTTTTTATACAACCAATCTAGTCATTATTCATTGACCTCCCAAGGGTCACATCAACAGATTCACAGTATTTTTACTAGCAGAAATCATAAAAACAAAGACTGCATGTATTAATCCTTTGCTAAAAGAAATGTGCTGCATCTACTATTGCAGCCTACGGCCACAATGCTGCTGTGAGGACAGATAAGATAATAAGCCATAAAATGGCAGCCATGCGTTATGCTAAAAAAACCTTAAAATTATAGACAATCTTTAAGTGGGACCGAAATAGGGTGAAATAGCTAAATCCTCATCTTCATTAGAGTCAGAGGGATTATGTGATCCAGCCTCATCAGTTCATTCCCACTGTTTATTCATTAGCTTTGCGATTCTATTAACGTATCTGAACTGACATGGAAAATGTGTATCCTGTATTATCTGAAAGTGTCAATGTCCTCTTTGCAACAAGCAAAGTTCTTACCAGTTAGGCCAAACTTTATAGATCTTAAATCTCTATGGTTGTTGAGATAGCGAACATTGATTGACAACATGATCATTACACTTGTAGATGTTATCTTCTGCATTGAGTTGGAGGACACCTCAAGTTCAGGGTAACAGCATATTCATTGCGTGGCCACAATACACATAAATAGCCCTGCCAAACAAACTGTTTTCCTCCATATATTCCCAGAAGCCCTTGCCTTACTCTTTACATCTCAATACAACTAGTGCTGCATCAGTGCACTGATGCACAAACCTTCAGAAGACAGTCAGATTTAGAGTTTGGGATATACCATTCACCGTATTATGATCCCCATCGGCTCTACTGGGATCGTAATACGGCTGACGGGATATCTGCAATGTTTCTGATGGAGTAACCCCCTCTGCCAAACTTTAAATCAGACCCAAGGTCTTGACTGCACCTTGATCTGATACAAGGATGCATCTCCTGCCTGTGTTAGAGATCACTGGTGTAAGGCATTGTACAGACCCATGCCCCTTACATGGCAAGCATCGTTGGTAGACTGGCCTATGTGGAAGGACTTTGGTGTCATGAGTGAGAATGGGAAGTGTACTCTGAACGTGATGCAGCAAACCTGGACCTACACTTAAGCACGGCATGAAGCAGAGAGACGTGTGATGAACAGAGTTGCATTTGGATACACCTACCACAGTTACGGGATAAAACTGTCATCTTCTAACAACTGGGTATGTTGTTTATTTGAGCAGGGCGGAGAAGGGCAGACTTCATGGCCGTAGCAGGCCCAAATAAGGAAGGCAACACAGGAAGATGGCCTTAACTTCTCTGCCATTTACCTGGAGGCCAGGAAGGGATTCCTGGGAGGGGAGGTTAAGTATAAAGTCTAAGATGGACACATGACATTCAATCAGCTTTGCTTTGCCTCTGAGGCTAGGAGTAGGAGGTACGAGTGGGCAGAGGAAAGTGGGAAAACCTAAAATGAAAATGAAGAAAAAAGTAGAGCAAAAGAGCTAAAATAATGCGTGAACATGAGTGATGAAATGAGCACAGAACGGTCTTGGATCAGAATCAGGGCTTATATTTTACAGAAGCACACTTCTGCAACTCATTACCAGTAGAAATATGATTTTAAAAGGCAGTCAAAACATCCCTCTGGACGTGGGTTACCCTTTGTGCCTTAGACGGGGGCCTTGGTGCAAAGAATGTGTGCTGAAATGAGGGTCAGGAGGTGCTTAGCACGTCCTTCTTCAGCACTTTGGAGTGGACGTGCTGTGCTGGATATTTCGCAATGTGGGTGTGAGAGCAACTACACTTTCATCATACCATTTTATTCGACAGGCAAAACAGGACAGCCACGTGATATGTAAGCAATCGAGATGGCGGGAACACTATTTTCTTAAGAGTAAACACGCCGGGTGAGCGTCTTAAAGGTACTGTGTCCATAAGTATAAAACCATACACGTTCTAAACTGTATTTACCTTTGATAGACACACATTTAGAAACATTGGCCCATCAGCAAACGTTCAGCTACTAACATCTGTAATGTGCCACTTTTTACCTACAGTAATGTATTCATCATGTCAAACTTTCATTGCCTTTCGAATGGGATCGTGGGTTAAGAAAAATAACTTCAAGATGGCTACTGTGCAGTCACACAGATGTGCAACTGCCATCATGCAAGCACATTAACACGCTGCAGACATTTTGGCATTAGTTTTTTTTTTATAGTTTAATCTTTTCGGCTGGATAAAGACAGGAAATTGGAATGGTCAAATATATTCCCTTTGGATTTAGGGCATGATTTAGTGTTTGGCAGAGGAGTAATTCCTTCACAAACTTGACGGATATTCCGTCTGCCGTATTACTGTTGCCATAGGATATAATGGGATCATAATACGGCGGACAGGGTATCCGTCACATTTGTGACAGAGTAACCCCCTCTGCCAAACTCTAAATTAGGCCCATAGTCTGACCATGTGTGAATGCTGTGAGTAGTAAAATGGATGAGGTTACAAGTAAAGATAATACTAGAGAAACAGTGGTGCTCCTTTGGGTTTCCTCACAAAGGGGGTGATTCTAAGTCTGGCGGGCGGCTCCCCCTCCAAAATACCGCTCCGCGGTCGAAAGACCGCTGAGGGTATTTTGGGTTTTGCACTGGGCTGGCGGGCGACCGCCAAAAGGCCGCCCACCAGCCCAGTGCAAAACACCCTTCCCACGAGGACGCCGGCAGAGTGGGAAGGTGCGGTGTGGGAAGGTGCGACGGGTGCAGTTGCACCCGTCGCGAATTTCAGTGTCTGCAAAGCAGACACTGAAATTCTTTTTGGGGCCCTCTTACGGGGGCCCTGCGACACCCCATACCGCCATCCTGTTCCTGGCGGGAGAACCGCCAGGAACAGGATGGCGGTATGGGGTGTCAGAATCCTCCATGGCGGCGCAGCTTGCTGCGCTGCCATGGAGGATTCATTTGGGCAGCGGAAAACCGGCGGGAGACCGCCAGTTTTCCACTTCTGACCGCGGCCGAACCGCCGCGGTCAGAATGCCCAGCGGGGCACCGCCAGCCTGTTGGCGGTGTCCCCGTCATTTTAGCCCTGGCGGTTTTGGACCGCCAGGGTTAGAATGACCCCCAAAATGTCCTGCATGCCACTTTACAGGCACAAACTCTGTTGACCTCTTTAGATATAGACCCACTAGCACCTCCTATCTGCACATTGCTTCTTATTTGGCTTTACCTCATGCTCTTGGGGGCAAGTACCTTTAAGTCACATTTCCATTTCTCTGCTTTCCCTTCACACAGACTATGATCCACTTGTAATACTGGATCTATTATTGCTGCACGTGTTTGAGGTTGGGGCTCGATATGAGACAGAGCATCTTTGAGGTCATCTTGCAGAGCCAAGTAAAACAGTTAAGGCCCTTTTCCTCAGGAAAATATGACCCGAGAAACAGCCGATTGAAGTGAGTCAAATAAGAGGATATCATGGTTTCCTTGCTCCAGCAGTTGTGACTCCTTTTTACTTGAATTACTCCTCACCCGGGTTGGCTCGTTCTCTCAGGTCCTTTGTTCCCTCTCATGTTGCGCCTTGTTATACACTATCTCTGACCCTTTTGTTGATGTTGACTTTCTCATCCAGTCTCCTCCCTTCCCAGCGTTGCACCAGTCTACGTCTTCGGCTCCTGCACTGGTTTGATGGTACACCAGTGGTCACTTACTGCGTACCATCTTCTTGCACTGGGTAAGTTCCAGTGTGTGGCATTTGTGTCTCGTATTTCCATTCTGTGTGTGTTCCATCCAATAATTTGTTTTTTTTTCACTTGTATATGGAGATCTAACCTTGATAAGTCTGACATGAGATGCTTTGCCTAGGAATGCCTTATTAATTTTGTCTGTATCTTCCAATTACCAACCAGAAGGAGTCTCTCTCTCTCTCTCTTTCTCTCTCTCTCTTTCTCTCTCTCCCTCTCTCTCTCTCTCGGTTCCCTCGGTTTCCTCAACACCTTGTCCCCTTTGCTTGTGTCTCTTGTGCCCTTTTATGAACAATCTCTTATGAATACTAAAAAGAAACTCAATATTAAGAATTATACAAGTGAATAGGACTAAGAACGGCAATTAATCTAATGTTTAATGAGCTATATGTAAGAAATGTATGACTAGAGAGTGATTATATTACTAATTTTGCCTTCTTTTTGGCATTACATATATTTCTGATTCACTTTTCTGCCTCTCATTAACACAAAGCTCATTCCCCAGATACAAGTTTTTTCTTTGAATAGTTGGCCTTCACATTTGTAGTAGAAAACACAAAGAGCCTGATTACGAGCTAAGGCATTATTTTTACCCCTGATAAATAACGATACCACGATGTCCGTTATTTATCAGGTGTGATAGATAACACCTATTACAAGTTCATGTGGAATAACATGCAGATTTTAGTGTTTAACGCACCAAAATCTGCATGATATGGTAAATATCATATGTGTTCCCTTGTTAAAATTCAGCTGGTTTGACCTAAGCAGGTGTTTACACATGGGTCGGAATATTACAAGGAACTCATAGTCTGGTCCTCAATGATGGACTGTTCCATCTGCAGGATCTTCTTCCTGGAGTCCCCTTCCTGACCCACTCTCCCTCTTGCTTGTCACGGTTCACCACGGTGTCACAATAGCAGCTGTATAGTCAAGTGGTGAGTTTCTAGGAGTTGTATTGTGCTACTGCATACGTATCTGGGTCTGACAGTCTGCAGGCATACTTGTGTGCCCACCGGAGCTAATAACATGATTAGTGAAGAGAGTGTGTTATCTGAGAGTATTTCCAAAATGATTTGACCATGGAGGTTGGTGATGAGAAGACCTCTCTTTTTTCCAAAAATAATCAATTTTGCCCTGTTAACCTATGGAAAAAACAAGTCCAGATTATAATGAATTCAACAATTGGTAAAGTGAAGGACATTGAACATCAGGTGGTCTTGAAGAAAGGTGCTTTGCCGCTGGTGCACAAGGTTAGAGATATGCAGTAATGTGTCAGAGATGAGCTAAAAACATTTGGAATAGTTATTTGAGGAAACCATTATTAAGCCAGTAAATGCATCTGAATGGGTCAGTGCTGCGGTGACTGCTAAGAAGAAAGGAAGTAGATATGATTATGTGCAAACCTTCACTCTTTAAATAAGAATATCTTGGGAGAGTTCAATCCCCTCCCCAAGATACAAGAATTGTTAACATTCAATGGTGAAACCAAGTGCTTCACCATGTGATTCACCACAACTGACTTAAGGGCAGCTTATCATCAAGTAACATTAAAGAATGACTCACATTTGTTGATAACATATCACAACCTTTTGTGCATATATGTATTTGTTTTCACCTTTTAGCCTTACCTATGCAGCACACATTTTCCAGAGAGTAATGCACTGTGTGTTTAAGGATATTGCAGGGCACCCTATGGTGACATTTTGATATATGCCAAAAATAGTGTGAAAATAATTGTATTTTGGAAAAGGTTTTGTCTATCCTCAAGAACAATGGGACTGCCATCAGCTGTGACAAGTGTAAGTTCTTTACAAGTTATTTTCGGTGGACTATATAGGTCATAGTTTAAAAGCTAGAAGCATCAAATGCAAAGATCTTATCAGGACTGATGAGGAATCTCTATGTCCAACAGATAAAGGCCAATGAGTCATTCATAGGTCTGAGTGATTAAACCTCTAGGCTTGTTGAGGGTTATACCATGCCTATGGAGCCTTTGAAATGTTGGTTAAAGAAAAAGGAGAAGTTTATTTGGACAGAGAGGGAACAAATCTCCTTTGGTCAGATCAAGGAATTGTCGGGCAATGTACCCACCTTGAAGACTTACATTTCAGGGTATGAGTGCACCATTACCGTTGATGTGTCACGGTTTTCAATGGGCTTACCGTCGAAGTTGAGAAGAGTTGTGGAACGACCCCGGTTCCGGCAGGTTCTGCTCTGGCCGAGGTAGGGGCGACCCCTTCCGGTAGCCACGGTGCTGTTTGACAATAGCAAGCCACTACAGTCCGTGCCCTCCAGAAGGAGTCCCAGAGGAAAAACCCCAGTAGGGTAAAAAACCTCCAACGGGAACTCCCTGAAACAAAAGGAGGACACCAAGGCGTTAGAGTTGAAGATCCGGAGTACAGGAAGACTGGAAACGAAGACAGGTCAGGAAAATACTGGATTCGCAGGAAGAAACCAGTCAGAGCGTGACTACCACCAAGGAGTGTTGCAACGCAATGAACAAGCAGCTGAATTCCCCTTATATACCTCTAGACAGGAAGTAGGAAACAGGAAGTAGAAACACCACCATCTTGGATTGGGTAAAATAGTATAATAGTGAATCAGGTACATGCGTCCAAACAAAGAAAAACAATGCATGCTGGGAAGAGAGGAAGTGGGCAGCATGCTGGGAAAGGAAAAGGCAGGCATAAAAACACCACCATGTGCAAGGGTTCGGCTTTTGCCTGGAGACATTGGTAAGTGGTGAGCAGATGATTAATTCATTGGTACAGGAAGACTTGATGTAAAGCGCACTAAATGCGCTATGCGCGGTCAGGCCTGAAACCCACTCGGGGTCTCAAGCCCTGCCGCGTCTGCCTTTGCGGCAGAACTTAAAGAAAGGGGCGCGGCGAGTGCCGCGACCCCTGACCAGGCCCCCTGAACTCCCCGCGGTTTGCGCGCAAGCCGCGGCTTCTCCGGCGGCCTGTGTGCCAGCCGCGGCCTCTCCCGAGGCTCGCACACAGACCGCGGCATGAAGGGAATGCTGCGCTGCGGCGACCCGAGCCCGCGGCCGCGGCGTGACAGTATGTCCCCCCCCGAGGCCCCAGGTTTGTGAGGGAAGAGTCGAAAAAAGCGACGGACCAAAAGAGGGGCATGAACTGAAGGGGCATCCTCCCAGGAACACTCACTCATAGGGTAACCTTTCCAATGAATAAGATACTGGAGGCGCCCATGGAAAAGCCGAAAGACACAGATTTCCTGGACCTCGTACTCGGGCACATTATCAACCAACAGAGGAGGGGGACAGGAAAATTGTCTGTGAAAAGGATCAGGAAGGTAAGGTTTAAGTTGAGAGACATGGAATACAGGGTGAATCTTCCACGTCCGAGGCAGGCGAAGACGCACAGACACTGGGTTAATCTTTTTGAGAATTAGGAAGGGACCATAAAAGCGGGGTTTGAATTTGTTTTGAGTGAGTCGGAGAGGTAGGAATCTAGAGGAGAGCCAGACTTTATCCTGGACCTGATATTGAGGAGCCGCACAGCGTCTCCTATCTGCTATCCTTTTCATGCGAGACTTAGTGGCCACAAGGTTGGACTGGATAACACGTTGGATACCTCGTAGCTGTCGAACATAGGAGGAGATGGCAGGAAGATTGGAATTATCTCTCAGGGGAGATGGAAAGGCCTTGGGATGGAAACCGTAGGAGCCATAGAAGGGAGAGACCTTCGAGGCGCTGTGTATGGAGTTGTTATAGGAGAATTCTGCAAGCGGTAAATAGGTAGCCCAATTACTCTGCGTAGCATTGCAGAAGCTACGTAAATATTGTTCGAGACCTTGATTGAGTCGTTCCGTCTGTCCATTGGTTTGAGGGTGGAACCCAGATGATAAGGCCACTTTGATTCCCAATGTCTTACAGAATTGATTCCCGAATCGGGAGATATATTGAGGACCCCTATCCGATATAATGACCTGAGGTAATCCATGAAGCCGAAAGATTTCTTGTGTAAAGATTTGACCCAATTCTTTTGCCGTTGGTAACTTTCTTAAGGCCGTGAAGTGAGCCATCTTGGTAAAGGAGTCTACGGTTACCATTATTACGTGATTTCCCATTGAAGAGGGTAATGCGCACATGAAATCTGTGGAGATAGTGTGTCATGGGCCTGGGGGAACTGGTAGTGGGCGGAGTAATCCTACTGGTTTGGTACGGGGTGTCTTGGCTTGAGCACATATAGGACAAGATGATACATATTCCTCAATATCTCTCTTGAGTGTTGGCCACCAGAAGGAGCGAAGCAGAAGTTCTTGAGTAGCTTTCATTCCTCGATGACCCGCAATAGGGGAATCATGGCACATACGTAAGGCTTCAGTCTGTACTATTTTAGTGGGTAAGAATAGGGCCTTATCATGATAATAATAGCCTTGATCTATATGCAGTTGCGGACGCAACTTATTCAGCTCTGTCTCTTCTAGACGGGCATATTCGGACTTGACTTGGTCTAAAAAAGTCTGTACTACCCCAATGATCTTGTTATCGTCAAATAGGTTCTGTACAGTAGAATCGGTGCACTCAGGGTAACGTCGGGACAAGGCATCCGCCAGGATGTTCTGAGAACCAGGGATGTAAGTGATATAGAAGTCATACTGGCTGAAAAAGAAAGCCCATCGAGCCTGCCGGCTATTTTGACACTGAAAGTTTCTTAAGCACTGTAGATTCCTGTGGTCTGTCCGGGCTTCAAAAGGTTCCTTCGAGCCCATCAAAAAGTGTCTCCATTCTGTGCAAACGGTTTTTAAGGCGAGTAATTCACGTTCTAACACGGAATAGTTCCGCTCGGAATCGGATAAAATGTGTGACAGGTAGAATACAGGGTGTTCTAAATCATCATCGTCTTGTCTTTGCAATAAGGCAGCCCCAATGGCTCTTTCTGAGGCGTCTGCGACAACAATGAATTGTTTGCTGGTGTCTGGGTGTCGTAGAATAGGGGCTTGAATAAAGGCTTTCTTTAAATCCTGAAAGGCTAACTCTGCCTCTTGTGTCAAACAAAAGCCCTTCTTTAGATGTTCTTTTTTAAGGGTTTGTGTAATGTAGCTGGTTCTCTGGGCAAAGTCTGCTATGAATTGTCGATAGAAGTTGGCTAATCCCAAAAAACACTGAGTCTCCTTGATGGAAGAAGGAGATGGCCAATTCAATATAGCATGCACCTTGTCTGAATCCATGGCGACTCCAGTTTGGTTAATGCAATATCCCAAGTATTTTACTTCCGTCTGATCAAACTCGCACTTTTCAGGTTTGCAGAATAAATGGTGTTGTCGGAGTCTCTCTAAAACTTGGCGAACATGCGTAGAGTGTTCCTCTGGATGAACAGAAAAGATTAAAATGTCGTCAAGATACACCACCACTGTTTGTTGCATACGATCAGAGAAGATAGAATCCATGAACCTTTGAAAAATGGAAGGGGCGTTGGTGAGTCCGAATGGCATTACTCTATATTCGAAGTGACCAAAGGGTGTTCTAAAAGCAGTCTTCCACTCATCACCCTTTTTCATTCTTAGAAGATGGTAGGCTCCTCGGAGATCCAGCTTGGTGAATCTCTTTGCCCCTCTGACTGCTTCTAGGATGTCCTTTATGAGGGGTAACGGGTACCGATCTTTAATAGTGATCTTGTTTAATCCTCTGAAATCAATACAGGGACGCAAATCTTTAGTTTTCTTCGGCACAAAGAAAAGAGGAGCCCCTGCAGGTCAAGAAGAGGGAGCAATCAACCCGCTTTGTAGGTTCTCATCAAGGTATTCTTTAAGAATCTGCTTCTCCGGTTCTGTGAGAGAGTACATTCGCCCGAAAGGAACCACTGTATCTGGTTCTAAAGGGATGGCGCAATCGTATTCTCTATGGGGTGGTAGTTCAGGTTTTTCTGGCTTCTGGAATACATCGGCATATTCCTGATAATGCCTGGGAACTCCCTGTAGGACGTTAATAGAGCATCCCACCTTAGGGGGTGCTGCTAAGAGACTTTTTGGAGACCAATAATCCCCTGCGGGATAGCAGTGGTGTTGGCAAAAGTGAGAGGATAAGGAAATAGTTCTTGTTTCCCAGTTGATGTAAGGGTTGTGCCGTGTGAGCCATGGAATTCCCAGGATCATGACGTGGTTTGGTGATGAAATTAAATCAAACGAAAGATTTTCTTGGTGTTTCCCAAACTGTAGACAGAAGGTAGGGGTGGTATATTGTACGGGTCCTGAGGCCAAGAGTGATCCATCCACTGTGTGTACCTGTTCTGGTACTTCCTTAGGTATTTGTGCTATCTGTCGTTTTTTGGCCCAGGCTTCATCTAAATAGATGCCACTGGCTCCGCATTCCAATAAGGCCAAGGTTCTTCCTTCCCGGCCATCAGTTAAATGAAGGATAACTGGTAAAAGAAAAAGAGCAGTTCCTTCCTCCCTGGAAGAACAAATGGAAGGTATTTCACGATATCCCGTCCTCACCCTTCTCACTGAGGACGGGAGTTGGCGTTTCCCAAGGGTTTGGTTGGACGAATGGGGCAGGTGTGAATTAGGTGACCAGCTGTACCACAATATAGACAAAGCCCCTTCCTTCGTCTATGTTCTCTTCCACTAGCTGATAAAGGTCCTCGAGCCGTGTCAATTTGCATTGGCTCTTCCTCGGTATTCCCCTTAGGTTCAGGACGGACTTCCTCGGTACGATGAGAGAAGGTGCGAGACGTCACTGAGTGAGATGGCAAACGACTCTTCTTTTTCTCCATTCTTCGTTCGTTCAACCGATATTCTATCGTCAGAGTCTGATCCATCAATCCTTTAAGGTTCTCTATTCTAGCAGAGTGCACCAGTTCGTCCTTAATGTCCTCTCTGAGACCTCTACGGAACAGTGTCACCAAGGTACGTTCCACCCAGGATGTTTCTGCTGCTAATTGTCTGAAACGGGTGATGTATTGTAATACATCTTGATTCCCTTGTTGGATTTCGCAAAGAGCTTCTTCTGGAGATGCCTCGAGTCCAGGGCGTTCAAACATCTGTTTAAAAGTAGTGATAAAGGTGGAATAATTAGATAGGCAAGGATCATTTCTTGTCACTAAAGGAGTGGGCCAAGCCAATGCTGGCCCCGATAAGGCGCTAATCAAATACCCCACCTTGGTCTTGTCTTGTACAAATTGCGAGGGGCGAAAGGCAAAATAAACCGTCAAGGCATCCAGGAATTCTTTTAATCTGTTAGGATCCCCGGAGAAACGAGGTGTAGTGGCAGCTACTGAGGGTACATCTGTGGTCCTGGATGCAAAGGCTTGTCGATAGACGGTATTTTCAGTACATAGCTGTTGGAGTTCTTGAGCCTGTTGTTGTATCGTCATAAGCAGGGTCTGGCTCGTAGGTTCCGTATTTGCCACTGGATTATCCATGGTTCCGGACTGCAACTGGATTTGTGGGCGTTGCAATCTGTCACGGTTTTCAATGGGCTTACCGTCGAAGTTGAGAAGAGTTGGGGAACGACCCCGGTTCCGGCAGGTTCTGCTCTGGCCGAGGTAGGGGCGACCCCTTCCGGTAGCCACGGTGCTGTTTGACAATAGCAAGCCACTACAGTCCGTGCCCTCCAGAAGGAGTCCCAGAGGAAAAACCCCAGTAGGGTAAAAAACCTCCAACGGGAACTCCCTGAAACAAAAGGAGGACACCAAGGCGTTAGAGTTGAAGATCCGGAGTACAGGAAGACTGGAAACGAAGACAGGTCAGGAAAATACTGGATTCGCAGGAAGAAACCAGTCAGAGCGTGACTACCACCAAGGAGTGTTGCAACGCAATGAACAAGCAGCTGAATTCCCCTTATATACCTCTAGGCAGGAAGTAGGAAACAGGAAGTAGAAACACCACCATCTTGGATTGGGGAAAAGAGTATAATAGTGAATCAGGTACATGCGTCCAAACAAAGAAAAACAATGCATGCTGGGAAGAGAGGAAGTGGGCAGCATGCTGGGAAAGGAAAAGGCAGGCATAAAAACACCACCATGTGCAAGGGTTCGGCTTTTGCCTGGAGACATTGGTAAGTGGTGAGCAGATGATTAATTCATTGGTACAGGAAGACTTGATGTAAAGCGCACTAAATGCGCTATGCGCGGTCAGGCCTGAAACCCACTCGGGGTCTCAAGCCCTGCCGCGTCTGCCTTTGCGGCAGAACTTAAAGAAAGGGGCGCGGCGAGTGCCGCGACCCCTGACCAGGCCCCCTGAACTCCCTGCGGTTTGCGCGCAAGCCGCGGCTTCTCCCGCGGCCTGTGTGCCAGCCGCGGCCTCTCCCGAGGCTCGCACACAGACCGCGGCATGAAGGGAATGCCGCGCTGCGGCGACCCCAACCCGCGGCCGACTTAGGAGCCGCGGCGGCCGCGGCGTGACATGATGTGAGTTTAGTTGGCGTTGCTGCTATTCTTTACCAGTGTGGGGCAGATGATAAGAACACAATAGCTTTTACTTCGTGCATTCTTAGAGATACTGATGACGCTGAAATGAAGGTTTTACATTTATTAGCCCATAAACGTAGTGCTGCAATAATCAAGTGTGACTTTAACCGAACTAATAAAGATTGTACGGGGACAAAATGTGCCCTTAGAGTAGTTCGCCAACATTTAGAAGCGTGCTTTATATAACGTGATGTATTAGAATTGTACGAATCTGACATAATCGTAAACGTGTACTACGATTTGCTTGTTTGAAATGTTTTAGCTTAGCATAACTTTAGTGCAGGCTTCGGCCTAGTTGCCTTGTCTCACGATTTGGATGCTCGTATTTTTCCAATGTGCTAATAAACGTGTATTTCTGCTTGAAGCTGTACTTTTCCACTGAGATCGTTCACATGCTTATCTTAAGGTTTCGTGCCAGCCTGGCATCTTCTTCTTTGCTCCAAGGTCAATCTGCAGGTGCGGACAATGGAAGCTCTGAAAGTGAGTTAATTGGTATAAAATGTTGCAACTTACGTAACCGTCTCCAAGGATAATGTATGCCTAGTAGAAGCTTGAGAACTGTTGTTTTTGATTGGACAATTTGAAGCCAACCTATGAACCCTCCAATGGAAGACCCTACTGGATTTGAACTGTTGTCTATTTAAACCAGGTGCACGAGAGGAAAGCAGCCATTATTGCCGTTACCAGCCATTGGCCATTATTGGACATTACCAGCCATTACCCGCCATTTGCAGGACTTTGCAGCTATTATGGCCCACCTTGCTGCGACGCCATTTTGAAAGAGACTCTGATGCTTTCTCTAATCGAGAGAAAGAGACTTTAGGTAATTCTCGCCTTAGAGACTTTAACTTTGATCTGTCCCTTTGCATGAAGTAATAGTTTTGTCCCTTTGCCGCTGAGAGGCAATTGCCCCGTCCACCCCTGCCCCTTTACCCCGTCCCATGCTGATCGAGAAACGGTACCTGTGAGACGAAGACTTCCTTGAATGCTGATTGAAATTGGTAAATATGAAAGGAAATTGTACAATTGCATTGTGTTTCTTTTAGGTAACCAACTGCTGATTTTTTGATAAGAGCCCTAGCTAGGAGTTTTCCAAATTAATGTTGCTAAATTGTTTTTGCATGAAGTCCCACATGCCGATGCTAATTTGAGGTTAGATGAGGATTCCTTTTGTTGCACGATGCAATTTGAGACCTTGTTATGCTGACTAAATGTATGCAATTAGCTCATTACAGATTATAGTTTTAGTAGTTTGCGTTGCCATTATCGAAGGCATTGTTATTCAAATGCTGCATAGATTGCATCTTTTCCGCCGTTATGGACAGCTATTAATGTTCATTTACATATATCATTTGGTGTTGAGACACATCTATATTGTGCTAGCTTTGTTAATATAGGGAAATAAATTCATTAACTTTGAATAAACTGGTGTGGTTATTCATGACCGAAAGGTCATGGTCCGCCGAAATGTATTCTGGATTAATTGTTAAGTGTTATGTTGATCAGGGCATTGCTTATGTTCGTTATTGATTATTGATTTGATTAAATTGATTGATCTCGGGTGAAGAGAGTCCCACTTAGCCAAAAGATTCATCGGCCTAAAAGAGCGTCCAAGTACAGGTAAACTATTAGTACGGAACGCTCTATAAGTAGATGGTAGCAGAGGACGGTTCAGACTTTTAGGACCCCACGCGAGACATACATGGTGTCGAATTAAACGGTTTAGACTTTTGGGACCCCACTCGAGACGTACATGGTGTTGAATTAACGGTTTCGACTTTTGAGATCCCACTCGAGAAGTTGAATTAGATTTTTTTTCTTGGGTAAAACAGATTGACAGAATGATGATGGGCTAAGTCCACCGCGACTTTCCCGGGATCTCGGAGCTTGCGAATGGAAAGAATGGAGGTGTGAGATCGGCGTTGGTGATACTAGTGACGGTATGAGTGAAGTTAGGATTTTGCGCTTGCACAGCTTATTGCCGCAGATTGTGTGAAAAGGTTGCGAGGATTTTAGAGAATAGCGGAGGTGCGACTCCGAGTGTAGAAGTAGGGAAGTCGTCGAACTTCATAGAAATAGCAGAGGTGCGACTCCGAGTGTGAGAGTAGGGAAGTCGTCGAACTTCACGTGTATGTGGCGCTTTGTGCAGAAAAAGGTCCACGTGGTTGTTGTTGTTGAGACGGGCCCTGCGAGGTCAAGAGACTCCGGAGTATGTTGAAAAGTGTATGAGACACTTGTTTTATGTTGTGGTCTGGTCGGTTTAGTAGGTTGACCGGGCGTGGTCAACGAGTCAGTACGTGTGTTAAGGGAGTGAAAGAAACTTCGACTTCGGGCTTTGACAAAATTCTAAGTGCACTAGAATAGATCACTGACAAGTTGAGAGCAGAGTCTGCGGGTCAGATTTGCTTGCGAAAGTGGGGACCGAGAAAGATGGAATAACTGCCGAGGCTAGTGAAAAATCCCTAAGGTCCTGAAGCGATTGTGTTACCCTTTCCTGTAGTAAACCGACAGATCTGTTTTATTATTATTTGGTTGCTCGCGATACATGCTAGAAGTTGTTACGAGAGGAGCTGAGTGAAGGAGGACTAGCCGCGAGGCTTTGTCAGCCGCAGTGTGTGAGTGTGACGTCACTAGGAGCCGCTCTGGGATAGGTTGGTTGCAGAGAAGGGTCGCGCACGGATTGGACGCAGTCCGTGGGGCTCGATTGGAAGGGGAAAGGCAGGCGAAGAGTATTCCGGGAATTAAAGTCACTTATTGATTACAAACTTTGTGAAATAAAAGACGAGAAAATGAAATTTTTTAAAGCATTAAAGAGTGCGATGAAGGGGGAGTCTTACATTAAAGCGAGCGTAGGAGAGGAGACGCCACCCGAAGGTACACCAGCTTACATTGTAATGGAGGAAAAAGGGGTAGCTCCGTGCCTTTGGCTAAAGCAATGGCACAAGCTGACAGAGAAACATGGGAGCGTAGCGTTCCCGGTCCATGGGACATTCAATATAAGGATCCTAGAGAATTTGAGATTCGCGATGTACGACATGAAGGTACCTCCAAGGCCAGCACAGTTTGAGGCTCAACCGATTTGGGAACTGATGGCTAGACAGCAACAGCAAAATAAGTTCGAGACCAGGATAAGAAAGGTAGAAAAGACACTAGCGGACGCTAGGTGGGATAATGCACAGAAGGTGTGGAGATCAGATGTATTGCAGGGGATAAAACTGTTTCCCGCAATTACTAAGGAAGAAGAGGCGACAGGCAAGAAAGTTACCTGTAAGACAAACAGGAGGTGTTCCAAAGATAGAGAGGACGAGGAAAAGTTGAGAAGAGAAGAGGAGTTAGAGGATGAGGAGTTAATCATGCAGTTGCTGAACGACCGTCCACCACCTTATGCAGAGAGTGGACAAGGTCCAAGCACCAGTTCTGCCCCTCCGGCACCGGTACAGAATAATGAAACTCCGAATTCAGAAACGTCATCGGGATCCAAGGACCCGAGTTTACTGTTCACCCCGCAGATACCGCAGGTTAGGAGAATATATCCAGATGTGCCCATGTTGAAACCAGCAGAAAATTATCAGCCGCAGGTCCCAAGGTACTACAGCAGTGACAACAGTACGGGAATGATTCTAGATCCAACCGTAATGGGAGTACAGAATGGTCACAACCCAACAATGACACAAGCTGAATCAACCCAGTTTTTGATGCCTCAAAAGCAGATGCAGGGGGGAACCGCACATGCTCAGATGACGGGGAGTCAGACGGGCATGCCGGCAATGATGACCCATAGTATGGGAATGAACATGTCTCAGAACATGGGGAATGGACAGAACGCGGATGCGATATCCCTACCCATTACTGTAGGTCCACCGGTACCTTTGTACATTCAGCCTAATTCAGGTATGAGCAGTCAAGGATCAATGGTGCAGAGTGGGATGGAAAGGAGGTGCATACAAAACACTCCAGAGACAACTCCGATAGCGGCTCTGCCAACTGGATCTGGGTCCTTGATGGAGTTTAGTCCCATATGTGCTCAGTCAACAGTGGTGATGTCGAGTCCCCCACTGATGATACCGCTATCATCGAACACTGAAAAGTTGCCGCAACCATCAATGGCAGTCGATGTGAATGCTACACTGATGGGGTTGAATGCGCAACAGCTGACACAGTGGTTCAACAGTCTGAATTCCACACAAAGCTCAGCCAGTGGGAAGGGAGAAGACTATCTGAATAGGGTCAGGTTGAACATGGAAGCACAAGAATTGGTGGAAGGGACTATGGGTGTGAATAGGTTAGAATCCTACTCGGAAGAAGAGCTGAGGTATCTATGTCCCAGGATTACGAGAGAAGTGAACAAGGTACATAGAAGGTTGCAAGAAATAGCAGACAAAAATGGGGTTGAGATAGACAAGACAAAACACTTGAGCAGGAGCTACAGATTGGATTTCGGGACCACAGACTTTGAACACATGAGGTCAGCAGGCATGAAGGCGCACCTTAGAGAATTGCTGCAGAGTGCACAAGTGTGGAGGTGCTTAGACAAATGGGAAAGCAGATGGGTAAAAAGAAAGGAAAAGAGGAAAGACAGTGCCCCAGAGCTCAACGAGAAAAGACCACAGAGTAGTGATGCAATAACAATATTACCAATGAGGGAGACAGCAGGGAGGAAATTAATACATGTACCATGGCACAGAAGCGACATTCAGTCTTTTACAGATGATTTTCCCAAACTGAGAGAGAAACCGATTGAATGGTATCAACAGACTGATAGGTTTGTGAAGCTTGCAAAATGTCTCTGGGAAGACCTGAACACCCTCTTTGAGATTGTGGTTCCGGCAGATTTGTGGGAGGATTGCAAACGAGCTGTAGGTTGGCCGACAAGTGAACCAGAGAGAGACAGGGATACGGGTGCACCATCACCTATGGTGATGAGCTTGTACCATAAGGTGATTGAGCATTTGAAGACGAAGGTTGCCGCGAAAAATGTGGATTGGCAGAAGATTGATCGAACTGCCCAAGAGGCTAAAGAGTCGATTCATAGTTACTATGAGAGGTTGTTGAAGGCGTTCAAGAACTACAGTGGCACGGAAACAATAGAGGCGAAGGACATGCTTCATTTTGTGTTTAGATTTGTGGAAGGGCTGAGACCAGAGATAAGTCAGATGATAAAGTCGCATTTGATTTGTTGGCAGTCGAAACCGATTGATGAGGTGTTGAATTATGCGAAATACTGTAGCGACGAAATTGAAGTGAAACAGAAAAAGTTGAAGGAGAAAGTGATGATGATGCAACTTAAAGCAGCTCAGACAGGTCTGCAAGGTTTGCAAGGGTTGCAAGGGTTCCAACAACAGGTACCGCAACAGCAGCCGCAGTTGCAGGGAAATATGATGTTTCAGCCACAGGCGAGAGGCAGAGGCAGAGGAGGTTTTGGGAATAATGGTCCAGATTTGAACACTGTTGTGACTCCGAATGGTGTGCAGGCATTGAAAAAGGTGATGCCGTGTCACGTGTGCGGAATAGTCGGACATTGGAAACGCGAGTGCCCGATGGTGGTGCAGGAAGGTGCAGGTGTTGGTCAGCAAAACAATGATGTCAATGCATTTCAGACAATGAGGGGACCGAAAATGAGAGGTCCAAACCCAAATTTTCAGACCATAAATGAGCTGCAGGGATTACAGCCCATGCAGCCGCAGCAGATGCAGATGCCCCGTATGCAGATGACGCAAATGCAGCCAATGCAACAGCAGTTTCCCATGGTACCTAATCAGCAAATGCAAATACCTTTGGCACCAATGAGTCAGCAGCAAGTGATGGTTCCTCCACAGGTCTCGGGTCAGGTAATGAATACAAATGGCACTGTACAACAGTTCCCATTACACAGTGAGAATGGAATAAACAATGTATGGGAGAGTGAAAGTTCAGATGAGGAGGGAAATTGTGTGCTTGCAGCATCCTTGGAAGTTGATCAAAAGGGTCCATATGTGGAGGGAAGAGTTATGGGTCATAGTGTTTCATTCTTGGTCGACACAGGGGCCACACGTTCAACTGTTAGGAGCATTGAAGTACCAAATTTGCCACTCTCAGGGAGGACAGTTCAAGTAGTGGGAGTAGCAAACAGGCACCTGACGAACCCAATTACAGATCCAATACCAGTCAGCATTGGTAACTATCAAGGGTTACATAAATTTGTGGTATGTGATTCAAGCCTGATAGCACTGTTAGGGATAGACCTATTGTGCAAATTGGGATGTTCGATTATGTGTTCGAACGATGGAATTAAAATTCAGACGAGCAGTGATGGGGAAGAAGAGGACAGTGTAGAAGGGGATGAGATGGAAACTGTCGATGAAGAGTATCCTCTGATTAACCTTTTCCCGATGATAACCGAAGAAGATATTCCAGCTGAATTACGGGAAACAGTCGGAAAGGAAGTGTGGGATATGACAGGAAAAGAGGTGGGAATGATGAAAGGAGTGGAACCAGTGAAAGTGACTGTAAAACCCAATGTGACCTTTCCCCAGACCCCACAATACCACATGGCACAAGACACCCTCATGAAAGTTGCCCAACTCATTGACGAATTTGTAAAGCAGGGAGTACTGAAAGAAGTGTTAAGCAGTCCATGTAATTCACCAATCATGGGACTAATAAAGCCGAGTGGAAAGGTCCGAATTGTGCAGGACTTGAGGAAAATAAATGACATCATAATTAAATGTTGCCCTGTCGTACCGAATCCAGCTGTGATAATATTTCAAGTCCCTTGCGATGCCGAGTGGTTCTCAGTCATTGACTTGTCACAAGCATTCTTTTCGGTGCCTCTTCATGAGGACAGCCAATTTCTCTTTTGTTTCAAATTCTTAGACAGAGTTTACAGTTGGTGTCGAATTCCTCAAGGGTTTTCTGAGTCACCGTCAATATTCAATCAGATTCTAAAGAAAGACTTGGAAGCGCTAGAATTGCCATTCGAGTCAACCCTAGTACAGTACATCGATGACTTACTGATTGCATCTAAGACCGAAAGTGGCTGCACAGCCGACACCATTGCTCTGTTGAACCATTTGGGAAGGAATGGACACAAGGTGTCTCCTTCAAAGTTGCAGTTCTGTCAGAAGAAAGTGAAATACTTGGGTCACCAGATAGAGAAAGGGTCACGGAGAATAATGAAGGAAAGAATAACGAGTGTACTTCAAATGAGTCCACCAAAGACAAGGAGGGAGGTGAGGAAGTTCTTAAGAATGGTGAGCTACTGTCGTCAGTGGATTCCCAACTTCTCAACTCTAGCAAAGCCTTTACTGAAACTGACCCAGAAGGATGCCTTGGATCAAATTGAGCTGAAAGGAGATGAGATGGATGCTTTTATCGAATTGAAAGAATGCATGTGCAGGGCTCCAGCTTTAGGTATGCCTGATTACACAAAGCCTTTCACATTGTTTTGTCATGAACGTGATGCATGTTCTTTGTCTGTCTTGACTCAAGCCCATGGTGGCATAAACAGACCAGTAGTGTATTTTTCAGCTACTTTGGATCCGGTCGCAGCAGCACTTCCAGGGTGTTTGCGCGCCGTAGCAGCAGTTGGTATCAGCCTCACTCAGAGTGAAGGAATAGTGATGGGACACCCAGTAACAGTCATGGTCCCTCACTCAGTTGAAATACTTTTGACCCGCTCCCGAACGCAACACATGACTGGAGCAAGACTCACAAGGTATGAGACAATAATTCTGGGCTCACCGAATGTGCAGCTGAAAAGGTGCACTACGTTGAATCCAGCAACCTTGCTTCCTGGTGAAAATGCTGAAATTGAGAACGCTGAAGACGTCGAGCATGACTGCCTTCAGGTGACTGAATTTTGCACAAAACCTCGACCTGACATTAAGGATACTAAGCTTGATGAAAATGACCAAATTGTTTTTGTTGATGGTTCATGTCTAAGAGATGGGATGGGAATTTTGAAAGCCGGATATGCTGTATGTACTGTAACAGGTGTCTTGGAAGCGTCCTGGCTTCAATGAGTATATTCTGCACAAGTAGCAGAGCTTGTAGCCCTTACAAGAGCATGCCAATTGTCTACATTGATGAAAGTTACCATTTACACTGATAGTCAGTACGGGTTTGGAATTGTGCACGACTTTGGGCAACTATGGTCACAGAGAGGTTTCCTGACCTCTTCAGGGTCCCCAGTAAAAAACGGGGAGAGAATAAGGGAATTGTTACACGCCATCCAAATGCCAGCCGAAGTTGCAGTGGTAAAGTGTAGTGCTCATACAAAAGGACAGGACTATGTTTCTCTGGGAAATGCATATTCGGATCAAGTCGCAAGATTTTGTGCCTTGAACTGTATATTACTCAGGGATGAATGGAATTCGATAAGTGAACCAGAACTCGAACCAGCCGAAGCATTTGCCTTGAAGGTCGTAGATACAATGGATGAATTAAAAGCATTACAGAATAACGTCAGGGAGGATGAAAGAGATTCCTGGATTAAGTCACAATGTATAAAGAGACCAGATGAGTTATGGGTTTCAAATGAGGGAAAATTTGTTTTGCCAAATGGTCTCTTATCGCAGCTAGCGCGGTTCTATCATGGGCAGGCTCACCTAGGGAGAGATGCCATGATAAGATTGTTCAAAACTGATTGGTTTAACCCCAGATTCCGTCAAGCTGCAGAAGCAGTTTGCCATCGATGTGTCATTTGCCAGCAGATGAACCCAGGGAAGGGAACGGTTGTGAACGCGAGCCACATTGGTAGGGCAAGTGGCCCGTTCAGTAGAATGCAGATGGACTTCATTGAGATGCCTGTGCATGGAGGTCTGAAGTATGTGTTGGTGATTGTGTGCATTTTTAGTCACTGGATTGAAGCATACCCCACACGTAGGAATGACAGCCTTACAGTTGCAAAACTATTGTTGAGGGAGTTAATACCACGTTTCGGATTCCCGATCTCTTTAGAATCAGATAGAGGAAGTCACTTCAATAACGAGGTGATAAAGTTACTTTGCGCAGCGCTGAACATTGAGCAAAAACTGCATTGTAGCTATCGCCCAGAAGCATCAGGACTGGTGGAACAGATGAATGGTACACTGAAATCAAGAATGGCAAAAATATGTGCATCGACAAATTTGAAATGGCCTGACGCGTTGCCTTTGGTGCTAATGTCAATGAGAAACACCCCTGACAGAAAGACTGGATTGTCCCCGCACGAAATTCTCATGGGCAGGGCCATGAGACTTCCTGCAGTTCCCGCAAACGCGCTTTTGAATATTACAGATGATATGGTGTTAGACTACTGCAAAGGTCTGGCTGACGTGGTTCGCTCTTTCTCTCACCAGGTGGAAGCAACCACCTTGCCACCGATCCAAGGTCCAGGACACACACTGAAAGCAGGTGACTGGGTCGTGGTAAAGAAGCACGTGAGGAAGTCGTGTCTGGAACCCCGTTGGAAAGGCCCTTTCCAAGTGATCCTGACGACAACTACCGCTGTGAAGTGTGCGGGAGTTCCCAACTGGATTCACGCCAGTCACACAAAGAAAGTGTTGTGTCCCACAGATGAGGAAGTTGAAGCGCTGAAACTGCCAGTGCCTGATAAAACAGTGCTGAGCGCTGAGACAGAGCAAAACCGAACTGAAAGCGAACAGGCAGAAACAGGAGAGAGAGAAATATTCTCTGAGGACGAAACAACCGACTCACTTGGGGAAGACCAAGGAGAAACCTCAGACAGCGACGAAGCAGCTGAAGGTGACAAAGAGCCTGAAGCAGCTGAGGGTAGCAAAGAGCCTGAAGCAGCTGAAGGTGACAAAGAGCCTGAAGCAGCTGAAAGTGATAAAGAGCCTGACGAAAGTAACGGTGACGAAGGGCTCGAAAGAGGTGAAGAAGCAGGAGAGCCTGATCAGAGGAGGGCTTTCCCAGAAGCAGACGATACAGGAAAAGAAAAAGGGAACCTGATTGATTCCCCAGAAGGAGGGGACAAGGCAGAACAGAACGAAACTGTTCAAGCTTCCATAGAAAAGATCGCAGGTCCATCAAGTGGACACGGTGCAAAGAGGAGACTAAGTATATCACCAATAAAACTAAGAACTAAAGAAAATTTGAACGACGGAGAAAGGCCAAAAGTGAAAGAGAAAAGAAAGGAAGTGTCTGTCGTGGTACCAACCTCAAGTGAAGGAAAAGACTTGGCCAAAGAGGAAAGTACCAGTGAGGCAGAATCGAAAAGAGAAGCAAAATTGAAAAGGAAAAGGATACCAAACAGGAGATATTCCGGTCCAGAATGGGCATATGTAGTCAATGACGATTGGACTGACGAATTTGTATCTCTAAGCCTCGAGAACGAAGAAGAAGAGATACCAATAGAAAAGAAAAGTTTTATGGACACTGTTGATTGAAAGGGTGATAAATGACATTGCTTGCTACAATCTAACGTGATACAAACAACCAGCTGAGACATTGCTAAACCGGATGAGACACTTGCTGAACTGATAAAAGACTGAGTTATTGCCGAATTGAGACAAAATGCTGCTAACCGATAAGTGACTGGCCTCTTGAAGAAAACTGTGTGAACATTGCGCTCGTTCAGCTTTGTAACTGAATTGCTAAATAGTTTCTTTATAGGTGCTTCTAGCTCTCTGATTCTATACAGATCATGGCTACACAAAACAGTAGAGTGAAATATTGTAAATATGCGTGTATAGGCTTGATAATTGCATGTGTACTAATAATAATAGCAATAGTGCTTGCTACACGTGGAAAGGGTGAGAATGAGAAAATTGATGCTTCTACTTTTGCTCCTGTTACTGTCACTGAACTAACCGCATTGAAAAGACTAGAATTAGATGAGAGACACTTGCATGATAAGAAAGAACTTTCGTATAATGTTTTCTATCGCTTGCTAACAGAATATGTTGAGACTATGGATGCGAAAGATTGTTATGTGTGTACACAGATACCGACATCAGTAAAGGAAGGGGTGACTTATCACCACATGCCTCTTACATACGGGATTACATGTAGTATAGTAACTTCTAGATTTTATGGTCAAACTAACATACAGTATTTTTACTCAAATTATGATGTTACCTTTGCATATGTTCCTATAATAGCGCAGCTAAGCCAGATTGCTAAAGATTGGGATGCTAAAATAATGAGGGAATTTTTCGAGCCAATGCAACCTTTTGAAACGGCTCACGCTCATAGGGAAAACCTTACCTGCTCGCTCTCTGCAGTAGAAATAAGCTTTTTAGATCGCACAGATGATAGGAGGGCACAAATGAATGCGAAATTAGAAAAAGAGCTAAGTAAGAGGACTTCAGTAGATCATTATGATTTTGCCGCAATAAAAACACAAGGGAGAATAGCTTTAGATGCTTGGCATGTAGGGAAATTTTGTATATATCGAGGTGAATCTTATTATGATAACATTTTCGTAGGAGCGAGTGAGTGTAAACATACGTTTATCTTTAAGGCCAAATGGACATTCATGATGAACGGACTTGACCCTGTCATACCTGGTGTATATTACATTTGTGGATATAATGCCTATTATCGTCTTCCGAAAGGATGGTGGGGGAGATGTTATTTGGGTATAGTGTTCCCAAAGGTTTATCAGCTGGATGACCTATCGATGATTTCAAAGACATCTGGATCCCATCGTATCCAGAAAAGAGAGACCGCAGCTGCTGTGGTAGGAGATATATTTGGAGCCATGATTCCTTCATTGGGAGTTGTGTTGAATTCCATCAAAATAAGAAAGTTGTCTACTATAGTGGATAACATGTTGACAAAGTTTTCAGGTGCTATAATCCTGATAGATGCTGAACTTGCAGCGGAAAGAGCTATGACTCTTCAAAATAGGCTTGCTTTAGACATTCTTTTAGCAAAGGATGGCGGCGTTTGCAAAATGCTTGGTGCGCGCCACTGTTGTACGTATATTCCAGACAACAGTGTGAAAATTAAAACTATGCTTGCTAATCTTACAAAAGAGAGTGCAGACTTGAAGGAATTGAAAGAACCAGGAGTGTGGGAGAAGGTTGGAAAGGGAATTGCTTCAGTGGGAAATTGGCTTGGTGGCATTTGGAATGGAATATTACTAAAAATAACACAGGGAATATTAATAGTACTGATTTGTATCTTTGGAATTTGGGGAATAAAAAGGGGAATAATAATGATTATGGCAAGAATTAAGAGAAGAAAGGAAGAGAAAATGATGAAAAGAATGGCAGAAGAATACAAAGCAAGAACTAGGGGAACTAAAAGGAAAAGAGAACTGACAGAATTTTAATGGAATAAAATTTGTGGGAATAGTTTTGTGTGATGACAAGTAGTCATCAGAGGAGGGATTGATGACGCTGAAATTAAGGTTTTACATTTATTAGCCCATAAACGTAGTGCTGCAATAATCAAGTGTGACTTTAACCGAACTAATAAAGATTGTACGGGGACAAAATGTGCCCTTAGAGTAGTTCGCCAACATTTAGAAGCGTGCTTTATATAACGTGATGTATTAGAATTGTACGAATCTGACATAATCGTAAACGTGTACTACGATTTGCTTGTTTGAAATGTTTTAGCTTAGCATAACTTTAGTGCAGGCTTCGGCCTAGTTGCCTTGTCTCACGATTTGGATGCTCGTATTTTTCCAATGTGCTAATAAACGTGTATTTCTGCTTGAAGCTGTACTTTTCCACTGAGATCGTTCACATGCTTATCTTAAGGTTTCGTGCCAGCCTGGCATCTTCTTCTTTGCTCCAAGGTCAATCTGCAGGTGCGGACAATGGAAGCTCTGAAAGTGAGTTAATTGGTATAAAATGTTGCAACTTACGTAACCGTCTCCAAGGATAATGTATGCCTAGGTAGAAGCTTGAGAACTGTTGTTTTTGATTGGACAATTTGAAGCCAACCTATGAACCCTCCAATGGAAGACCCTACTGGATTTGAACTGTTGTCTATTTAAACCAGGTGCACGAGAGGAAAGCAGCCATTATTGCCGTTGCCAGCCATTGGCCATTATTGGACATTACCAGCCATTACCCGCCATTTGCAGGACTTTGCAGCTATTATGGCCCACCTTGCTGCGACGCCATTTTGAAAGAGACTCTGATGCTTTCTCTAATCGAGAGAAAGAGACTTTAAGTAATTCTCGCCTTAGAGACTTTAACTTTGATCTGTCCCTTTGCATGAAGTAATAGTTTTGTCCCTTTGCCGCTGAGAGGCAATTGCCCCGTCCACCCCTGCCCCTTTACCCCGTCCCATGCTGATCGAGAAACGGTACCTGTGAGACGAAGACTTCCTTGAATGCTGATTGAAATTGGTAAATATGAAAGGAAATTGTACAATTGCATTGTGTTTCTTTTAGGTAACCAACTGCTGATTTTTTGATAAGAGCCCTAGCTAGGAGTTTTCCAAATTAATGTTGCTAAATTGTTTTTGCATGAAGTCTCACATGCCGATGCTAATTTGAGGTTAGATGAGGATTCCTTTTGTTGCACGATGCAATTTGAGACCTTGTTATGCTGACTAAATGTATGCAATTAGCTCATTACAGATTATAGTTTTAGTAGTTTGCGTTGCCATTATCGAAGGCATTGTTATTCAAATGCTGCATAGATTGCATCTTTTCCGCCGTTATGGACAGCTATTAATGTTCATTTACATATATCATTTGGTGTTGAGACACATCTATATTGTGCTAGCTTTGTTAATATAGGGAAATAAATTAATTAACTTTGAATAAACTGGTGTGGTTATTCATGACCGAAAGGTCATGGTTCGCCGAAATGTATTCTGGATTAATTGTTAAGTGTTATGTTGATCAGGGCATTGCTTATGTTCATTATTGATTATTGATTACATTAAATTGACTGATCTCGGGTGAAGAGAGTCCCACTTGGTCAAAAGATTCATCGGCCTAAAGAGCGTCCAAATACAGGTAAATTATTAGTACGGAACGCTCTATCAATACTGATAGTAGATATAGCACCATTTTTCATAACGTTTTAGCTTGTGCATGGAAAATAAAAAAATGTTAGGCTTATGTTTGGAGTACAGCGTTTACCATATCTACTGACCATACACCTTTTGTATATTTATTGGATGAAAAGGATAAAGGAAATGTTTTATTCAGGCACATTTCTAGATTGCAAGAATATAATTGCCATGTACAGTAAATTGCAGGTGGCTCTAATATGTGTGCAGATTGTTGGTCATTGTTACCCGTTAGTGTGGTGGATGAAGCACTGGATGACGGGTGTGAGAAGAGCATTGCGGTCTTTCTGGAAGTTGTTGCATGTTTCAAGGTGCAGTGAGTGAAGAGGATTGGGAACAATTTAGAGTAGGTGCAGCATGGTTGGCGTAATGTATGACATGTGCAATGGCAATTGCATAGTTTTGGACAAAGATCACCACAAATGATTGTTGAGTCTGGAATTTTATTTAGCTGTAATACTTGGTCCAAATGGAGAGGTTACCCAGTAGATTAGATGAAGTTGCTCATGCAGAACATTGGAGTAGTACCATTATAAAAAAACTTTGTGAGAGTGTTATGCCATTAATTGTGTTTGACCACTGACTTTGTGTTTCACCACTGCGCATATTAGTTGTTCAATGTTCACCAGTAGCACATTACATTTTGTATTCAGTTTAGCTGCCTATTGGCTTTAACGTGGCATTAGACATTACATTCTGTATTCAGTTTAGCTGCCTATTGGCATTATCGTGGAGTTCGACATTGCAGTTCAGACATTGCAGATGAGCTGTGTTTTTCCACGTGGTAGACCAACCTGTGTTTTTCTTATTTCGAATTCTCACCGAGCCCTAGCGTGATAATAGAGTGTATATTTTGTGTTTTTCCCTCTGCTCAACCCTGGGAAAGAGCGAGCTTTGGAGACTTGGCCACTCTCCAACGCTTGTTCTGTTCCAACTCTGATGTCAAGTAGCCAGCATGTTTTGACTATTAGAGGAAAGGGCCTGTTAGCAGGCTTTTTCATTATAAGGGGTGTCCCTGGGCAGCAGCTGGGGAATTTTCCAAGACTTCAGTCAGGAGCGAACGTCAGCTGCCTGACCTCCCGTTTGGGTGGAAAATCTCTTTCTCGCAGTTGAACAGGAGTCATCAACTTGCAGGCATGAGAAAGATGACGAGCAGTGATAGGCCCTATGGTGATGAGTTTTGACTTTTATTCTGTGCTTTGAAGTTATGCTATAATAAAATCACATGTATTTGATGTGTACATTGCAATTGAGAAGTACTTTGATATATTTTCCTTTCATTGCTGTGACTACTTTTAAACGTGTGCTTCCAACCTACTAATCTCATCTCTCAGGAACCTCGTGGTGAAGTAATTATAAATGTATTCTTTAAACTAAGAAGTGCATTCCAGAGAAGTTTTGTCAGCTCGGTCTTAAGATAAAGAAAAGCAAAACATTTTGGCGTGAGTCGTCAGTCTGGGAGTCGAATTAGAGATTGGAGGTGCACGATTTAAAAGTGTAATTGTTTTTGTTGTTTAGAGAATTAAAGAAGCACAGCAGACCATGTTTGAAAATGCATGTGAAGTTAAACTGCCTTATGGTGCTGTGAGAAACATGTTTTCTTGTTTATCAGGACTTTGTGAGTCTTGGCATGAGTGCTTGGATAAAGCAAAAGGGTTTTCATATTTAGAAAATGTGCTTTTTGAAAGAAATGATGTCCCCTTTGTTCTTGACGGAAGGGTTTGGATACTTTTGTCTGCTTACAGAAAAATGCATGAGAAATGTAGGCAGTTAGAACATGAAAATAAGAATTTACGAGAGCAAATTAGCCAGAACAAATTGTTGCAAAATAAAACTGAAATTTATAAAGCTGTTGCAGGAGAATCTGGCTTTTCCCATTCCAGTCATGAGGAGGTTAAACAAGGTGTGGGGCCAGTGTGAGTCTTATGAGCAGAGCGGAGATCTCTGTGTGCAGAGCAGCCCACAGTTTTTGGCAGAAGTTCAAGTGCATTCCTTAAAAGATTACACTGAGCACGAAGTTGAGAATGTTATATTCAGACCGCTTTTGCAAAGTACGATGTGTAAAATTAATTCAGACAAGACAGAGGTACTGTCGCAAAATGTGCAGTTTCTGGGAATTCAGTGGAATCCAGAAAAAAGACAGATGCTGTCACAGGTAAAACAAAAGATTTTAGAGTTTCTTCCTATTTGCACTAAGCAAGAGACACCGAGTTTCATGAGCTTGTTTGATTTTTGGAAACAGTATAGCCCTCATCTGAGTAAAACCTTAACACTTTTGTACAAAGTAACTAGGAAAAAACATGAGTTTGAAGGGAGTGAGAAGCAGCTGCGTGCTTTTGATTTGGCAAATGAAATAATTCAACAGACTTTAGATTTGTGCGCAGTGCAAGAGGGAAACAATGATTTACATGTAAATCAGGAACAGGGGAGGACAAGGGTGCCCCTGGAGCTTTGGATTAGAAAACTATCTGACTTTGTGGAGCGCTGTACTCCTTTTGAAAAACAGCTTTTGACTTGTTATTGGGCTCTATTGAATACTGAGCAAATGACATTAAATGATAATGTAATTCTGAAACCTGAACTACCAATCATGCAGTGGGTGATGAGTTCACCTAAATCTCACAGTAGAGGACAGGCACAAGAGGCTAGTATCACACTTTGGATCTGGTACATACAAAACAGGGCTCGAATCACTGCAGCCCTACATGAACAGGTGTCACAAGCCCCTTTACAGGATGAGGAGAGGGTGCAGGGAGTACCACAGGTAAAAGAGTCACCAGTGAAATTGAGTGCACCATTTGAATTCTTGTCCCCTGAGGATAGAAAGCATGTTTGTTTAACTAATGATTCATTGAAATGCATGAGTACTAAAAGACAATGGAAAGCAGTGTTATACAATCCAGTTACTGAAAAGTTGTTGTCTACCACTGGAGAAGGAAAAAGTAACCAATATACAGAGTTGTACAATGTGTGTCAGACTTTAAAGCAAGAGCTGCTTGAGACGTGTCATTTTTACACTGATTCTTGGTTCACTGCCAATGGATTAGCCGTTTGGTTTTCCACATGGCTTGTACATAACTGGTCCAATTCCCTTGCAGATGTTAAAGAGAAAAGTGCAAAGACAGAAGTGTCAACCCAGAATTCTGACTTGGTGGGGATGGCTAAGTGGGTGCACCAGAAATGTGGACATCTGGGAAAAAAGCCACTTACAGGTGGACAGAGATTAGAGAGATGCACATTCCCTTAGATTTGATAAAAACTGTGATTTTGCAATGTCCTATTTGTCAGCACGCACAACAGAGATCTGTCCCACAAACAGTCAAAGATCAGTTGGAGAGAGGAAAGTTACCAGGACAGATATGGCAAATTGATCAGGTTTTAGGGGGAGTGATTGCTGCAGATTACCAAGTTGAAATCAAAATTATGCTGATTACTAGAAGAGAATCTGATTCATTCATACAGATTGGAGACAGAATTGCCCAACTTGTCATAAGTGCAGTGAATGGAGGTTTGGCAAGGAAGGAGTCTGCCCCAGCTCTTCTGACAGTGGAAGGAAAGGGAAGCTGTGGTGCAGCAGATAAAAACCTCAGTGCTAAAGTGTGGGTTGAATCCCCAGGTGACCCTTCAGAACCTGCAGAAATTATAGCAAAGGGCCCCAATAACGTCCTGCTATTATAAAACCAGGACAGGAAAAATGGGAACATATTCCAGATGACAAATGTTATTTGCAAGAAAAGTCATACTTTTTTTCTTTTGCAGATCCTACCACGACTCGCCACTGACCATGAGTGTGCTGTGTGGTCTTCCTTCGGGTGTTTGCGTGTGGGGTCGGGGGAGGGACTGCATCCCCAACCTGAACCTGATTGATTAAAGTACAAACCCCATGGATCCATTTTGCGCAACTGGCGCCTTCAGTTCAAGTTCTACATGGGATCAATATAAAGTTTGTCAACTTGTTTCATTACATTCTTCCACTGGAACTAAGCAACATTGCCAGTTAACTGTCTGTGTTTTTTTGTGTGGAACCCTGACTTTCACTTATATTCCAGCAAACCTTTCAGGTGGACCATGTACCTTTACATGAGTAGAACTCATGCTACATCAACTTGCTATTTTAGAGACACTATTCAATCAGTTATTATCCCAATCAGAGTATATAAGCTTCAGTCTTTTCATTGTAGATGTATCTGATGTGAAAGGTTATGAGATCAATATGTTAATCCACTTCCATTGCTTTACAGTGATTGTTTTTATCATCCAAATCCGATTTGCTTATAAATTATTTTATTTTTTTAAATAAGAGGAATGGAAACAAAGGCCATTGGTCATAGGGTGGATATGTATGCCATTAATTGTGTTTGACCACTGACTTTGTGTTTCACCACTGCGCATATTAGTTGTTCAATGTTCACCAGTAGCACATTACATTTTGTATTCAGTGTAGCTGCCTATTGGCTTTAACGTGGCATTAGACACTACATTTTGCATTCAGTTTAGCTGCCTATTGGCTTTATCATGGAGTTCGACATTGCAGTTGAGACATTGCAGATGAGCTGTGTTTTTCCACATGGTAGACCAAGCTGTGTTTTTCGTATTTTGAATTCTCACCGAGCCCTAGCGTGATAAGAGAGGGTATATTTTGTGTTTTTCCCTCTGCTCAACCCTGGGAACGAGCGAGCTTTGGAGACTTGGCCACTCTCCAATGCTTGTTCTGTTCCCACTCTGATGTACAGTAGCCAGCATGTTTTGACTATTAGAGGAAAGGGCCTGTTAGCAGGATTTTTCATTATAAGGGGTGTCCCTGGGCAGCAGCTGGGGAATTTTCCAAGACTTCAGTCAGGAGCGGACGTCAGCTGCCTGACCTCGCGTTTGGGTAGAAAATCTCTTTCTCGCAGTTGAACAGGAGTCATCAACTTGCAGGCATGAGAAAGATGATGAGCAGTGATAGGCCCTATGGTGATGAATTTTGACTTTTATTCTTTGCTTTGAAGTTATGCTATAATACAATCACATGTATTTGCTGTGTACATTGCAATTGAGAAGTATTTTGATATATTTTCCTTTCATTGCTGTGACTACTTTTAAACGTGTGCTTCCAACCTACTAATCTTGTCTCTCAGGAACCTCGTGGTGAAGTAATAATGTCTTCTTTAAACTAAGAAGTGCATTCCAGAGAAGTTTTGTCAGCTCGGTCATAAGATAAAGGAAAGCAAAACAGAGAGTCATTTTGATGGCCGGCCATCGATGGGCAGATGGATGATTTAGTGAGTACATGTGAGGAATGTTTGTTATCCAATAAGCACTGGAAGATGAGTGACACACCACTGTTGCCAGTACAGTTTCTGGATGGTGAGTGAGTAAGCGTCAAGAATGTTTGTTATCCAATAACCACTGGAAGATGAGTGATACACAATTGTCACCAGTGTGGTTTCCAGAAAGCACTTGGCACAAAGTGGCTTTGGATTTTGCTGGGCCATTTTCTACATTGCCTCAGAGTAAGTGTATCTTAAATGTTCTGGTGGATTATGTTTAGAAGTGGGTGTATTATTCTTTTGTTGAGTCCATGAATATGGAATATGCTGTGGAATGTTTGGCCAAAATTTGTGTTGGGGTATTCCCAAAGAGTAAGTAACAGACAATGGAGTTCAGTTGAATTTGGGGATAATGGAGATGGGTTAAGGCTTATAGTATCAGCAAATACACTGCCCCTCTTTATGGTCCTCAATGTTATGGTGCTGTGGAAAGGACTAATAGATTATTGAAAGAAGGTATACAGTCTAGCATTATTTGCAGTTTGGATGTAGTGAAAGTTGTGAGAAAGAAGGTTTATAAAGATCATATTAGCCCATGTTCAACAACTGATGTTTCACCTTTTTAGCTTATTGAGGGACATGTTGCCAGAAATGGTTTGGTTCCACATGGGTTAGTCGAAAAGGCACGAGGGTGCTAGTGATTTTGATGTTAATTTGAAGCAGATTAAAAGAGGGGCCATGGTGCATCAAGCTAAAATGAAACAGTGGCATGAAGTGAAACACAGGCTGTAGCCTAAACGTGAGTTTGTCATTTCTTGGGTCATGTTGGTGTAGAGGGGTTTGAGGAGGCATAAGGCTGCTTGCAAGTTTGAAGTGCTTTTCTTGGTGGATAGGGTTGCACACAGTTCGGTGAGGTTGGGAGATGGAAGGTAATCTGATGTTGTTGAGTGGTTTACAAAAAGACTTGTTTGAGAAATGTATACAAACACCCAGTAAACATATTGTGTTATTTACGCATGATGGTGTTGCTGATTGGTAGGTATTTACACTCCTTAGTTGGTTGACAGATTGCTAATGAAGTAGTGTTTCCGGTTAAACCGTGGCATTATCACCTTGCCTGTCGGAAGATGTTGTCTGGCAGCAAAATTGTAACTCTGGGCTTGTCAGTAGTGGCGATGGTGCCTGTGAGTCTGGGGATTTGGTAGTAAGTTAATGTTTTGGTGCGTTGCTGAAAGACTGTAAATTCTGACAATCTAGAAATACAGTTTATTTTCAAAGTTATGAAATCTGGTGTGGAATATACTGTTTTTTTCTTTAAGGAGTGGAGATGTTGTGATACAGGTCGAAAACACATGTATTCTTGTGAAGTGTTTAAGATAATGGAAAAAAAGTAATTTCCTAAAAGTGAGCAGTGGAAGAACAACATCAAATTGGAAATGCTCCAAGAGAGGGGCAGACAAAAGATGGACAAGGCAAACCATCTAATAAGAAGCATGCAAATAAGAGTGATAGTAAAACCAACCAATTGTGAGCAATGGGCAGGCTGCAGGTCCCTCTATGTTTTTGGTAAGAACATAATATGTCTTTCGCAACCAGAAAGGTTAGCTGTCTGATGAGCTCGATCTAAAGGGGGGGGGTGTGGTTATATACAGAGATATCTAAAAAAAAAAGTTGCAACAACAGGAAGAAAGAAGTAAAGAGAACCAAATGAAAAAGCAAAAATAAGTTTTTTTGATTTTTCTTAGTAGTGGGTAGAAACACGTTTATTATTTCAAGAGGACCGGAAGTGGAGGTCATAGGAACAGCCTCCACTGGACCTAAGAACAACAAAGAAAACAGAACAGATGTGATTTAATAAGACATTTATAGACAATCCTCAATTCAGACTACAGATGCAAGGGAATGATGTAATTATAAACCTTTTAAACCCTACAAAAATTGCTGCTCAAGCCAGGAAGAAACCACAGTTTACAAGGACAAAACACCTGGGCAGAAAAAGAGAAAGAACTGTCATTCATTCATCACTTTCAAGATGGTTGTAGAGTAGGAACACTCATAGAGTTCAGCATGCATCAAGATGAAGAATGTGGCACATGGCCCTGTGGAAACTGGGGGCGAAGGAAACATTTCTGGAGTAGCCATTGGCAAGGAACCAATCAAAAGCCCTCTCCCAACAGACATGATAGGGTTGTTATTTCCAGTGCAGTCTAAATATGGGCAGCGACAAACAGTCTTTGCCTCTCAAACTGCAGTGTTCTAAGATTCTTGTTGTTTTCACTTCTTCCACTGTTTGGGGATCCTGCACCTTTTTGTGTTTTCCCCCATCCTTTGTCTTATTTCCCTTCTTATGGTTTCAGAATAGTTCACATTCTTTTTCAGAGACATTTCAGAAGATTTACTTGCTTACCATTTCTATCTTTTGAATCCTATGCTCCGGAAGTCTTCAAGGGCATCCAATAGGGTTGCGACCTAGCCATTTGTTTACCAGCCTGGTCTGTATTTTTAATTCTAAGCCAGTAAATATATTAGGAAAGGAAGTGACATCCGGTATTTTTCTCTTATGAAACATAAACCTACAATAGTGAACAGTAAAAAAATCAGATACAAAGTACTTAAGAGTTGTCTATATGTTTTCAGATTGATTATTAGAGAAATCAGAGGGATAATTGCCATTCTACAAAAGGATTCTGACAATTTTCCAGGAATTCTTCTTCACCTTTCAGCTTTTGGATGTTCCCAAATAGCAAAATGGCTGGTACTGTTTTCTAAGAAAGGTGACAACCAGGCGCGGCCCGTCCTTTGGGGCGGAGGGGCCACGCCCCCCCACCTTTTTCCCCTCATGAAGAGTGTCTGTCAGAATGAACAAAGGTCAGCCTGACAGACACTCTTCATGTTCATGTCAGGCAGCCAGGAGCAGGCAGGCGCCATTTGCGCAGACTCCTGGCTGCCTGAGCTGAACTTTGCTGGGCTGAGGAGGTCACAACTCCTATGGGCATGATCTCCTTGGCTCAGCAAAGGTGCCTTGAGGCCCTCCCCTGGGTGACGAGGAAAGCGTCACCCATTGACTTCGACTTGGGCGCTTCAGGTTTAAGCTCTGAAGCGCCCAGGGCGAGTGTCAATCAGTGACACTGCGTCACAGAGTGGGGTGGGGTCAGCAGTCTCACTGACCCCATCCCACTCTGTGACGAGGCTGGGACTGCTGCCTTCCCTCATTGGCTGAAGGGAAGGCAGCAGTCCCAACCCTCTTGGGACCTCCGAGGCTGAAGGTAAGTGTGTATGTGTGTGTGTGTGTGTGTGATCTTTAAAAATGAATGTTTGGTGCGTGTGTGCATGTTTGAATGTTATGAGTGTTGGCAATGGATGTGCATGCGTGTGTGTGTGTGTGAAAGAATGAGTGTGTGTGTGTGATCTTTTAAAATGAATGTTTGGTGCGTGTGTGCATGTTTGAATGCTATGAGTGTTGTTAATGGATGTGCGTGCATGCGTGTGTGTGTGTGAAAGAATGAGTGTGTGTGTGTATGTGATCTTTCAAAATTAATGTTTGGTGCGTGCGTGCATATTTGAATTTTATGAGTGTTGTTAATAGATGTGCGTGCGTGTAAGAATGAGTGTGTTTGTGTGCTTCCCGCTCACCCCCTTCCCTCCTAAAGCTGCCGGCCGCCACTGGTGACAACCCTATTCTCCTGGTACTCCTCAGATTATAGAATCAGCCTGTCTCCTGGGGTATGGCGTAAGTGATAGCCTTGACAATTCAATGTATTCCATATACATTTGGACCAGATGTACAAAACCATTTAGCATTTCTTAACAGTCCGAATCAATATTTTGGGCCATTAAGAAATGCTAAATGGTCTTTTCAGATGTACAAAGCCCTATAAGGAATCACAAACTGCGATTTCTACCCAGTAAAAATTGCAGTTTGCAATACTCTAAATAGCAAATCACAAATAAGGATTATTTATTTGTGATTCCTATTCAGATGTAAAAAGTATTTCCGAAATGCAAATTGGGCATTTAGGAAATGCAATTACCATTTACTCCAAGTCCATGATAACGATGTGCAATTAAAAAAAAAACACCCAAAGATGTTTTCTTAAAGTGCAGTAGAGCACACACATGCTCATAGGGCATGTGTGTGCTCTACATGTGCACCACTATTTTTGGGGTGCATCACGGGGGACCTTTTGCCCATAGCCATCCTCGGTTTTGCATTTCCAAAATAGCGATTGCCTAATAGGAAATTGCTACTTTGGAAATGCAAAACAGGCCCATTGTAACAAATGGCATGGGATTTCTTAATTACGACTTCCTAATAGCGAGTCCTACTTTGTAGGAATCGCTATTAGGAAATCGGTATTTTGATACATATCATTTTACATTTCCCAAATGGCGATTTCTATGGAATCGCTATTTAGGAAATGCAAAATTGCATCTACGTACATCTGGCCCTTTACGTTTAACCCCTGTAAGTTTCCCTTCAAGATAGTGTACTTTTACTGGACACAAGTGTTCCTCTTACACTCCTGCTTGTGGGCATCTGCCACAGCTGGAACCAGCATCTATTAGATGGGATGCAGGAGCTGTGCATTGTTTTCTCTTGCTCTCAATCCCTATCCTATTTTCTCATGGGGAGGTCGCATGTTTTATATATTCTTCCCCCTCACATGGATATAGGCATATATCAGTGTAGGTTACAACTCTGCAGATACAGGAGAAATCCTGAGCTATTTGGTGGAGACTGCTCTATTTTGATTGGTCTGGGTACTTCCTAATGTGAAGAAGGGGGATGAAGGTTGGTGGACTAAAAAAATGTGTATTCTTGTCTCCAATGCACACGGTTAAACAACAGAGGAATAATTCACTGTAAAAAGAAGTCGACATGTTTCTGCCCTGGTTACAGCCCTAGAGAAAGAGTGCTAGGAACTAATGCCTCAGTTCTTGCTCCTCAGAAGGCATGACAGACCACCAAGTCGCCTTTGAGCAGCAGCTAGAAACCTTGAGTTTCATAGTTCTTCCTAAGGCTCCTTTTTATGTGTAGTTTGGACTTGGTATAGTTATCATAGACATACCAGTGCCTCCCTGGATTATGCTGCGTGACTGATGGTGGGATGGGGCTAGGCTGATGACAGTCATTAATCAGCATGGTTTCCTATTTTCATATACTTGATACCTGTCACTGGGATTAAAAGGGGCGGGGTGGCGCAGCACCTGGCAGGGATGGGGGGATAATATTAAAATAAAAATAGTTAAAAAGTTACCTGCTTGTTGCGCCGTGCCACTCCTCCGTCCCCTCGGCAGGCACAGGCTCCCAGCCTGCCCTGGGGCTAATCCAAACACTGCTTTCATGCTGCTGGCAGCATGAAAGCAGCATTCGGATTGGCTGGAGCACCCTGGCTGGGTGCTCCGAAGGAGAGTGGGAGCCTCTGCCTTCTCTCTCCAACTCAGCAACGCAGTGCTAGGTTGGAGAGAGCCCTATGCGCATGTTGTTTGGCCGTCTCCGTCATCCCCAACGGCCCCGCCCCATCTACAATTAAACCATAGTAAACATTGGTATTATGGTTTTATTGTAAAAAGTTTCCAACTGCTACTGCTGGAGGGGGTCGACGCTCCTCCGCCATAGGGTATATATGATATGCTACCTCTGTAATTTACCAGTGTTAGACTTGGCATCCTTGGCATGGCCTCCCCTAACTTTTTGCCTCTACTTACCAGGTTGTTTCTGTGTGCTGGACTCTGTTTTTGCTGTTTCTATTACTCTGGGCACTTTACTACTGCTGACCAGTGCTAAAATGCAAGTGCTCCCTATGTGAAATTGTGTGTGTAATTGGCTTTTCCATGATTGGCATATTTGATTTACTCGTCAGTCCCTAGTAAAGTACACTAGAGGTGCCCAGGGCCTGTAAATCAAATGCTACTAGTGGGCCTTCAGCACTTGTTGTGCCACCCACCTGAGTAGCCCTGTAAACATGGCTCTGACCTGCCACTGCAGTG